>NC_143514.1:71808817-72108817 GCF_031878675.1 Megascapheus bottae | reverse complement strand
ATTGCAGGGTCTACAGCCACCTCCCTACTTTCCCCACTAAGAGCCAGTAGCAAACCCCCAAGGAGACACCCTTAGCTGGACGCACACATGGGAGCTGGGACATCTCGAAGGATAGAAGAGAGGCCTCACGGTGAGGGAGCTGGAGTGAGAGGATCTGGGACCAAGTGTTGGGGGACACTGGTGCTTAATGGCCAGGAAATGACAATGATCCTCAGAGGAGATGGAACAGCAGAAGGGCAAGAGATGGAGGAGAAGGAGATGCCTATTGCATCATCTAGGAAGGCCACCGGAAGTTGGGGCCGATCATCACCTTTGCTTTATTTTATTATTATTATTATTATTATTTAATGAGAAGGACTTGAGCCCTCCTCAGGTCTGTGGAGGGCTCTCCTTGACAGTGCCGTGCAATGTGAATGTGGGACCAAGGAAGGGAACCAGAGGATTAGGGCTCAGGCTGGCCTGTAGCAGGAGAGGAAACTGAGGCAGAAATCAGATGAAGTAGCCATCTGAGGTTTGGGGAAGGAGTGTTGGGATTGTGGGGTGGTGGACAGCTCCAGCTCCAAACTAGGCCCTAAGGCAGTGTGGGGGGGAGTTAAGGAGAAAATGCATTTAAAATGAAGCCTAAGAAGAGCTGAGTTAAAGTCCTCTGTGCTCTCTCTCTCTCTCTCTCTCTTCCACCCCCATCTTTCTTTCCTTTATTATTATTATTATTATTATTATTGTTACTGTTATTTTGGCAGCACTGAGGTTGGAACCTTGTGGTCTACCACTTGAGCCAGGACTCCAGCCCTTTTTCCTATTAATAGGGTCTTGTGCTTTTGCCTGGGGCCAGCCTCAGAGTACAGGATTACAGTTGGGTGTCACCACGCCCAGCTCGGTGGTGTAGAAAAGGACACTCTCTTAACTGTTCTTGCCTGGCCTGGGCTCAAGCAGTTCTGCCTCAGCCTCCTGGGACAGGCCCTGGTCCCCTGTTGTTCTCATTCTTAGCGTATCTGATTCCAAGGTGACTCTAAACCTCAGCTAAGAGAGTTAACATCTTCATCTCTAAAATGTGCAGCCATGAAACCCACCTTCCACAGCTGTCCCCGGTTGTGCCTCTGGGGGCTTATTAATGCTGCTGGAGGATGTTTATAACAAGTTGGCCAGCAGGGGGCAGAAGGTATCCACCCAGGAAGGACCTGGGCCAGCCTCAGGCCTGGAGTAGTAGTGACGGGGCTGGAAGGTAGCCAGGGTGAGCTTGGAACTTTAACTGGAGGTGTACAGGGTCTGCTTGGAGTAGCATACGTAAGTCGAGGTAGGATAGTGGGAAGACAGGTAGGTGACGATTGACCATTTTCCTAGGCCCAGGGCAGAATCTCTCAGATGTCAAGGAAGTTCTGGGTAGTAGAGGATGAAGGTTCCGCTAAGAATGGCTTTGTGAAAGAGGAAAGATGGGCGAATACAGTCAGGTGTGTGGAAATGGAAGCAATGATTTAAAGATAGGACTCAGGTGCAGTTTCTAAAGATGAGGGAGAACAATGTACTGACCAAGAGGCGTTGCATTTATAAATGGAGTTGTTGAATGGAAACCCCTTTGTACAACTACCTATAGATAATTATTAAAAAAAAAGAAGAAGAAGAAGAAGAAGAAGAAAGACAGAAAGCCAGGCCTCGTTTCTATAATCCCCGCAACTCAGGAGGCTGAGATCTGAGGATCATAGTTCACAGTTATTCCAGGCAGGAAAGTCTGTGAGACTACTATCTCTAATAAACCAGCAAAAAGAAGGAAATTGGAGCTGAGGAGAGAAATAGAGGGGGGCAGGGTGGGTTGTATTGAAAGATCAGAAGAAGGACGAGGAGGTGGAAGAGAAGAAGAGAAGGAGGAAGAAGAGGTGGATAGGGAGGAGGAATAGGGAGAAGAGAGGGAGGGGGAGAAAAATCAGAACTCCAGAAGAACCAGGGCCCCGAAGCAGACTGCTGGCAGAGACCCAGAGCCAAGTTCAGCTGGTCTCCCCTGGCCTCCCCTGGCCTCCTCCAGCCTAAAGCCCATATAAGGTCTCTGGAAGATCAGGGAGACTCTGGGATAGGGACAATGACCAACTGGCTTGGACACTTTTGCCAGTGGGTAGAAAGTTAACCTCACCTTTGTTCTCTACTTCTCCTGGTCCCTCTGGACCTTGCCTGTTGATCTCTCCCCCCCGCCCCCTCTCTTGTGCATACCCATAGCAAGGCTGTGGCTCAGCCAGGCTGGGTGACAGACCCAGGCCCCGGGTGGGCCACCGTGGGCACTGCTCACCAGCTTTACTTTAGCCTTGTAAGCTCAGCCTGGAGCATCTGACACTCACAAAGGCTCCCACTGCCAGCGCCGAAGCGCTCACCTGACAGAAGGGAAAACCAGCACATAAGGCCCTGTGGTAGAGCAGGGATCCGAACCTGAAACCTCATTGATCTTTCCTGATTGGCAGCCAGAGGCCTAATAGCTTGGCTGAAGCCCTGACAAATACTCAGGCATGTGATGTCTCTCCAGAAGTTTTTTTGTTGTTTTGTTTTTTTCCAGGTCAGAAAATGCCTCAAGTCTCTGTGTGATCTTTGTGAAATTGCATCTCAATTCTAAAGCAGGGGAATCATAAAAAATAAAAAAAAGGAAGGGGGGTGGTTGTGGGGAGCTATTGTTTAGCTCATTTAATGAAGCTGTGTGTAATCTTACCTTCTAAACTGAAAACAAAACAAGAGAAGAAAATTATAGGTTCATTTTACTTACGAATACAGAGATGAAAATCTTAACTAAAATATTGGTTAACTGAGTCCTATGTTTATTTTATTTTATTTTTATTTTTTTTAAAGCATGACCAAATGAGGTTTAGCCCAGATAAGAAAGGAGAATTAACCATCAGAAAATGCACCGTTAAATCTTTACCTTAATCTTCAGTAGACCTAGGGAGACAAGTCATGTAATTATCTCATTGTGGGCACACACATACTCCAGAGATTTTACGTAAATTCAGCAACAATTTTGATTTAAAAAAAAAATACCAACAAAGTAGAAATAGAAAAAGAACTTGTAACAAGTCCTAAAAATTATAAGCCAAACTTGAGGACCACTGATTTTTCTTTTTTTTTCTATTTCCTTGTTAGCAACAACTATTGCAGAACTCATAGGGGAAGACAATTCCCAGGCTTTAAGGTAGGGGAGGGGCTTCTCCTGCTTCCTCATTTTCCCTTCCCTTCTCGAACAATACAGTTCTAGAGGTACTAGTGCACAACATATAGCAAGATGGGTATCTGTGAAGAGGAACAGCCAGCAGGGGAGAGACAGGGAGGTTCAGAACCAAGGGGCCTGGCAGAGGAGGCTGGTAACTGCATTTTTTTTCTTTTTAAAAAATCTCATTAGGTAGTTGCACAAAGGAGTCACCATTCAACCAAGCAGTTTATAAATACAATGCTTCACACCTTTATAGTCACACCCTTCCCTCCACCCCTCACCCATCCCTCCACTATTCACCCCTTCCCTCCTTTGTGTTAAATTTGATAGAACATACATTGAATTCTTGGGTGCATTCTCCCACCTTCTTCTCTTGACTTCCAGATACTGTTGACCATGAATGGACAGATGTCAGACTCCAAGACTAAGCAGAAGGTGACCCTGGGTCCTCTTGTATGACAAAGGCTATACTCTGAGAATGACCAGATCTTGGTACAGGGACACAGCCAACTTGAAAGATCTTCACTGCACCAATGTGAGAATTTGAGAACAAACCTAATAATGACAGGAACAGCCTGAAGAAAAGAGAAAACCATCAGTCCAGGTGGCAGTCTGACAAGAAAAGACTATTTTCATAATCATCTTACTCCACAAAATACATTTGATTACTAAGGGGAGAAAGGTAACTGCATGGGCCCAAACCTGGCAGCTGCCATGTTAATTAAGGGCATGCTCCACAGGACAAATGGAAATTCGTGGTGGGGTCGGTGCTGAAAGGACTATCATATCTCCCCATCCAGACACTCCTCTAGGCACAAGGAAATAGCTGACAATCTAAATTAACCAACAGTTTGTAAAACATCTTGCCTGTGAGCCCCCAAAAGATCATACCAGTCAAAGAAAGACTGGGAGACTTTATCAAAGCAAAAGAGAATGTTCCTGGGTGCACAGACCACCAAGGAAGGGGACAAAGGGGCCTGGTGGGGCCCAGACTCAAGTAGTTTAGGAAGTAAAGTTCTTGGCATTGTTCCTGCAGTTCTTCTGCTGCCTGAGATTGTTTCCTTTTTTTTTGTTTTTGGAGGGGTGGGGGAAAGAGTATCAGGAGCCAGGGACAATGGCCAGGCCCTGAATTCAAGATAGGGGACTGACATACACACAAAACAAATATAATGAAATGGGAATGGGAATCCCGGGTATAAATCCTAGGTGCTAATGCAGTTCTTAATATGTCGCTGGTTTCTAAGTGTGTGTGTGTGTGTGTGCTGGTACTGAAGCTTGAACTGGGTGCTGTCCCTGAGCTTCTTTTGCTTTTTACCTCTTGAGCCACAGCACCACTTCTGGCTTTTTCTGAGTACTTTGAGTCTCATGGACTTCCCTGCCCAGACTGTCTTTGAATCACGATCCTCAGTTCTCAGTCTCCTGAGTAGCAAGGATTACAGGGAAGAGCCACCAGTGCCGGACTGATCCTGATTATTTTATGACATTTTATTTTTGCCAGTCCTCAGGACTGAACTCAGGGCCTGAGCACTGTCTTTGGGCTATCCTCAAGACTAGTGTTCTACCACTCAAGCCTCAGCACCACTTCCGGCTTTTCTATATATGTGGTACCGACGAATGGAACCTAGGTCGTCATGCATGCTAGGCAAACACTCTACCACTAGGCCAAACTCCCATCCTAGACCCTGATTATTTTAAAGTGACACATTTGCATTAAGGAAAAATGCAAACATAAATCTTTTTTTCCCCTCATATATTTTTATTGTAATTAATAGAAGGGTTACATTATATTCACCAGATAGAAGGTGCATTACTTCACATACATTGATACCCTTTCTCATGTCTTGGTCCCCATTTCCCTTCCCCACCCCCACCCCTCATCTTGTTTTCCCCCCTTCCCCATATGATCTCAAATAACCAAATACGCATATATACAATACATCAGATAACCAGGTGAAATATTGTAGCAATATGAGATAACCAAGGGACCGTAAAAGAGATGAGAGATAACATAGTACATTAAAAAACAACAATCACTCATTATATGGATTTTGTTTCTATATCCTGGAGGTCCTTTCATTTAGCATCATACTATATGACCTTATGTACCTAGGTTTTGTTCTATTGTAAATCTCTGCTAGGAGAGCCCAAGGTTTCTACTGATTATGACAAATGAGGGAAACCATTGAGCCTAGCAAACATAAATCTTAACTCCAATTCTCTTATCTAGATGGAATAAAAGTTTATGAGCGTCACTCACTGCAAACTTTCCCCTCCCCGCTCAATCACTGCTGCAAAACTCACTCCACTCCAAACTGCTCCCTACACCCTCTCCTTCCCAACCCTCTCAAGGTCTCTAAGCAGCCAGGCTCTGACCCTAGACACCAGAACATTTCCCCAGACTTGTGTTAAACAAGCCTCATTGGAGTTTCCCATCTACTGAAACTGGCTCCTTGGCTCATTTTTTAATCTTTTTTTTTTTGTGGGTCGGCACTATTCCTGGCTCCTTTGAGCCAAGCCCCACTTCCTGTTTTCTAGAGGTTAATTGGAGATAACAATCTCAGGTCCTCTTGTGCTCCAGCTGGCTTTGAACCTTGATCCTTAGATCTCAGCCTCCTGAGTATTCGTGGGGCTTGAACTCAGGGCCTGGTCACTGTCCTTGCACACTTTTGCTCAAAGCTAGCACTCTGTCACTTGAGCCACAGTGCCACTTCCAGCTTTTTCTGCGTATGTGGTACTGAGGAATGGAACCCAGGGCTTTATGCCTGCATGCATGCTAAGGTGAGCACTCTACCACTAGGCCACACTCCTGGTCCTCATTTTTTTTTTAAATAGTTGAATAGTAAAAGTTCTTTGAAGCTGGCTTCTGGTGGCTCACATCTAAGATCCTAGCTACTCAGAAGGCTGAGATCTGAGGTTCATGGTTTGAAGCCACCAAACCTGGGCAGACAAATCTGAGAGACTCTTTTTTGCGGGTCATAGGGTTTGAACTCAGCCTGGGCACTGTCCCTGAGCTCTTCAGCTCAAGGCTACCACCCTAACCCTGGGCCTGGGCTCTGTCCCTTAGCCCTTCAGCTCAAGGCTACATACCCTTCAGCTAAACCCCACTTCCTGTTTTTCTAGAAGTTAATTGCAGATAAGAGTCTCAGGTCCTTTTATGTCGGGGCTGGCTCAGAACCTTGATCCTCAGATCTCAGCCCCCTGAGTAGCTAGGATTACAGGCGAGAGCCACCTAGCTTGGCTAAATCTGAGAGACTCTTATCTCCTGTTAATCAGAAAAAAAAAAGCTAGAAGTGGAGGTATGCCTTAAATGATAGAGCCTTGAGCCAAGTGTGAGCCCAGGAGTTCAAGCCCCAGTGTGTGTACGCGCAACCTGGTAGAAATCACATCGCATGTTAACACTTGGCAACCCAGGATGGCACTGGGCATTGCTCTCCAGGGAGATGACTAGCCTCTCCCTCCCCATCTCCCTTCCCCTTCCCCTCCCTCATCCCCTTCCCTCCTCCCCTGACTCAGGTGAGGATGAAGCAAGAAAGATCTTCCCCCTTGTCCCATGTGTGCTCATGAGACCCCAGGACTTAACAGCCTCTCAACAGTGAAACTCTGGCCTTCATACTCAGACTCACTGGGTCCCCTGTGCCACCTTCAGAGATGCCAGGACGGCTGCTGGTCCCAGGGTTAGTCTGGCCCAGCCTTGGCAGGCAGTCCTGGTAGTGTGCAGGATCCTCCAACCATCAGGAAATACTTGTGGCTGGGTGCCGGTGGCTCACGCCTATCATTCAAGCTACTCAGGAGGCTGAGATCTGAGGATCATGGTTCAAAACCAGCCAAGGCACTAAAGTCTGTGAGACTCTTATCTCCAATTAACCACCAGAAAACTGTAAGTGGTGCTGTGGCTCAAAGTGGTAGAGCACTAGCCTTGAGCTGAAGAGCTCAGGGACAGCACCCATGCCCAGAGTTCAAACTCCACAATCGAAAAAATAAAAAAATACTTATTTTGGCCAGTCCTGGAGCTGGCACTGTCTGTGAGCTTTCTGAAGGCTAGAGCTCTACTACTTGAGCCACAGCACCATTTCTATCTTTTTTTTTTTTTTTTTTTTTTTTTTTTTTGCCAGTCCTGGGCTTGAGCTCAGGGCCTGAGCACTGTCCTTGGACTTTCTCAAGGCTAGAGCTCTACCACTTGAGCCTCAACACCACTTCCGGCTTTTTTCTATGTATGTGGTACCAAGGAATCGAACCTGGGTCTTCATGCATGCTAGGCAAGCACTCTACCACTAGGCCAAACTCCCAGCCTCCATTTCTAGCTTTTTCTGTGTATGTGGTACTGAGGAATCGAACCTAGGGCTTCATGTATGCTAGCCAAGCACTCTACCACTAAGTCACATGCCAGGCCCTGGAAAAAATATTTTTGCACATCCCTCTAGATGTGCAAATCGTATTTCCACTGTGAGGTGTTGTGTGGTGAGGGCCAAGGGCAGAGGCTCATCTCTCTTCCCAGGGAGCTCAGCCTCCCAGAACAATTTCTTTCCACAGTGGGAATGCGTCAGGGGGATCTGACGTAAGCGAGATACCGGAGTGCAGGAAGGATCTCAGCTTCAGTCTACCAGCCAATATATCACTGGTGCTCCTTCATTCTTGCCAAGTGTCTGTGGCAGGAAAAATTTTCAAGTAGAATTTAGTGACATATTTTGTATGAATTGAAATCTATATTCATGATTGCTTTCTATTTATAGCAAATATGACTGGCTTTCTATTTATGCAAGCCACTTAATTCTAAAATCTATTGGTGAGAAATATATATACACACATATATGCATATATCTGTATATATACATATATCTGTATATATATACATACACGTGTGTGTGTGTGTGTGTGTGTGTGTGTGTGTGTGGTGTGTGTATGCCAGGTGCTAGCTGATGACTCATGCCTATAATCCTAGCTACTTAGGAGGCTGAGATCTGAGTATCAAAGTTCAAAGCCAATCCAAGCAGGAAAGTCCATGAGATTCTGATCTCTAACTACCAAAAGGCTGGGCATGAAGCTGTGGCTCAAGTGGTAGAGCTTTGAGCACAAAAGCTCAGGGACAGCACGTAGAGTTCAAGTTCCAAGACTGGCACAAAAAAGGAAGAAAGAAAGAAAGAAAGAGAAAAAAATAAATGGATTCACCAGAAGCAGCTCATCCACCAAGCTTCCATACAGGTGCTGACATACCAGCCATCCAGACAGCTGTAAGCACCAGTGTAGAATTTGAGGGAAGTTTTCAGAAGAAACTTACTGCCTCCCACCCTATGCTACAGACTTTGACTTTGTCCTATGGAATCCCTGTTTCCAAAATAGACAAAAGATTAAAGGATTTTTCCTTCTGGCCCAGAATCATCTGGCAAAGGCCCTGCTTGAGAGAAGGGAGTAATTAAATAGTTGGGTATTGTGTTCAGGGGGTGGGCCTCCTCTCTCCTTCCCTCCCAAGTCCTGGGAAAAAAATTAATATAAACAAAACCTTTTGGACTCAGTAACACTGGGTGAGGTGACCTTGTTTCACAAAGAAGGTCTTAAGATCTTTCAAGGGTCAGTGATAAAAGATAAGGTCCTCTACTGACACAGAGAGAGAGAGAGGAGAGGTAGGGGCGTGTGTGTGTGTGTGTGTGTGTGTGTGTGTGTGTGTGTGTGTGTGTGTGTGTGTGACATCCTGGGGCCACCAATCTCAATGTCAGGTACCTGTCAGACACCCTTAATTCCAGAGCTTGCTTTGAACCACAGATACCCTGAACACAGTGGTCTCTTTAACCAATCCTTTTCTGTAGAAATAGCATTAAGCTACAAATCTGTATCTAATACATCTGATAAATACCCTGATGGCAAATTTCTAGATAAGATTGTTAGAATGAATTCTAATTTTTGTGCTTTGTTTGACTTGGTCTGTGTAGGGGGATGGGGTGGTGGCGTCTTTCCACTTTCCAAACACTCTGGGTGCATTTTTAACTGTGACCACTGGTTATTAAGGGAGAGGGAGGTGAGGGCAGGTTGGGGTGGGTCCCAGGCTCAGCCTGTGGCCTTGTTTCCTGGCAGGATTACTGGGCCATCACCCCCTCCCCCACCCCCTGGAAGCCTGGATTTGTTTGCCCCCCCCCCCAATAACAGCTAAGCAAGGGTGAAAAATCTATTCCACACAGATGGCACTGGGACCAAGTGTGTGTGTCCTCCCCTCACAGGTGGAGGAAATGGTGGGGGAACAAAGAACAGGACAGACTGCCCTTCTCTGCCATCACCCAGTAGCAGGGTCAGACATTCCTGGGCCAGCAGGGGCAGGGCAGGCCCCAGACCAGGCCTAATGTTGTCATTTTTACAAATAAGAAACTAAGGGTTCAGTGTTGACCGTGGTTGCTGGAAAGAAGAGACAGGGCGTGTGATTTAATTATGGAGAGGTCAGAACTCAAAACAATCGTCACTGAATCTGAAGAAACCTTTGTTGATTTGGGAGACACAAGGGACAAGGTTGGAACCCAGTCTCTTGGGAGCTCTTTAGGACTGGTGGGGAGACAGGAGGCTAAAGACAGTTTGGCAGGGGGTATTTAGTCTTAGGAAATGGCTGCCTGCTTGAGGTATACCTTTTGGGTTTAAGCAGGTAGAGAAGCACCAAGATTGATACTCGGGAAAGTGTGTTCCAGAAAGTTCTACTTGGGCTGTAGGTTGACATGTCATGACCAGCCCAGCTCTGAGGCCTAGAAATGCCTTCCCTCTCCCTGCCCACTTGGGGCCCTTCCACTCCTGCCCTGAGGGACACATAATAGTTGTTGCTACTAGCCTTTTTGGGTAGATAACTTTCTGTCCCCTCTTTCCTGGAGGATGAATGTCAGGTGATATTGGGACAAGGAGACTATTCCGGTGTGGGCCAGCATCCAGTGTCCTTAAAAGGATATGTTTCTATGTGAGCTCTCAGCACACACCGGGGTGTGTGCCGCTTGCACCCTGCCCAAGGGGGTCTTTGGGAAAGAAACTCAGGAGTGGCCAGGCTGTATCTTCTCTCCCTGAAGAAATGAAGTTGGATTAATTGTGGCCTCTGTTCAGGAAGAAATAAAGAATTTTTCTGAGTAGAAACTTTCTGGTGACAGAAAAGAAACATTGGGGTGTGGGATTTTGTGAAGCTGTAAGTGGTCACCCCGAGGAAGTTAAATTCAGGCTGGCTTCTCCCACAGTCCAGTCGGGAACTGGGAAGTCAGCACATGTCGCTAGTGTACGTACGCCCTGTCCTCTGGGTAGGAGAGCAAAAGTAGTCTGTGACAGAAGGAGTAGTGTTGTAAGGGAACTCAATCTTCAACAAACACAGAAGCCATATTTTATTATTTTTTTTGGGGGGGGGAGTCTGTCATGGGGCTTGAACTCTAGGCCTGGGCACTGTCCCTGGGCACTTCAGCTCAAGGCTACAGCCCGATCCTTGAGTCATAGTCCCATTTCCCATTTTCTAGAGGTTAATTGGAGGTAAGAGTCTCAGGTCCTTTTGAGCCTGAGCTGGCTTTGAACCTTGATCCTCAGATCTTAGACTCCTGAGTAGGCAGGATTACTGGTATGAGCCACTTTTTTTTTTTTTTTTCCAGTCCTGGGCTTGAGCTTGGGGCCTGAGCACTGTTCTTGGACTGTCTCAAGGCTCAAGCCTTGAGCTTTAGTACAACCTCTGTCTTTTTTCTATGATGTGGGACCGAGGAATCGAACCTGGGCCTTCGTGCATGCTAGGCAAGCACTCTTACCACTAGGCCAAACTCGCGGCCCCATGAGCCACATTTTTGAGAGGTCATATTGGGAGTCTTTATTGAAGAGCCGGTGTCTGCAGGTGGACTCTTGTCACAAGACCTGCAGCTCCTTGAATACATTTAACACTGTTAGAAAACTGAAGGAAGAGCAGAAAATCAATATCAACAAGCCAGATCAACCCCAGTGGAGAGCTGAAGTGGGATGTCACAGTAACCGGAGGAGAGCCAGGAGACACAGGAACACAAGGCGTGGCACCTGAGGTGGTCTGGGCCTAAATAGGGTTAGGTCAGGGGGCAGGGTCACAGGGAGCGTGAGATTGAAAGGTCCAGTAACCTATTGCTTCTGCCGCTCGGAATTCAGGCACACCCATCACCTAGGGGAGGAACTGCCCTGCCTCTACCATGAAGACAAGAGGGTGCCAGTTAAACCCAATACCCTATTATCCAGCACATAGCCACGAGGGCACGGTCTCCCCATTTCAGTAGGTAGGTCCAATCTTGTCTTCTGGGGTATCTTATCCCATTTACAGACAAGTCTCCTTCTCTGCTGGCTGCCATGTTGGACCTGATGTAGTTAGTTCATAATTGATCGGAGCAGGAGTGATCATGTGACCCACCTGAACCTATCCAATTCTCTCTTCTGGATTCTGGAATTGCAATTCCTTAATGTATTTCTTTAGGGGGGGGGTCTCTTAAGGAGGTCCAGTCCTGCCCAAAGTCTGTGAGGGGAAAGAGGAAGTAGGCCCAGAGGGATCTCAAGACCAGATAGTCTGGACTGCTTATTGATCAAATATACCTGCCTCCAATCTTTTTTGGAGCCCTGGCAATAAAGATCAAAACTCCTTTTAAATAAATTCTCTCCTTTCATTAATTCAGCAGTAGAGAATTTTTTTCCTCCCCCCCATTCCTGCAACTAAAATTAATATACATATCTAAGCAGGTATGGCGGGGCACACCTGCAATTTCAGCACTCAGAAAGTGGAGGCAGGAGGGTTGTAAACTCCAGGCCAGAATGGGCTACATAATGAGACCTTGTCTCAATAATGAGTAATAACTGTGATGATGATGATGATGATGATGATGATGATAAATGGCTCAAATATAGTACTTGACTTGCAAACTTGAGGCCCTGAGTTCAAAGCCCAGTTCTGCACAAATAATAGCTGATACTTACTGAATTTTTAACATGTGGTATATATTAGTTTACTAGACCTCAGTTCTCAAGAGGTGTTAGGATTCCCACATCACAAGTGAGGAAACTGAGGCACACAGACTGGCTGGCCTACTCCAGGTCAAGGTCTGTGGTAGAGATGCTGGAGACAAGGCTCAGGCTTTCTAGTGCATTACCACACAGGGTTGTTCCAGTCCTGAGCGCTACAGAAAACTCCAGAGCTGGCAACTGAGGAGGATAATGATTTTCTGTCCCATCTGCCCTGACCACTCCCGTGCTATGGAGGTGAGGGGAAAGCCCAAAGACCCTGAGTTTCTGAGACCTTGCATTTGTAGCCATAGCATTGAACCCACTAATCTTGGTCATTCTGAGGCCAAGAGACCTCTGGGCCTGCCTAGCGGGGCCTGTGGGAGGGACTGGAAGCATACACATGGATCTGTCAACTTTCAGGGGGGTCCCTGGCCAACTTTTGAGTGAGCAGTGGCAGGTTCTTTCTCTACCTTGAGAGCTAGAGGGCGGGTGTGTGTGTGTGTGTGTGTGTGTGTGTGTGTGTGTTTGTCTATAATTAGAGTCCTGTGTTGGGACTCACAGGCTGGGTAACACAGCGCTGACCTTCAAGCCTCCCTTTTATTATCTGTGAAATGGGGACAGAGAGAACAGCAGCCCCCCCCGCCACCCCCCCATAAACAAATTATCATTTGGATAAACTGGGATTTGGCAACTTACGTCAGAAAAGCAGGCACTGTCGATATGAATGTCATGATCCCCATTCTTCTCCAGTTCTTGTTTATTTTTTTCGAATTAAATTTGGGAAGATAAATGTCAAGGTGTTAAATAGAGTATGTCTGTGGGATAAAGTGACAGAGGGATTTTAATTTCCTTTCTCTTTTCCGATTTCACCTTCCTTGCTTGTACAGCGATGCTTTGTGTGTTTAAAAACAGATCAGACTTTATGCATAGAAAATATTTTTGTTATTTACTTTGAAGTGTGTTGGCAAATAGAAGAGCCAGCCTCAAGAGATGAGAATGATGAGAAAAGCAAGAGAATGGGAGAACGTTTCTAAATTCTCAGGTCTGTGTGTGTGTGTGTGTTTGTGTGTGTGTGTGTGTGTGTGTGTGTGTGTGTGTGTGTGTGCAAAAAGGGGGGAGGTTATGGAACTCCTGAGATTTGAACTCATAACTTTGCGCTTGCTTATCAGGCATTCTACTGCTGAGCCATTTGTCCAGGCCTTTTGTTTTTTGCTAGTTAGTTTTGAGACAGGGTCTCACTTCCTGTCCTGGTACTCACCTGGATCTCCCTGTGCCTATTTTGGTTTTCTGTCAGAGCTAGGCACACCCAGCTTCTTTCCATTGGAGTGGAGTCTCTCTGAATTTCTTGTCTGGGTTGGCTTTGAACCAGAGTTCTCTCAATCTCAGCTTCTCAAGTAGCTAGGCCTACAAGTATGAACTGTTGGTGCCCAGCTCTTTTCTTTCATTCCTTTTCTTTCCCTTCCCTTCACAGGTCATTTCTTTCTTTTCTTAACATGCTAAAGGTGACTTCCATGTATCTTGGGAACTTGCCTCTGGGACAAGAGTGCAGAAGAGGATCAAAGATATGGAACGAGAGCAACCAGTTCCTTGTGACAGCACAGAACCATTTTCCATTTAGTGAACAAACAGATTGTTGAATTTTCAAAAGCAGCATGAGAAATTGGACTTCTTGCTCAAGACACTAGGACCAGGCTAGGCCCTGGTGCCTCACACCTATAATCTTGCTGAGATCTGAAAGATCAAGGTCCAAAGCCAGCCCTGGCAGACAAATATGTGAGACTTTTGCTTCCAATTAAAAAAAAACAAAAGCTAGATGTAGAGGTATAACTCAAATGTTAAAAGTACTAGCCATGAGCAAAATAAGCTGAGCAAGAATGTAAGGCTTTGAGGTCAAGTCTTGTACTGGAAGAAATAAGGAAAGAAAGAGAGAAAGAGAGAAAGAGAGGGAGGGAGGAAGAAGGAAGGAAGGAAGGAAGGAAGGAAGGAAGGAAGGAAGGAAAGAAAGAAAGAAAGAAAGAAAGAAAGAAAGAAAGAAAGAAAGAAAGAAAGGGCCAGGAGTTTGGCCTAGTGGTAGAGTGCCTGCCTAGCATGCACAAAGACCCAGGTTCGATTCCTTGGTACCACATACATAGAAAAAAGCCAGAAGTGGTGCTGAGGCTCAAGTGGTAGAGCTCTAGCCTTGAGAAAGTCCAAGGACAGTGCTCAGACTCTGAGCTCAAGCCCAGGACTGGCAAAAAAATAAATAAATAAATAAAGAAAGAAAGAAAGAAAGAAAGAAAGAAAGAAAGAAAGAAAGAAAGGAGGGAATGGAGAAAGGAAAAAGAAAGGGAGAAAAGACGGAAGAAAGAAATGGGGGCCAGAAGTATGAGGGAGAGGATTGCACAAAATGGCCTCTGCCATGGCAGGGCCTGCTGAGGAAGCTGGCACAGAAAGGAGGATGCCATCACTTTGGGTGGGAAGTCAGAATCATCACCTAGCTGGCTATAAAAGTGTGTGTGTGTGTGTGTGCGTGTGTGTGTGTGTGTTGCAGGGGAGATGATAGCCTGTTGGATCTTGGATTCCAACGTGTGCCCTCAAGGCTGCTTCTTTGCAAGGCTTCTAGGAAAGCTGAGGATTTGGAGTGGTTGGTCACAGGAAAAACTAAAGGGCCCTTTGCTCTCCAGGTTGATGCCCAGTTGAGGGTCCCAACCCCCAAATCAAATTCTCTACTCCACTCTTCCAGCCCATCCTAAACACATGATAAGGAGCCCCAGTGCCTCCATCATCTGCTGGGATGCAGGCAAGAGCCCAATGAGTGACAACTCTCCATCCCTGCCATGGCTTCTTTGGTCTGCCAAGCTAAAGAACACCCAATACCACAGAGCCCAAGGCCCTTGTCATTAGACAGATTGTGTTCTGGACACAGATGTGGCAGCATTGCTGAGCTGAATTATTGGCCTGTACACATAGATCAGAAACTGGACACCTCATAAGTCTTAAAGGAAAACATTGTTGCTGCAGCTGGGGTTGAGTGGCAGAGCATGCGCTTGCAAGGCTCTGGGTTCAATCCCAGCACCAGATAAATGTATTGGCCAATGTGGCCAATACTGGCCTGCACCTCAGACCCCTGCACGTGCATCAGGCAGGAAGTGGAGTATGCAGTGATGGAATGCAGCTCCAAGGCTCATGTCAGACATATTGGGGAAGACAGGGAGACAGACCCAATGTACAGATAGCATGATGGATGATCTCCAAGAATAGGGTCAGCCCTAGGATCTCCACTCCCTCTTGGCCACCCTGCCTTCTGTCAAGTCCCCCTTCTTGCCAGGGACAGCTTCTTTCCTGCCTCCACTCTGGAAAAATGCTGCAGGCCTGCTCAGGCTGGGCCTGCCTGAGTCTGCCCTGGCCTCTGGAATCCAGCCCCTAGCAGATGGCCTTGACCTTTCTTCTTGGCCTGCTGCCTTCTGTAAGGCTGAGACTAGGAAGTCACAGGCTCCATCTCGCAGCCTGGAGCTGCTCACAAGCCCCCCTGAGAATTAAGAACAAAGTGGGCTCACTGTTTGCTGGACAATAGGGTTTTCTTTACAGGGCGTGCTACCCAGGCCTTTGTCAGGAGGACTTCCTTTTGGGGGCAGGGTGTGGCTACAGGGCTGAGGGCTGGGAGGGGCCTCATGGCAGGGGGAGGAGCTTACGTGTGAAGAGTTCCTGTGGGTTGGTTGTGCCTGGAATAGGTATAGAAGGTAGAGAAACAGAGGCTGAAGCAAGGGCGGGGCTGGAGCTGGGAATGCCAGGGGGCTGGGACAGGATTAGAGGGTTAAGACTGGGAATGGGTAAGGCTTAGGAGTGGGGTGTGGAGAGTCTGTTCACTCTCAACAGAGGAGTTCAGGTATCAGGGACAGGCAACCCAGATTCAACTTCTCTTTCTTCCCTCCATATCTGAGTGGTCTTGGGCATGCTCAGCTCAGTCTCTGCTCTTTCAGAACACCCCACTGCATGACACTGCCTAGCTCCTTTCAGTGTGTCTGTCTCTTGCTCTGTCCTGTTGTCTGTACTCTTATCAGTTTCAAGTTACTGTATAATTACTCATTTATAATGCATATGGTTGGTGGCTTTTTTCCCTCCTTTCTCCCACATTGCGGTTAGAACTCAGGGCTTGGGTACTGGTACCCTACCACTCTAGCCACAGCTCCACTACCAGTTTTTGGTTTTATTTTTTGTCAATCATGGGGCTTGAACTCTGGGCCTGGGCACTGTCCCTGAACTCTTCAGTTCAAGACTACTTCCTTGAGCTACAGCACCACTTCCAGTTTTCTATGGTTAAGTGGAGATAAGAATCTCAAGGACTTCAGTGCCCGAGCTGGCTTTGAACCATGATCCTCAGATCTCAGCCTCCTGAGTAGCTAGAATTATAGGTGTGAGCCACTGCACCTGGCAACTACCAGCTTTTTGGGTAGAGAATTGATCATGAGAGTCTCATGGGCTTTTTGAACCTGGGCTGGCTTCAAACCACAAAGCTCAGATCTCAGCCTCCTGAGTATCTAAGACCACAGGTGTGAACCACTGCGGATTGGCTTACAGGGTTGATTATTCATTGTCTGCCTTCCCTAACTAGGAATGGCATCTTTGCTGCACTCACATGTTCCTCCTCTGGTGCCTGGCACACTGCTGAATGCATGAAGGTGCTTGCAAGATCCATGGGGATTTCAAGGAGTCCAGCCTCAGCCCCCTGGCCAACGGCAACTCCTCCCCACATTCTTGGGAACAAGACTCTCTGGGTCTTGTTGCCTTTCTCTCCCTCATTCTTGTCCCTGGAGTCCCTGACTGTCCCTAGCCTGCCCTGGACTGCTGGCCTCTAGCTGTTTCCATGTCCTGTGGACCTCAGACTGGTTTGAAGCAAAGTGCTCATGACATGTACTTCATAAGGAGTTAAGAGAATGAGTAGAAAGAGCCCTGGACTTCGAATCAGCAAATTTGGCTTCTAGCTCCAGTTCTGACCTTGACCTTTAAGTAACTAGCATTCGGCCTTCAGTTTCCCCGGTTCCAGCAGAGGTGGTGAACACCCATCTGGCTCAGCTTACCATGCTCAGTGTGGGAATCTGAGGGGGCTGTGAGCTCTTGAGGGCTGAGGGGTTCTTCAAGGCCAGGGGAGACACAAAGCCCTAGGGATGTTGTTCACGTAGCTAATGTGAGTTCTGATGTGGAGAGCAGTTTTCTGCCAGCCTGAGCCTGGAACCCTGGGGTCTGGTCTGCATTAAGAGGCTATCAAACCAGCCACAGGGTATCTGTGCCTGCAGGGAGAGTGACCTGATTCACGCACCTGCAAGCCAGGGCAGAGCTAGCTGCCTTGCGGTGTGAACAGCGCCTGGAGAAGTGGAACCCGGTGAGGAGGGAAGGCCCCATTTCACATGAATTAACAGAGTCACAACCCCCAGCCCTCGGGTGAAGAATACTAAGTATGTGCTAATACTTGGCCTTGGATGCAGGGCGTGGATGCCACCCCATTGCTTTTGTACTTAAGACTCTACCACTGGAAGATTTTTGCCAACTAATTGGAGAGAAGAGTCATAGAGGACTTTCTTACCTGGGGTGGTTTCCAACCACGATCCTCAGATTTCAGCCTCCTGAGAAGGGACAATAACAGGCATGAAGTGAATACGTACTAGAGCCAGGAGCAGGAAGAGAAAGTGAGAGGGAGGATGGTGGCAGGCTTGGTTACCATTTGGCCAGATCCTCTTGCTGGCAACCAATTCCTGGGCTTTCAAGGTACGGATGTTTGGAATGAACCATTGAGGCAGTTATCTAGGTTGGCATGGAACCAAACCAGTGGACGACACACCCAGCTGTGTAGGAGACTCAGATGGGTGGGATGCCTTCAACTCTAGGCTGGCTTTCTCCCCAGCTTCTGTGCAGGCTGGGAAAGAACTTTCCTGGACATCCCAGCCATTATTATTATTATTTTTTTATTTTTTGCCAGTCCTGGGGCTTTGAACTCAGGGCCTAAGCACTGTCCTTGGGCTTTCCTCAAGGCTAGTGCTCTACCACTTGAGCCACAGCACCACTTCCAGCTTTTTTCTATGTATGTGGTATTGAGGAATCGAACCCAGGTTTTCATGCATGCTAGGCAAGCACTCTACCACTAGAACAGGTTTTCGTGCATGCTAGGCAAGCACTCTACCACTAGACCAAACTCCTGGCGCCCCCTCACCCCCCCAGCCATTATTGATAGTCTCTCCAGTCCTCTGACCCTCGGTAAGCAATCACAGAGTCTTCTCACTCTATGTTGGGGTCCAGTACTATCCTTTCATCCCAGCTTCCTGTAGATGAGATAATTTTTCCTAAGCTCCATTCACTCACCACCCCCATGACTTTTGTCATCATCACTCAACCAACAAAATTCATGGATAAGTAGTGCTTACTCAATATTTGGGTTTGCTTTGAATATATATACTTACTTATAAAGGGAAACTTTCTAGTACTTTTGTAAACAAACCTTATCAGTATAAACACACAAGAAGAAATAAAAGCAAAATGTAGACATTCTTAGTTTTTGGCTCCAGGACTCAGTTCTGGCTCTAAACCTGAAGAGGACTCACATGCTTTCTGTGGGCCTCAGTTTTTCCCTCTGTATATTGGGCTTGTTGAAAGAGAAAGCATTTTAAGACACCAGTCTTTGAGCCTGGCATGCAGTGTGGAAGAGAGAATTCTGGGCTGCAGTTGATCCTGTGGGCACTGAAACCTTCTCTCTCTGCTGTTTTTCTTTCCTCATAACTCTCAGTGAAAGGTGGCTGCAACCACTGGGGGCACTGTGGCTCCAAGGAATTGCAGTTCCTCGCTTGAAAGCTCTGACTGGCTCTTAAGAGCACAGATTGTTCCCGGCAGCCCCAAAGGCCACTTCCAAGACACTCCACCTGGGGAGACATGAACTCTCTTGTTATGAGAAACATGCAAACAGAGCTAAAGGGAAGGTGAAGGGGTGTCCTTGGCCAGAAGTAGACAGAAGATTTTCTGTGGGCCTCAGGGGGGAGATGGCAGTGGTTCCTGGGGAGCTGGGACAGAGCCTGTACCATCCAACATCACTCCTCCCCCCTCCCCCAGTCTCCACCCCCACCTCATTTATTTAGAAGCTCAGTTTCCATGAACTTTCCTAAGTGTTCTAGGACTCCAGCAGCACACCAGGAGGTAACAGGCCCGTGAGAGGGTATCTGCCTGTTCAGGAGAGGGGGCCGGGCCACAGAGGTCAGTGGAATGGCCAAGGTCATCAGCGATGTTCAGAGCCTGGGCTGTCTGGCTCCACTGCCTGGGAAGCTGTCTGCGCCCTGTTCCTGCACCCCGTGGAGAGGTCCTGGGGCTTGGCTGGAATACAGCTTAGCCTTCCTCCTTTAAGGAGGGGTGTGGTGAGGAAAGTGTAAGAAGTGGGGAGCGGCCTTCCCACTACTTCTTCTGCCCATAGTCAAGACCAAGAAGGATAGAGGGGCAGGAAGGGTCTGGAGAGGGAGGGAGAGTCAGAAACACTGGTGGACAGAGACGAGGGCACGTGGGCAGAGATGGAGAGGAATCCAGATCCTAGGTAAATAGTCCTAGATAGCTGCTCAAGGCAGATAGGCGCAGGCAGACAGACGGCCAAGAGGGACAAAGACAGTCCCAAGAGATCAGAGATAAAGAAATAGGAGCTGGCCAAGGGGCAAGAGGGGCTGGACTGGGGCAGGCCCCGGGCTGCAGGACAGGTGTGTGTGTGTGGGGGGGGAACAGCCCCTGTCCTTCCCCAGCCTCTCCCTCCATCCCACCCCGGCTTCCCGGCCCCCCTCTCCCATTCCCCCCCCTCCTCCTCCCGCCCCTCCCCCGCCCCCCGCAGGCGTCCCTGCCGGGCGTCCCGCTCTCCTCCAGCAGGGGGCGCCCTGGGCGCGCTGCGCCGCCCGCCGCGGGGCGCGGGGCGCGGGGCTCGGGCCGGGGCGGGGCGGGCCGGGGCGGGGAGCGGCCGGGCCATCGCGCCCCGGGCCGCCTTTAAAAGCCGGCGGGGGAGGCGACCGGGGCCACCTCGCGCTCCGGTGTCCCAGCTCGCCGACCCCCGCCGCCGCGGTGCCGGGACAGACCCTCGTCGCGAGTTGGGCGCAGGTAAGAACGCCACGCGGGGCCCGGACTCCCGGGGACCCCCGCCGGCCTGGGGGATCCCGGCGCCCGCGCCCCGGGTGGCGGCGACGTCAGAGACGCACGGCCGAGCAGAGGGTCCCCGCGTCCGCACCTCGCCCCGGCCACCCGGGGGCACCCACTGGGAACCCCCCCCCGCCCGCCCGCCACTTGTCCCGCTCCGCTCTGGGCGGGCGGGCGCGGGGCCCGGGCTGGAGGATGGACGGGGCGCCCGCGGAGCTGTGTCCACGGAGGGGGCCGTCGAGGCAGCCCTGGGTCTCCCACCTCCCCGGACACTCACCAGCACCCCACCCCCGGCTCGGCACCTGCGCGCGGCGGCCGCTGCCGCCCGCTGGGCCCGGGCCGGGACTGGCACCCTCCGTTGCCCACACGTGGTCAGCTCGGACTCCGCAGCGCCCCCGAGGGGCTGCGCTGCTGGAGTCGAGGCTAGACCCGGGAGACCGGAGAGAGAGGGGCTCCGGAGCCCAGGGAGCCCGCCCTGGTGAGGAGGGGTGGAAGGCAGTGAAAGCCTTATCCTCACCCTGCGGTGTCCCCTCCGACCCTCCCCAGTACGTATTGGGGCTGGGGAAGGGGGCTTCACTCGGGCTCCTGGGGGGGGGGGTCCTTGAGATGAAAAGAAATGGTAAACTCAAGCCCCAAAGAAGAACTCTGAGATCCCCTGAAGTCCGTCCGGGGAGACCGGAGTTGGCTGCACATCCCTGAAGGCAGCTAGAAGCGCTTATGGGATGGGAGGTTCCTGCTCCAGCACCTGCAGGCACCGACTCGGCTTTACAGATTTGATTGGTGGGGCTAGGATTTGAACCTGGACCTCACGCCCTGCAACATACCTTGCTCTTCTCATGCTGCCCAAGAGGAGAGGGGGTAGGCTGCGAGGTTCCCCCCAGGCTCTCCCTACCCTGCCCCGGCCTCTCTTCACCCTCTCTATCCTACCCTCCATATCTTTGGTCCTTCCCACTGGCTCTTTTCCCGCCCAGGCCTCTCCAGGAGAAACTTCATCGGTTCCACTGATGGAGTGAGACAAGGCTATGTCTTTGTCAGGACCTGTGGCCCCCATTTTTTTTTTTTTTCTAAAAGGCTAAGTATATCCAGACACCTCTGGCTCACACCTGTAATCCTAGCTACTTAGGAAGCTGAGATCTGAAGATTATAGTTCAAAGCTAGCTTGAAGGAAAGTCCTTTAGACTCTTCTTGTCTTCTACCAGAAAAGTAGAAGTAGAGCTTGTGGCTCAAGTGGTAGAGTGCTAACCTTGAGCAAAAGAAGCTCAGGGATAGAACCCAGTCCCTGAGTTCAAGCCCAAGACAGGCACAAAAAATGCGGACCACAGTGAATAATAAAATTGAACTGCGGGCTGAGAGTTTGGCCTAGTGGTAGAGTGCTTGCCTAGCATGCACAAAGACCCGGATTTGATTCCTCAGTACCACATACATAGAAAAAAGCTGGAAGTGGTGCTGAGGCTCAAATGGTAGAGCTCTAGCCTTGAGAAAGTCCAAGGACAGTGCTCAGGCCCTGAGCTCAAGCCCAGGACTGGCAAATAAATAAATAAATAAATAAATAAATAAATAAAAATAAAATAAAATTGAACTGCATGCAGAAAAAAAAAGTCTATACAAATGCAGTTGATCTAGTTTTTGGGAATGGGGCAGTAAATTAAACAGACAAAAGCTCCTTCCCCTTTGTGGAGTAGACATTGGCATAATGTTTTCTTCAGGCTTTAAAATTTGAGTGTCAAAATAGACATTGTAAAACTGAAATAAGGTGATTCACAGAGAGGTTCAGATGTGACACCACATGCAAAACTGATCTTGCAGCAAAAAGAAGGCAGATTCACTGTGTGACCAGGGACCTGTTGTGCTCCGTCTTTGTGCCTCAGTCCTCTTTGTGGCTGCATAGATTCTAGTGAGGCCTCCATATGATTCATCCTGCACTGAAGACAATGGTGGCAGCCAGACACTTGTGCCTTACATCTATAATCCTAGCTAATCAGGAAGCTGAAATCAAAGGATTAAGGTTCAAAGCCAGCCTGGGCAGAAAAGTCCATGAGACTATTTTTTTGGCCAGTCCTGGGGCTTGAACTCAGGGCTTGGGCACTGTCCTTGAGCTTTCTCAAAGTTAGCACTCTACCACTTGATCCACAGCACCACTTCCAGCTTTTTTTTGTGTATGTGGTACCAAGGAATCAAATCCAGGGTTTTGTCATGCATGCTAGGCAAGTACTCTACCACTAGGCCACACTCATGGCCTGAGTCTCTCAGTTTTGATTATCCAGCAAAGCTGTTAGGCTGGCGGTGTGGCTCAAGACATAAAGCACCAGTTGTGAGCAAGTAAGACTAGCAAGTGCAAAGATCCTAGTTCAAGTCCTGGTACTGACAAAACAAAAACAACACAGGTCCCCCAGCTCCAGGTTGGCAACAGCTCTGGCTCTGTCTTCTGTGTCTCCAGAGCCTTCTTGGGTTTCTTAGTGCCCTGTGTAGGACAAACTGCCATGTCACAGCCTGTGACACATACAGTGTTCCCTGACACATTAGATGCCTGTTTAGAAACATCTTAAAAGATGGCAGTGAGTTGCCAAAGGACATACACAGGTGACATGGGGAGCCCATGGCTCTGTATGTGTAGGACTGAAATTCCAAGTCTAGCTATCTTGATGATGCTGTACCCCTCTTCATCCAGGGGTCCCGGATCCAGAGGCAGAGCCTGGAGTTCTTGCCTTGAAATCTGTCCTCCTTGGCTTTCTGGTACAAAGCCTAGAGCCAGGAGAGGGTTTTTGGGGAGCAAGAGCAAGCTGGATTGAGAACCACACGGAATTCTCCCCTCAGCCACAGGAATGCTGACTCAGCCCCAGGTCCACAAAGTCCAAGTCGTCATTGGCAAGCCAGGGCTGGGGCGTGTGGCATGGTTTTTTTTTTTTTTTTTTTTTTTTTTTCTGGAGATGTCATAACTTTTCAAGTACAGTGAACGTAACTTTTCAAGTAAACTGAAGGTTCATTCTCAGAACTGCTAGGTGAGCCTGGATGAGTTACTTGATCTCTCAGAGCCTCAGTTTCTCTCCTGTGTCATGTAAAGGGCCAGCCAGGTCACAAATGGCTGTCCAACTTTGGGCTTCACCCCTGTGGGTTGTTCTTGAGAAGTTAGTGGTTCCTGCAGACAGTTTCCACAGCCCAGAGAGCCAGAGAGAAGTCACTGCCTAAGCTAACAGAAGTACTGGATTAAAGGCAGCATCTCAGTTCCCATCCCCAGCTGTGTGACCCCCAGGCAAGTCACTTTGCCTCTCTGAACAGCAGCGTCGTTATGGGACACTCACATCCAAAGAACACTCAAGAATACTCTCCACTTTTCTCTTCCCATACCACCCCCCTCCCCACCCCACCCAACATTTCCTAATTGCTCCCAGAAAAACTCCACACTTAAAAGTTTTCCGTGCTCAAACCCTCAGCCTTGCTTGTGGCATGAAGTCAATTGTTTGCATTTCATTTGACTTCTCAAATGAAGGGGTAACATTTGAGATGAGGGGTGGGGTGGGGGCATGGAGGAAGGAGGGAGGAAGAAGTTAAACCAGATGTGTTTTTGTTTAACTATATGACGGCGGTTAGGTTGCCCCCAGTATTACCATTGGTCCCTCTGAATTCCAGTAATCGAGAGTCGGATTGCATGAAAAAAATTGCAGTGTTCTTTCCTGGCTGCCATGGAGTTATTATTACTATTTTACATTTGTCTGAGGCCACAAAATAGTGGCTGGAGAGCTCTCATCGATGCCTAGAATTTCAGGGCTGGCAAACCTTTAGAAGCTGGCTCTCTCCTCTGGCATCTTGGCAGGGCAGATTGAGACCCTGGGAGAGGAAAAAGGTTCCGGCCCAGGAACACACAGCCATGAGGGTCAGTCCGCTCTGTGGCCTTTTCCAGAGCTGACCAGTTCCCTGAATTTGGTGTACATCATTTGCATATGTGGCCTTAGTGTAGCTATGGTTTGAAATACCTGCTCAAGGGGAGAGGTAGATGGCAAGGGGTTTTATACTCAGGAGAGCAGAGTTAAGTGTTGATCTCTATGTGTCACTTCTCCTCTCTGGGCCTCTGTTTCCTTCATTATAAACCAATATATCTGAAGACCAGCAGGGGACATGAGACATCCCTTAGGCTTAGAATGAGTCTAGCTGAGTCCCTTGTGTCTCAGATGTGTGTGTGTGTGTGTGTACATGTGTATGTGTGTAATCCCAGTACATGCCTGTACTGAGGCTTATGCTCAGGGCCTGGGTGCTTGCTGTCCCTGAGCTTTTATGCTTAAGGATATTCCTTTACCACTTGGGCCACAGCTATACTTTCAGCCTCTTTCTTTTCTTTTCCTTTTTTTAATTTTTTTTAAATTTTTTGGTCTTTTATAGCTTTTTTTTCCAGAGCCGGGACCCGAACCTAGGACCTTGCACTTGCCAGGCAAGGGCGCTTCCGCTGAGCCAAGCCCTGACCCCTTTTTTTTCTTTTTTTTTTAAACCAGTCCTGGCACTTGGACTCAGGGCTTGGGTACTATCCTTGGGCTTTCTCAAGGACTCTACCCTTGAGCCACAGTACCCTTCTGGCTTTTTCTGTGTATTTGGTACCAAGGAATTGAACCCAGGGCTTCATGCATTCTAGGCAAGCACTCTACCACTAGGCCATGCTTCCAGCCCTTTTTCTTTCTTTTGTGATGAAAGTCTCATGCTTTTCTGCCTGAGATGGTTTCAAAGCATGATCCTCTAGTTCTCAGCCTCCTGAGTAGCTAAAAATACAGGCCTGGAGCCATCAGCACACAGTGGAGCCTCAGGTCTTTATGGCTGACTCTGTGCTAGGTTATGCTAGGTCAGGCACAAACTGCCCTCCCAAAGTGACAAGGCGTAGCGGGGCAGGGGACCACGGGCTCAAAACTTCAGTTTAGTTGCTGGTGTTGTTAAACCAGAGGTTTCATTTTACATTTAAAAAAAAAAAAACCCAACATGGGTTTCTGGCTTCTCTGGAAAGATCAGAAGATGTGGCCCCTTGAGGCCAAGTTCCAGCCTGGCCACAATGGTGAGAGCTAAGTGGCAGCTACTTGTTTCACATTACCGCAGTCCCCTCCGCGCCCCAGCCCCTTGCATAGGGCTCGCCACTCCCCTCCCCTAGACTTCGCAGGCTGGCCTGAGTATGCAGATTCTGGGACCCTGGAAGTTGGGAAGGGAGGCAGAGTCACACAAGTGGGCTCAAACCTTATGTAAATGGCTGCAGAAGGCTTGGGCCAGGATAGGACCCTGGTCAGAAGGCCACAGCCTTCATTCATGGCCTGCTGCGGTGAGCCTGCCCAGCCATCCTGCTGTGTAGACTGACAGTACGGGGTGCTCTATTACAGAGATTTCCCAGCCACTTCTGGGGGTGGGGGAAGGTTCCCTTTCCTCCTGTCCCCTTGCCTGATGCCATACCCCACACATGAGCCTGGAATAATTGTGTTCTCTTTGCCCATGGCTCTCTCCTCATCTGCCTTTTACTGAGAGGTTGGTGAGTCCCAGGATGCCAGGGAGAACCTCAGAATCACTGTGGTTTGAAGACTGGTGGTTAGACTGGGGGTTCTGAGGAGCTCTGAAAGACCCCATCTCAACCATGATGCTGGGTATAGTGGCATGTGCCTCTCTGGAAGAGGGGTAAAGAGGAGGATTGCTGTCCAGGCTAGTCTGAGCAATAAAAACGTAAGATTCAACCTGAAAAATGAACCTCCCTAGCAAGTGTTAGGCTCTGAGTTCAAATCCCCAGTCCTACCAAAGAAAAACACCAAATAAAGCTAAATGCAGCCAGTGATGTGTCGTTCTTGCTTGTAATTCAAGCTAATACTCAGGGGTTTGAGAGCTGAAGATTGTAGTTCAAAGCCAGTCCAGGCAGGAAAATCCATGAGACACTTATCTCCAGTTAAACATCAGAAAACTGGAAGTGGTACTGTAGCTCAAAGTGATAGAGTGCTAGCCCTGAACAAAAGAGGCTAAGGGATGGCGCCCAGGCTCTGAGTTCAAACTCTACAACCAACAAAAACAAACAGCTAAACTAAATGCAACCTTTATATGGGTGTACCTTGTGGTGTTTTGGGTTTTTTTTTTTGTACTAGAGATGAATCCTAAGGTGCCAGGCCTTTTGCCTGTGTGTGTGTGTGTGTGTGTGTGTGTGTGTGTGTGTGTGTGTGTGTGTGTGTGTGTGTGTGTGTGGTGGGGGGCAGTACTGAACCTTGAACTAAGGATCTTACACTCAGCTATTCATCCAATGCTGGTGACCTACCACTTGAGCCATACCGCCACCTCTACTTCCAGCTTTTACTAGTTAATTGTAGATAAGTGTCTCACAAGCTTTTCTGCCCAGGTTGGCTTTAAACTGTGGTCTTCAGATCTCAGCTTCCTGCGTAGCTAAGTAAGATTCCAGCCATGAGCCACCCTTGCACGGGAGCCTTTGACTTTTTATTAGGTCTACCTATTTTCCTGGCCCCCTCCCTACCCTCAGCTGGGGCTTCCTGACCCTGGTGGAATCTCCTGGCTGCCACTTGCCCTCTGGCGCTGTTTCAGTCCCAGTCTTTCTTCACATTGCTTCTCTTTCCCTGTGACTTTCCTGTCCCTTCTCCAGTGAAGGTGGATTGCAGGCTTACCTCTCACCAGCGTCGGTGGGGAGGAGACCCCTCCCCTGTTCCTCATTTCTTCTCCCGCCTCCACTCCTTCCTCTCATTAAGCTCCTCCCCCTCAAAATAAAGCTCACTGTCTTCTCTAACTGCTGGTGGATGCCTGTGTCCTCACCTTAAGATTGGTTATTGGGCATTGTGGCAGACTCCAATGGCAGACACCATCATCCACCCCATACTACAGATGAGGAAACTGAGGCAGGGCCCCTCTAGTTGGGAGGATAGCCACAGATGTCTGTGACACGGAGGACATCTTACAGAAATCTGTTCCTTACTTCAAAATAATTGGAATAATTGTGAAGAAACAAAGGTAATCAGATTTCCTCTCAATTGTTTGCTCAAGCACTTGCCTTGATTGCCTAAGTTTTTTTTGGGGGGGGGGTGTCACAATACTCCTGTTGTTTTCTAGCCCTTGACTCATCCTTATAATTAGCATTTAAGGGCTTCCTCTGTGCCAAAATCTGAGCTGCTTTGAATGACCTTAGCTTGTTATTTTGCCCATTTCCAAATAAGGAGAGAACAGAAGCTCAGAGAAGTTGAGTAACAGTCTCAAAGTCACACAGCTAGAAAGCGCAAATGAGACTCTAATTTAGGTCTCCTGCCCAGCATGTCTGTGAAAGGAAGAGGACTTACTGTATGTTGGTCTTAGGCTAAACCATCTGTCTCTGGGAGGGATAGGGTTCTCATGGGGGGGGGGGGGTTACGGGGGAGGGGTTGTATGGGGGAGCCAATCACTCTGGGTCAGGTAGTAACATCTCTTCTCATAGATAAGGAGCCTCACTCATTATCCCTCAGTTCAGAAGACAATGACAGTTCTAGCAGGGAGCCTGAGTTTGAATCCTAGTTATGCCATTTCATGCTGGGCAAATCCCCCTCCATCTTTTGGCTTCTGGTTATCCCAACCAAATACCATCACTTCCATGAAACAAGGCCTTTGGACTTTGCAAGTTCGTAACTAGCACATAGCTGACACATGTACCGCTACTCTCCTGTCCTGTGCCCATGCCACATGTCACCAATCAATCACTGCTCTCTCTCTCTCTCTCTCTCTCTCTCTCTCTCTCTCTCTCTCTCTCTCTCTCTCTCTCCTCTCTCCCCTCCCCCCCCACCAAATGCACTATGGTTCTCCAGGGAGGCAGCCAGCCATAAACAGCTAATCAGATGTGGCACATGGAAGGAAAAACATCCTAGAACCAGACTAGGTTTAGTAAGGGTATAGACAGGGAGTGAAGGAACAGGCCCAGGAGGTGCTAGGTTCAATGTACTTCTTTTCCTTAGCTGGACTCCACCAGAACCTGCCTCTGGTGTGGGGTGGGGGCCTTTGGTGGGGGCCTCTGCCCAGTCCTAAGGGAAAAGCTCAGCTCCAGCCCAGCTGCTGCCTAGCTTTGAGGATGAGGAACAGGAAGGTCCTGGGAAGTGTGAGCTCCCTCCTCCACCCTCCACAATAATAGCCTGGACTGAATAATCTAGCACAGCTCACTTTCCAAGTGAGGAAAGGGTGTTACCTGGATCCCCACCCTGCTGGTGAGCTTTGAATCCGCATCCATTCCTCTCCCAGACAGGCCCAGCTTCCCTTGCGGCTGCCGTCCAGGACAGCCACCCAGTTACGACTGACTGAGAAACTGTGCTGATCCTCTGCCTGGGGACGGAGCTATCATTGCTGGAGCCTTCTTTCTTTTTGGTGCTCCCAGCGCATGTGCTCTACTGCTGAGCGGCAGCCCTGCCTGGAGCCGGTCCAGGACACTGGGGGAAGCACTGAAAATGGCATCTCAGTTTTGCAGATTAGGAAATTGGGGTTCACAGCCCCATCTGTTCCCTGATCTTTGCTGAACAGGTGGCAAAGGGGAGCCCCAAGAGGAGATGAGAACTCAGGAGTGTTACGATGGAGTTGGGCCTGCCTGGTACCCTGGAGGGACCCACCTCAATTTCTGTTTTAAGCAGCTCCTATTTTAATCAGCCATGCCATCTCAGATAAGTTACTTTAACTTCTAACCTTAGTTTGTCATGCATTAATAATAATCATCATAATCATAATCATAAGTACCTGGGATTGAACACAGGGCCTTATGCCTGCTAATGTGCTGTGCATCTGAACTATATCCCTGTTTCACTTTTCAGGGACTGTGTATGTGTGTGTGCACTCACACCGTTGAGAGGGCATGAATTCAGAGTCTGGTATTAGCTTTCTCTACTCAAGGTTGGTGCTTTACTACTTGTCACACCTCCACTTCCACCTTTTGGTGGTTAATGGAGAGTCTCCTCCATATTTTGGATCTGTCCTGATTTCAAACCTTGGCCCTCAGATCTCAGCCTCTGAGTATTTAGGATTACAGGTGTGAACCATCAGTACCTGGCTTACCTGTTTTTTGAATCAGAGTTTTGTTATGTAGCCCAGGCTGGCCTTGAATTCAGAATCTGCCTCAGCTTTATAGGTACTGGATTACAGGCATGCATCACCACACCTGGCTTTCCTTTCCAGTTTTTAATGTTTTTATTCACAAACTCACCAAATTCTTAAAAACAACCTGGTGAAGTCTTATCCTTCCTTTGTAAAAGGGGAAACTGAGGTTCAGGGAGGCAAGGCAACTCGTACAAGGTCAGATGGATAGCAAAACCAACTGTCAAATTCAGATGAGTAACCTGGGCCAGAGGGTTTTCCTGTGTCTCCCTCACCTCTTGTCCCTCTGCCTTGCCCCTGCTGCCCTTTCCTGCTCTGTCTTCTGTCTCTGTGCCCAGCTGGCTTCGTAGCCAGAGCTTTGTGTAATCTGGTCATGTGCCCCAGTGTCTGGCTGGAAGCCTGGCTTCCTGAAGGTTAGGGGCCCCTCAGAACCAGTCCTGTGCCCTGCTATCTCACAGTGACGTGTGTGGAGTGACTTTTCAGTTGATGAGAGGCTGCACACCTGTCTGACTTCCTGCAGTGCAGTGGCTTAGTCACCTGGGAAACCTGGAAAGGCTGTCCTGAGGTGTGATGCTTGTGTCACTCCTGGCAGAGCCTTGGCCACCCTTCCCAGCTTGCCCTGGGGTCCTCCCATCTCCATCATTGATGCCAGGTCCCTAATGGCCTGTGGGGATGACTGGCAGCAGGACAGAGGGTGGCAGATTCCCTGCTGGCAGCTCAGGCCTTTAGGCAGGTCTGAGTTTCCCATGCCACACTTCTGGCTAGTGTTTTTGCTCATTTTGTTGATCATTTGCTCATTTATTGATCCATAGTTCCAAACAACCTAAATTTCTTGTTTTCCTTTCCTTCCCTCTTCCTCCCTCCCTCCCTCCCTCTCTCTCTCCCTCCCTCCCTTCCTTCTTTCTTCTTTTTCTCCTCCCTGCCTCCCTTCCTTCAATGCTAGTCCTGTGGGCCTGGGCCTGAGCACTGTCCCTTAGCTTTTCATTCAAGGCCAGCACTTGAACTACAGCTTCATTTCTGGCTTTTTGGTAGTTCCTTGGAAATGAGTCTCCTGGATTTTCCTATCTGATTGTCTCTGAACTTCTATATCAGGTCTGAGATCTCAGCCTTCTGAGTATCTAGGAGTACATTAAGTGTGAAGCATTGGATATTTTGGGGGTATCATGGGGCTTGAACTTGGCCTGGATTCTGTCCCTGAGTTCTTCAGCTCAAAGCTACTACCCTACCCTTGAGCCAAGCCCCACTTCCCATTTTCTAGAGGTTAACTGGAGATAAGAGTCTCAGGTCCTTTTGGGCCCAGGCTGGCTTTGAACCTTGATCCTCAGATCTCAGCCTCCTGAGTAGCTAGGATTACAGGTGTGAGCCACTGCACCCGGCTAGATTTTAATTTCTTTAATAATCAGAACAGTCATCATTCAGGCTTTGTTCTAGGTAGTCCCATATCCATCCATCCATCCATCCGTTCATTTATTCCTTGTAACTGAGGTTCAGAGAGATTAAGTTCTCATGTCCCCTAGCTTACAGAGTCTGTGTCTAATGCCTATAGTTTAGTGTCTCCCAGGGTGCTATATTCCAGTCCAGGGGCCTTCTCTTCACCTGCTAGCCTGTCCTATACTGCAGAAACCTGGGTCCAATGGTCAGGACCAGGTTTAGAAAGTGAAGTGAGCCAAGTGGCCATGTTCCCTGAACGTAGTCTGCCTCCACCAGGGTGGACACGTGGCAGATCTTGTGACTCTCATCTGAGGAGCACAGAGCGTGGTGCCCTGTGTAGAAGCTGGCAGGACAGAGAGATGCAGAAGCCAGGAATGCCTTTAGAGAGGGAGGATGGGGCCTTCACACCTACGTCTAGGGGTAGATGTGTAACAACTCACTGTAGCCTCAGTTCAGCCCCAGGAGGGGGTGGGTGGAATAATGATTCCAGAGCACCATGGGAACCAAGCTCTGAGACATCTTGATTGGCCCAGTAGCTGCAGGACCTGGGTATACCCCAGCGTCAGGTGTCTGACCACAGTCCTCCCCAAAGCAAAGTGATGCTGAGGCTTTTGCTGGCTGGCTCCCAGGTTGGCCTGGCTACTGTCTGATTCTCTGGGTGGAAGGCCATCTCCCCATTTCCTCCACATCACAGGCTAAGGCTGGGTGCAGAGAGGTGTTTCCAGGAGGAGGAATGAGTGGGTCACCTTGCCCTGGCGGACATAGCCTCTGCTGTGTAGTCAGCATGATGATCCACCGATACCATCCAAGGTTGACTACAGCATCTAGGATTGTCTTACACCAACAGCCTCAGGGAGGCGATTAGAGCATGTAATCCATGCGATAGAGACAGAGCTGAAGCTTGGCTAGTTAGTGACTCCAAGCTAAAGAGTGGGAGGGCTGGGATTGGAATCCAAAGCCTGGATCTTCCTGCCTGCCTCCCAGGTCAACTCTTGAGTGAACTGCTCCTGGCTACCTGCCTTGGGGAAATCTGGGCTGGGAATCCAGGCCTGACTTCTTGACAAGTCTTAATCAGTTGTTTTGTTTTGTCAGTCACAGGGTTTGAACTCAGGGCCTTGGTGCTGCCTCTGAGCTCTTTGACTCAAGGCTAATTCTCTACCCTTTGAGTCACAGCACCACTTCCTTTTTTTCCTGATGGTTAATTGGAGATAAGAGTCTCACAGATTTTCCTGGCTTTGAACCATGATCCTCAGATCTCAGCCTCCTGAGTAGCTAGGATTACAGATGTGAGCCACCGCACCTGACTTTTAATCTACGTACTAATAATGATGAGTTGTGCAATGTGCCCCATGAATGTATGTGACCCATGCTCCTTTAACCCTCCCCGAAGGGCTACTGGCATTTGTGTTTTTGCAGGTGAGGAACAGACACCTAGAGAAAGGGACAAGTTCAAAGCCATGCAGCTCCTAAAGCAGCTGATCTTGACCTGGGCAGCCTGGCGCCAGGGTCTGGCTCCCAGTCACTTATAGCAGGCTATAAGTGATTTTTTTTTTGCTGTGGGGTGGGAAGCTCTTGAACTCAGGATCTGGGTGCTGTTGTTTAGGTTTTCACTCACGGCTATCACTCTGCTACTTGAACTACACTACTTGAATTCTACTGCCAGCTTTTTGAAAGAGATGATAGTCTTTTTTTTTTTGCCAGTCCTGGGCTTGAGCTCAGGGCCTGAGCACTGTCCTTGGACTTTCTCAAGGCTAGAGCTCTACCACTTGAGCCTCAGCACCACTTCCGGCTTTTTTCTATGTATGTGGTACCGAGGAATTGAACCCGGGACTTCGTGCATGCTAGGCAAGCACTTTAACCACTACGCCAAACTCCCGGCCAGAGATGATAGTCTTATGGACCTTCCAGCCCAGGCTGCCTGTGAATTTCAATCCTCAGCTCTCAGCCTCCTGAGTAGCTAGGATTTCAGGCGTAAACCACCAGCACCTGCTTCTAAACTCCTCTTGAACTTGCGTTTTCAGGATCCAGACTCACCATCCATGAGGAGGGAGGCTGTCAAAGTGAAGCAAGCAGCTCCATTAGACCCTCTGGGAGGTGGGGGGATCACTGAGGTCGGACACCCCTACGCCACCAATTGGAGCCATTTATCAGGCCCCTGTGATTAGGGGGTGGGAAAGCAGGGGTGCAGAGAGAGTGGGGATCCAGCAGGGCAGGGTCAGGAGGAGGCCAGCTCAATTTGCTTGGTGGAAGCTGTTAGTAAAACAGAAGCCTAGTGGGAGACCCGCCTGGCCTGCTCCAGTGCTCTGGCCTGCAGCCTGGCCCTCCTGAGCTGCCTGTCTTGCTTCCAGAGTTCTTCCTGGGGTGGGGGATCTCTAGGCACTGGTGTGTGTAAGAACTTTGCTCTAAAGTTCCTCTTTCAGCTCTCTGTTCTCTGCCTGCCCCATTTCCCTCTCTTGGAGGAAACAAATTCTTTCCTTTTGGGGAGAAGCATGATTTGAATGATCAAGAGTTTCCTGCTGGCCCTTGGCCAAGCAGAGCTCAGCTGTGCCAGGCTCGAGGCAGGGCTCGAGGCTGGTTTGCCAGCATCCACATTCTGTCACACTCCCATTGCTGAAGGCAAACGACAGTGGAGAATGGATGTGAATTGTCTGTTGGTGACAGGGGCAGCCTTTGCTTGGGCCTTGTCCCCTCACTGTCTGGAGTGGCTCTGAGGGAAAGATGAAAGGCGTCCCTGTCACAGGGAATTCCTACTGTAACCAACTTTCTTGGCATTTCATCTGGGTGCATCGTGGCCCCTGTGAAGGTCGAGAAGGGAAAAAGGGGAAAACATGGGTACAGATGACATTCATTCATTCATTCATTCGTTCTGCAGATACTTTAGGCTAGGAAGCTGCCTGAGCCCTAGGCTAGCACTAGGATTCACAGACGAATGTAACCCGGGTGATTCAGGATGGAGAAAGTACAGGACCCATGTAACTAGTCAGGGCTGGGGGGACAGGATGGAGACAGGACTTCTGGAAGAAGTGGCGTTGATCCTTATTTTCCTGTAAGTATTTCCGTAACCTCCTCTCTGGTAGGCTGGGGATACAGCCTAGGGAACAGCCTAGTACCCTGCTCTCCCTGATGCTCCCAGGAAATACTGCAGTTGATTTTTGGCAGTGACAAGCACTGTGAAGAAAAGGAACGGAATCAGCGCCTGTGAAGAATCATGGCTGGCTGGGCTGGAGGAGGCTCCTGGCACACAGAGCTGAGACCTAGAGGAAGAGTGTTCTAAGCAAGGGAAACAGCCCATGAAAACTCCAGAGGGGCCAGAAGGAGGGCTCACAGGCCAGGGGTGTGGGGTGGGGCCAGCGGGTGATGTCAGAAAGGTGGGCAGGACCCAGGGCGGGTAGGCATCTGACCCGGGTGAATGGAGACTGACCCAGCGGGGGGCCTATGAGCAGAGGGTGGCCTCCCATCTGTTGAATGGCCCCTTAACAACACTTTGGACAAGAATGGCTCCTCGTCTCTGCCCCCTCCAGGTACACTGACGGGGAGCCTGGAGACCCTGGAAGGGTAAGCAATCCTTCCAGTTCGCTGGGGTATCTCTAGATCTCCCCAGTGCCCACCGTTCCCTGTGGATGCTCACAAAGCCCTAGGGTTTACCGAAGGACAGGAGGAAGGGGGAGGCTCAGCCAGGTGCCAGGGACCAGGCAAGGGCATTCACACTTTGGCTTCCTAGGATGGATCTTGACCAGGTGACTGAACTTCAGGGACAATGGGGATGGAAGTAGTTTGTGGCTGGAAGGTTGTTCGGGCCAGCACTTTTTATAGTGCTTAACACAATGTGACCCAAGGTAGTTTGCAGTTTGTTTTGGAACAGGGTCTTGCTATGTATTTCAGGCTAGGATGATCTTAAATTTGAGATTCTCCTGCTTCAGCCTCTTGAGTGTTGGGATTATAGGTATGTATCACCTCATGCCCAGCTCATTTTCTAAACTCTATATCCAGTTTGTTGCAGTGGCTATGTAGAAATAATAATGGGTTTTGTTGTCATTGTTTTCTAGTGTTGGCCTGTTGTACGCTAGGCTTGTGTTCCTTCATGGAGCAGCCTCTCTCTCAGCCCTAGCTTTTGTTGTTGGTTGGTTTGTTGCTTGTACTGAGTTTGAACTCAGGGCCTTACACGAGCTTGGTTTACTTGCTTGGCTGACGCTCATCAATTGAACCATACTTCCAGTGCAGCTGAAGCTGTACTTTTTTGTTTCACACGGGCCTTGAACTGTGATTCACCGGATCTCAGCCTAAGTAGTTAGGATTACAAGATCACTGCAACCTGGTTTAGAGTTTTGGATGTTTAAATCTTGATTTTTTTAAAAAAACTATTTTCACTAACATTACAGTTTTAACGCTAGAGAAAAATGGCAGAACAGGATGCGGTGGCTCATGCTTGTAATCCTGTCTACTCAGGAGCCTGACATCTGACGGTTGAGGTTCAAAGCCAGTCCAGACAGAAGTGACATGAGACTCTTATCTCCAATATATCAATCAGAAAAGGCTTAAGGCCCCAACAAAAAAGAATTTCAGGCCCTGAGTTCAAGCCCTAGGACTAGGGAACAAAAAGGTGGTACTAGTTATCTTTACCTTATTTTTTATTTCTAAAGGGAATATTCTAACATTTCTCCCTTTAGAAGATGGGCAAAAGCTACAGATTTTCTTATGAATTGCTTTTTGGTGTGTGTAGGCTGTTTATTATTATTGTTGTTTTGTTGTTGTTGCTGCTGCTTTTTTTTTTTTTTTATTTTTGTGCCAGTCCTGGGCTTGAACTCTGGGCCTGGGCTCTGTCCTTGAGCTTTTGTATCCAAGGCTAGGACTCTATGACTTGAGCTACAGCTCCATTTCCAGCTTTTTGTTAACTGGAGATAAGAATCTCATGGAATTTTCTGCCCAGGCTGGCTTCAAACTGAGATCTGTAGATCTAGCCTCTTGAGTAGCTAGGATTACAGGCATAAGCCACTGGTACCAGGCTTATAAATTGCTGCGGCTTCCTCTTCTTCCTTTCTTCCTTGTCCTCCTTGTCCTCCTTCCTCTTCTGGGTTAATGAAAGCTTTCTTCACAATTTGTTAAGAATTTAAAAAGAATCTGGACTGGCATGGTGACTTATATGTGTATTTCCAGCTATGCAAGAGAAAAAGATTAAGAGGATTGCGATTCCAGGACAATCTGAGAAAAATGTCAGTGAGACCCCATCTCAATTGATAAAGCTAGGCTTGATCATGTGTGCCTGTTACCCGAGCTGTGCAGGAGGTGCTGGTAGGAGGTTTGCAGTCTAAGGTTGGCCCTGGATCAAAACTGGAGACTCTACCTGAAAAGTAACTAAAGCACAAAAGGGTTGGGTGCGTATGGTTCAGGTGATCTTATTATTTTACATTGTTGTCTTACTGGCAAGATTTTAACTACAGTTTCAATTTCTTTACTCAGGTTCTGTATGTCTTCTTCAGTCAGTTTTGGTAAGTTACACTTTTAGAAATGTAGGAATGTAAGCTCCACTTGAAAAGGGCGTCCAGTAAAGCTCTCCATAGTGTTTCCTTCTCACCCTCTTCTTTCCCATTGTGTTCTTCCTTTCTTAACATTGCCAAGGGGTTCATTGCCTTTGTATGAGTTTGTGTGAGTGTGTGTGTGTGTGTGTGTGTGCACGTGTGTATGTGTGTCTGTGTGTGCATGCATGCCAGTACTGGGGCTTGAACACTAGCTGTTTTACTCAAAGCTGGTACTCTACCATTTGAGTCACACCCCCACTTCTAGTTTTTTTGCTTTAAGATAAAAGTCTCTCTAACTTATCTGGCTTCAAATTTTGAACCTCCAGAGTTCAGCCTCCTGAGTAGCTAGGATTTTAGAGATGTGCCACCAGCACCTGGTTTATGTCCTTTCTTTAATTAACTAATTAATTAATTAATTTTATTTTGTTTGTCATGGGGCTTGTATTTGGCCTGGACATTGTCCCTCAGCTCTTCAGCTCAAGGCTACCACCCTATCCTTGAGCCAAGCCCCACTTCCCATTTTCTAGAGGTTAATTGGAGTCTCAGGTCCTTTTGTGCCCAGGCTGGCTTTGAACCTTGATCCTCAGATCTTAGCCTCCTAATAGCTTGGATTACAGGCGTGAGCCACTTCACCCAGTCTTTTCTTTATTTTTTATTTTCATTTTGGCGCCTGTCCTGGGGCTTGAACTCAAGGCCTGGGTATTGTCCCTGAACTTTTGTGCTTAAGGCTAGCGTTCTACCACTTGAGCCACAGCTTTACTTCTGACTTTTTTGGTAGTTAATTGAAGATAAACCTTATAGACTTTTGAACTATGATCCTCAGATCTCAGCCTCTTGAATAGCTAGGATTACAGGTGTGAGCTACTGGTACCCAGCTTGTCTTTTTTAAGGACATACATGTGGCTTTGATCTTCCCAACTGAATCATTTTTTAAAAACTCTGATCTTTATAAACTTCATACTTAATCTCATTTCTGGTTTTCCCAAATTTCCTAGATTGGATACTTAGCTCATTAATCTTCAACTTTTTGTGGTATGAATTTTTTAGTATGTGGTATAATATTTTTGTTATCTTTCAGTTGTAAGTGAATTTAATTTGTACTCTGACTCTTTTCTTAATGCAGGAAGCATTTAAGATGCTTTTAACTTTTAACTTCTAACTTAATTGTGCTGTGGTCATGGAAAAGCAGGCTGTGTGGAAATTTATTAGTGGAAATATAGCGCTTGCCTTGTGGCTTGCTATGAGATTGAACTTTGAAGTGCTTTAATGTTCCTGAAAAGAATATGTATTCATGTATAACCTTGGAATTAAAGATAAATGAGCAAGGGCTGTGGGCTTTGCTTGAAGCTGGAGCCCTGTCTAGTATACATGAAGTCCTGGGTTTGATCCCCAGTACAGTAAGCACCACCAATTCATTGCACACGTTTTTGACCAAGGTAAATAAATGGATAAATACCTAGTAAGTAAATAAGTGAAGTAACTAGGCAGGGAGTGTGGCCTAGTGGTAGAGTGCTTACCTAGCATGCACCAAGTCCTGGGTTCGATTCCTGGGTACCACATACACAGAAAAGGCCAGAAGTGGTTCTGTGGTATAAGGGATAGAGCTCTAGCTTTGAGAAAGCCCAAGGATAGTGCCCAGGCCTTGAGTTCAAGTCCCTGGTCTGGCCAAAAAAAATTAAATTCCCACTCATGGATCTGGTAGTGCAAAGTGCCCAGTGGGTCTTGCATTTGTTAGGTTTAAATTGTTGAATGATTTGATATGAAAATTGGTTTCTCTAAAAGCAATGTCAAAGCAAATGTGTGTAATTGACGTGATAAAGTGTAAACTGTAGATTGGTTGGAAGGTGGCGTGTCATTAGCAAAAGCTGGGTGATAGTAGGGGAAAATGGGCCAACATTCTGAGTGTGGGGCGCAGACCAAAGGCCTACTGTACCAGAAGGAAGGGAGGGAGAGAAGGAAGTAAGGAGGGAGGGAGAAAGGAAGGGAAGCATGAAAGGTATTCATGAGATAGGGTGTAAAACATACCAGATAAAACAGGTGAGGAAAAACTCACAGTCTATAAGTCTAAAACAAAACAGATTACTCCTCAAAGAAATAACTATCAAACTGAGTTGACAAAAGCACCAGAAAGGCCCTGGGTGCCTTTATACTCATAAAGGCATTCGCTTTTACAGGATCACGTCTGTAATCCTAGGTACTCAGGAGGTTAAGGTCTGAGAATGACAGTTCAAAGCCATTCTGAGCAGGAAAGTTTGTGAGACTCTTACCACCAGTTATCCACCAGAAAACCAGAAGTGGAGCTGTGGCATTAGCCTTGACCAAAAGAGCTCAGGGACAACACCCAGGTCCTGAGTTCAAGCCCCACAAGTGACAAAAACAAAACACCAAAAAAAGTGGTGAAAATAATTAGAGTTTTATGCCCCGCTAAACTATCCTTCAAAGGTTTAAAGGGCAATAATAAGAGCCACAGCATCTAAGACCTCACATTTGTACATTCATCCACTTCTTTCTTTCTTTCTTTCTTTCTTTCTTTCTTTCTTTCTTTCTTTCTTTCTTTCTTTCTATTTTCTTTAATAAGTTTAACTGGTGTCCATTTCAAGTTGTTGTTTTCTTACTTGAAAAGAAATTATCCATGTCTTTTGCCAACAGAGACAAAGTAGACTTTCTCCAATCCCTGGGTCTCCCTCTTCCCCTTTCCCTTTGCCTTCACGAACAGCCCAAAGTCCCCAGGGACGTAACCTTGGGTTTGTCAAGATGGTTCAGGTCTGATTTGGTAAAGTGTCCTTTTTGTTCTTTTCTTTGATCTTAGATTAAAAAACAACAAGAAACTAACTTTACTGAACTATTTGCTGGGTCAGCAGATTTTTACTATCAGCTGTGGACTTTATTCCTAATACCTGACTATGAAACTTGTTCGTAGGCAAGGTTGACTCTTTGAACAAACCTGGATCCTGGAATGTTCTGGTTCTTATTATTGGGTTTTAACATTTGAATGACAGTTAAACTGGGTATTAAAGTCTCAGTTCAAACCAGACCCCCACCCTTTGGTCACTGTTTTCCTTTGGATGTGATGTATTTGATTCTAACTTTTTTTTTGACAGTTGGGGCTTGGACTCAGGGCCTGAGCACTGTCCTTGGACTTTCTCAAGGTTACAGCTCTACCACTTGAGCCTCAGCACTATTTCTGGTTTTTTTCTATGAATGTGGTACCGAGGAATTGAACCTGCGTCTTCATGCATGCTAAGGCAAGCACTCTACCACTAGGCCAAACTCCTGGCCCTTGATTCTAAACTTTTAGAATGTTTTATTATCTTTTTTTTTCTGCCGGTTCTAGATCTTGAACAGGGCCTATGCACTGTCCTTTGGCTTTCTCAAGGCTAGAACTTTGCCACTTGAGCCACAGCACCACTTCTGGCTTTTTCTATGTATGTGGTACTGAGGCATCGAACCCGGCTCTTCGTGCATGCTAGGTAAGAACTCTTACCACTAGGCCAAACTCCCACCCCTTTATTATCTTTGATAGTCACTGGGTATGTGTTAGGTGTAGGTTTTTCCTTCAGTATCTCATCTGGAGATCTTTTATCTTTCTATCAATGTCTTGTTCCTTTGATATGTTTTCCTCTCCTGGTAGACTTTTGCTTTTCCTCTCTTTTGGTTGATGTAATTACAGATTATAAAAGATACACATCTGAAGCATTCAATTCAGTGAGTTTTGGCCAGTGTACACTACCTTGAAACTATGACCTCTAAGTGAGGTTAAAAAAAAACAACGCAATTATTTCAAGCCCAGTGCCCACAGCTCATGCCTGTAATCCTACCTATTTAGGAGGCTTGAGATCTGAGGATCTCGGTTTGAAGCAAGCCCAGGCAGGAAAGCCCATGAAAATAGTTTTATTATCTGTCTATTGTCGGTCGTGGGGCTTGAACTCTGGGCCTGGGTTACTGTCCCTGAGCTCTTCAGCTCAAGGCTAGTGCTCTACCACTTGAGCCACAGCGCCATTATTTTTTGCCAGTCCTGGGGCTTGAACTCATGGCCTGGGCACTGTCATTGGACACTTTCTCCTTAAGGCTCGAGCTCTGCCACTTGAGCCACAGTGCCACTTCCAGCTTTTTCTGGATATTTGGTACCGAGGAATTAAATCCATGGCATTGTGCACTCTACCACTAGACCACGCTCCCAGCCCCCGTGAAACTCTCAAGTCCAGTTAACCACCAAAAAAGTTGGAAGTGGAGCTGCGGCTCAAGTAGTAGAGCACTAGCCTTGAGTAATAAAGCTCAAGGACAACACCTAGATCCTGAAAGTTTAAGACCTAAGACTGGCACACACACACACACACACACACACACACACACACACACACACACACACATTATTTTTCTACCACCCAGCAAATTCCCTCATAACCTTTTTTTTTTTTTTAACCATAGTACAAGTGGCCTCCTCTAGCATTTAGTATGTGAAATCGAAGGGTCTATATTCTTATTTTCCCATGGACTCTTGGTTTGTGACAGGATCTCACTATGTCATGCAGCCTGGCTTCAAACTCATGATCTTCTTACTTCAGCTTCCCAAGTCCTGGGGTGACAAGCACCTGTCATTGATATGTGTATTTGGTTTATGTATGGGGTCGTATTTCCATTTCTTTTGAATACTTAAGGTGGAGCCAGTGGTTCTGGGCTACATATACAAGGGTTAAGTTTATTAAAAAAAAAAAACAAAAACAAAAAAAACTTGCTGGGCGTGGTGGCTCACATCTGTAATCCTAGCTACTCAGAAGGCTGGGATCTGAGAATCATAGTTCAAAGCTAGCCAGGGCACTAAAGTCCCTGAGACTCTTAACCACCAGAAAACCAGAAGTGGTGCTGTGGCTCAAGAGGTAGGGCAGTAGCCTTGAGCTGAAGAGCTCAGGGACAACTCCCACGACTGACAAACAAAAAACAACTTTTTCCCAAGTGACTGTACTGTTTTTACTTTCTGTAATATTTGTTTTGTGTATGTATGACATATGTCTGTATAATATATAAGTATATATAAACAATGTATATTTAGCATATAAATATATTCTTGCTAGTGTTGGGTTTTTGCCTGTCTCTTTCATTTGACTTTCTTCTGTGAGGTGTGAGATGGGTTTAATTTCTAGTTACTTTGTAAGTAACAGTGTTTCACACATTTTAATGAGCTTACTGGGGGTTTGGACAATGGTTTCTTGAGGTGGTTTAGTCTTCTGTGAGGTAGAGACTGGTCATCATTTTTTCTGTTAACTTTAGGGAAATCTGTCTTTATTGGACACAAGGTGATTGCTAGCCATTTGTCTTGTGAATATTTGTATACCATTGTGTCTTCTCATTCTTTTTTTTTTTTTGTGAGGGGAGGCAGTAATAAGAGTTTGAACTTAGGGTCTTGTGCTTATTAGGCAGTTGCTCTGCCCTTTGAACCATACCCCCATTCCTTTTTTCCTTTTTTCCTTTTTTCTTTAGTTATGTCTCAAGTTTTGCTCAGAGCTGGCCTTGGATACAATCCTTCTACCTATGCTTTCCGCATAGCTGGGATTATAGGCATGTACCACAGTGCCTAGCCTGTGTCAATTTGTTAATACCTTTTTTGACAAAAGGTATTTCAAGTTTGGGTGCCAATTTATCTTTTTTTTTTTGTGGGTTATGGGGCTTGAACTCAGCCTGGGTGCTGTCCCTGAGCTCTTCAGCTCAAAACTACCACCCTCCCCTTGAACCAAGCCGCACTTCCCGGTGTCTAGAAGTTAATTGAAAAATAAGAATATCAGGTCCTTGGGGGGTGGGAGGAGAGAAATGGGGACAAAAACATGAAAAGGGGTATCAATGTGTGAGAAATAATGCACCTTCTATCTGGTGAATATAACTGTAACCCCTCTATACATTAAAATTAAAAAAAAAACTAAAAAGAATATCTGGTCCTTTTGTGCCCAGGCTGGCTTTGAACCTTGATCCTCAGATCTCAGCCTCCTGAATAGCTAGGATTACAGGTATGAGCCACCATGCCATGCCAGCTCTTTTTTTTTTTTGCCAGTCCTGGGGCTTGTAGTCAGGGCTTGAGCACTGTCCTTGGGCTTTCTCAAGGCTAGCATTCTGCCACTTGAGCCACAACACCACTTCTGGCTTTTTCTATATATATGTGGTACTGAGGAATTGAACCCGGGTCCTCGTGCATGCTAGGCAAGCACTCTACCACTAGGCCAAACTCCTGGCTCCACCCAACCCCCCTTTTTTTAGAAAAACTTTTATGAAATTAGTATACTTTGACTATCTTTGAATCATAAAGATAATTTTTTGTGGTTTTTTTTTTTCTAGAAACTTTGACTCTTTAACAATTAACTTGATTAGTCAATGTAAATTATTAGGCCAAGATTGGCTTAGCAGTCTTTTGGAGGTTACTTCTTGGTTTTTAATCTCTCTACTCCATCCAACTGATAGCTTGGTTCCCCATTCCATTCTTCACCAACCAGAGCCAGGCATAACCCATTCTGCCCCTGGCTCTTCTGACCATGTCTCCCTGCGATCCTTCTCACTGATTCTTTACACGTGTCTGAGTCTCCTTTGCCCTCACTTCTCGTGTGCGTTGTTATACTTATGTAGATTTCTCAGCCCACTTGTCATGCAGCTGGGCCTAGTGGTGTCTCTGAGTCATGGCTCCTTGGGGGGACATTCTGGAGAGCCTAAGGCTGAAGGCTGACATGGCCAGGACAGGGACCCCTGGGTGTCATGTACTTGGTGGTGATGGGTTTTGGCCCCACCTTTGCCCTCGCAGGTAACCCCCTGGGACTGGGACCCCCTCTTCCATAGCCAGGCACGAGAAGGACTGTCCTCCAGGTCAGATCCTCTGGACCAGGAGGCCAGAGGGGAGTGGTGTGGAATGCCCGGTGGCCTGTGGGTCCCCATGCTTCTACTGTGCCACCCTGGGCACTTGTCCATCGCCTGGGCATCAGGAGAAGGGGCCTGAGGAAGCCTTGCCACTAGGAGCTGTAGGAGAGACCTCAATCCTTGGGCTGGGGGAGTGGCTCAGGTGGCAGAGCGCCAGCCTAGCAAGCTTGAAGCCCTGAGTTCAAATCCTAGTGATGCCCAAAACACGTTCTTAAAAGCCCTCAAGCCCTGTTTTCCTTTCTAGAATGTTCTCCACCACCCTAAACAGTGCGCCCTGCTTTTTCTCCCATGCCGCACACACCACCTGCAGGGTGGGCCTGCTTGGGGTTGGTGACCTGGATGCCATGCTGGCTTTGGGTCTGGCTGGAGAGTGTGGATGCTGGAGCTCAACGTCTTCCCCTCCCTCCTTCCCAGCTGTTAGTGCTAAGTGCAAGTCGCGCCTGCGCCTGGGCCTGGGCCAGCCCAACCCACCACGGGCGAGGATGCCATGACCTTCCAGACAAAACCACAAGCTGCTTTGGGGAGACCCTGAGCTCCCAGTCCTGCAGTCCTGAGATCAAACCTCAGGCCTGTCACACACCAGCCAGCCCTCAGCCATTGTGAATTCTAAATAGGTAGGCCAAGGAAAAGGGAAGGACAGGAAATCATATGAGAAAATGGTTTTTTTCTGTTTTAATTATAAAAAGCCAGCCTCCTAGCCAGGTGCTGGTGGCTCACACCTGTGTAAACTTAGCTACTCAGGAGCCTGCGATCTGAGGATCGAGGTTTGAAGCCCTGGCTAACTAGGGGGAAAAAAATGCTGAAAGTACAGCTGTGGCTCAAGTGGTGGGCAACTAGCTTTGAGCACAAAAGCTAAGGGGCAGTGCCAGGCCCTAAGTTTGAGCCCCAATACTAGACAAAACAAACAAAAAAATGAAAAAAAAGCCCTGAGTTCACACACACACACACACACACACACACAATTTAGCCTCCTCATTTGCCCCTCTCCTAATCTTGCCCCACATCTGGCTCCAAAAGAGACTCTGGTGACCACTGGGCCTTTGCATGGGCAGAACATGAAATGTGTCTGGACATTTCATTCTCCCAGGAGGAAAGTCACAGCAATGGGATAGACTCTTCCCCGAGGCCCTTCAGTGTCATGTGTCACCATGGTTGGCACGGACTCTGTAGGGCTCTGGTCCCCTTCTGGCCAGCAGTCCATTGTAAAAAGTCTCAGCCCACTTACCCTAGAAGAATGATTAAAAGCTCCAACTTCCCAGCACTCAGGAAGCTGAGGAAGGAAGACCACAGGTTCAAGGCCAGCCTGGGCTATGTAATGAGACTGTCCCAACAGCAACCCCAAAAGCTGGTAACTCTGAGTTTGAAAGTTGGGATTCACGTTACCCCTGGTTTTCTGCTCCTGTGCCTTGTGAGCTTAGACAAGTTAATCAACCTCTGTTTCAAGTGTAGTGAAGTATAACTGCTCTGACAGCAACTTCACTGCGTAGATTTCTTCCTACAGGGCAATACATTCTTTTTTTTTTTTTGGTCAGCACTGGAAATTGAACTCAGGGCCTCGGACTTGCTGGGCAGCTACTCTACCCCTTAAGCCATGTTCCACCCCCATCCCATAACCATTCTCTACCTGCAGCCTCTCTTGTAGCTGAGATCCTGTGGGTAGACTGCCATACCACATTATTTGGTTCAAAGGGGCGTCTCTAACTTCTTATTGGGGCTGGCCTCAAAATTGCCATCTTCACCATCTCCACCCTCAGAGTAGCTGGGATTACAGGTTCGAGTCGCAGTGCCTGGCCCTCTGGCCCTTCATACAATCTGCAGGCCTCCCAAACCTGGGGTGAGGGTGAGTGCAGGCCCTGACATACAGGCAAATGCAGAGCCTGAAGCTGCAGACAAGGGCGTTTCCTGATGCTTGGCTAGGCCAAGGCTCCGCTGCACATGTGAGCGCCAGCTGTTCCCCTGGGCTGCAGATGGCTTCTGTAGCTTCACACACATGGGCCAGGAGTCCATGGAGGACAGAACAAGAGTGAACAACTGCGGGGGTGGGGGTGGTGCTCCTGTGACCTGGGACAGAACCCAGGGGGCCTGAGAAGATCTCCAGAGGCCGGAGTCAGCTGCCAGGAACTTCCCCAAGCCGCTGGCTGGCCCCGCAGCCCAGCCCCCGGGACAAGTGAGCCAGCCCCTCCCGCCACCGTGCTCCCTGCAGCGCTGGGCTTGGGGCGGTATCTGCCAAAGGTGGAGTCCTGGTGTGAACCCCTAGATTTACATTCTGCCCTGAGATTTTCACAATCCAGGAAAGATGGCGACTTTCCTGGTGGGCCTCTTTGAAAGGCACTACCCTCTCCTTCCCTTCCTTCCCTCCTCCTGTCCTCTCTTTCTCCATCTTCCAATAGCCTGCATCCCCGGATGGGGTCTGTCCCTTCTGTCTTTGGCTCCTCAGGCAGGCTGACAGCTGTCTTCCCAGTTCCTGGCATGTAGTAGCTGCTCAGTAAATCATGGTCTCGAACACCCCATTGAACCACAAAGGGGAGGCCCTGGAGCAGAGTAGGGGCATGGCTGACACTGCATCTAAGCTGCCCAGAAAAGCATTTATGGCTCCGAAATCAAACATGCTGGACTTCCCTTTGGCATGGCCTGTGAGCAGCTGGAGTGAGTGCATACAGGGTACTTGCCTCTCTTGTTTCTTTCAGCGTTTGCAGCCATTCAAAAGTAGAGCAAACTGTGATAGCCTTGGCCGTACCCTGGCCTCCCCAGCAGCAGGGAGGTGGGTAGATCCGGCAGAGACTGGAGCTGCCCATCTTTTTACTTATTTTAATTTAAAAAACATTTTTTCATTGTGTGGAGGGTTACTATTTCATAACTCTGGTAGTGAGAACATTTCTTTTTTTTCCCCTTCACTTTCCCCCAGTTTCCCCTTCCCATCCCTGCCCACAAGTTGCATAGTTCATTTTCCAGTGTCTACTGAATGCCATCGCTGCATTTCATTCGTTCACCCTCCCTCCCTCCCTCCATCCCTCCATCCCTCTCCTGCTGTGCCTAAAAAAACAACAAAAAACAATGACAAAAAAGAAAAAGCAAAACACATGCCAACACCACCAACAAAGAAACCCATGTTCCATTTCTTGTGATTCGTTTTGCTAAATAGTGTTTTTAGTGTTCGGAAGCGTTATACCTTCAAGCCCCTCACCTAAGTCTAACCTCCTTGACAGTCACTGTGGTATGTGAATGCTGGAGTACTGTATAGGAGATGGTGTCTAGTTATATTTTGGGTCTGGCTTCCACATATGGCTTTCTCTGGGCTTGCCTTACCTCACTTAACACGATTTGTTTTAAGTCCATTCATTTCCCTGCCAATGGCATAATGTTATTCTTTCTAATGGCTGAGTAAAATTCTGGTGTGTATAGGTACCATATTTTTTTGATCTACTCATCTATTGTAGGGCATACGGGGCTGTTTCCATATCTTGACTATTGTGAATAGCGCAGGGACGAACATGGACGTGCAAGCATCTTTATGGTAACCTCATTTGCAATGATCTGGGTAGATGCCCAGGAGGGGTATGGCTGGGTCATGGGGAAGGTCTATGTTTAGTTTTTTTGAGGAACTTCCAGACTGCTGTCTAGAGTGATTGTACTAGTTTAAATTTCCACCAGCAGTGCAGTGGAGTTCTATCCTTACCAGCATGTGTTGCTGTTTGACTTTACAGAGCTGTGATTCCATCACACCCCAAATTTGCATTTCCTTTACGGTCAGAGATGCTGAGCATTTCCTCATATGTTTCCTTGCCATTCTTCCCTCCTCTTCAGAGAAGTCTCTCCCTTAGCTCCTTTGTCCATTTAGTGACTGGCTTTGGGAGGGATTCGTTTCTTAAGCTCCTAATATGCTTTGGGAATTAGTCCTTTGTCTGATGTGGTGCTATTAAAGATCTTTTCCCAGTCTCTTGGCTGTCTTTCTAGTTTAGTAACTATTTCCTTTGCTGTGCTGAAACTTTTTAGCTTGATGCAATCTCAGTCATCAAGTCTTTGTTCTCCATTTGCTGTGCCCCTGGGATTCTTTTCAAAAAGTGCCTGCCTGGGCCGGGAGGTTGACCTAGCCATAGCGTGCTTGCCTGGCATGCACAAAGACCTGGGTTCAATTCTTTGGTACCACATACATGACTGACAAACAAGAGTCTACTTTTTGTTTTCTACATTTTTATGGATGTCTAGTTTTCCCAACATCAATTATTGAAGAGGCTATCTTTTATCCACCATTTATTTTGGGCTCCCTTGTCAAATATCAGATAACTGTAGATATATGGCTTCATCTCTGGGTCCTCTATTCCACTGATCTTTGGGCCTGTTTTTGTGCCAGTACCACACTGCTTTTTTTGTGTGTGTGATAGCTCTGTAGCAGAGCTTGAGGTCTGGGACTGTGATACCACAAGGGGGGCTTTTTTCCCCCTAGAGTTGCTTTGGTTTTTGAGGTCTTCTGTTGGTCCATGTGAATTTTTGGATTGTTTTCTCTTATCTCAGTGATGAATGTCATTGGGATTTTGATGGGAATTGTGTTGTTTGTAGATTACCCTTAGAAGTGTGGCCATTTTCACAATATTAATTCTACCGATCCATGAACATTGGAGGTTTTTCTGTTGCCTGGTATTGTCTTCTATTCCTTTCTTCATTTCCTTTTCTTCTTCTTCTTCTTTTTGTTTTCCTTGGCAGTCCTGGGGCTTGAACTCAGGGTCCATCCTTGGCCTTCTTTTGCTCAAGGCTAGGACTTTACTCCTTGAGCCACAGCACCACTTCTGGCTTTTTCTGTACATGTGGTACTGAGGAACAGAATCCAGAATCCTTTAGATATGATTATGTCATTTGCAAATAGGGAGTTTGACTTCTCGCCACATATGACTTTGTTTTTTTTGTGGGTCGTGGGGCTTGAACTCTGGGCCTGGGTGTTGTCCCTGAGCTCTTTAGCTCAAGGCTACTGCCCTATTCTGGAACCACAGCACCACTTCTGGCTTTCTGGTGGTTAATTGGAGATAAGAGTCACACAAACTTTTGTGATCTTTGTGCCTGGGCTGGCTTTGAACCGTGATCCACAAATCTCAGCCTTCTGAGTAGCTAGGATTACAGGCGTGAGCCACCACACCTGACATTAATCCCTTTTATATCTTTTTCTTACCTTATTTCTCTGTCAAGGAGTTCCAGAATAATGTTGAAGAGGAGTGGAGAGAGTAGACATCCTTTTCCCTGTTCCTGATTTTAGAGAAAATGATTTTAGATTTTCACCATTTAGTATGATGTTGGCAGTTGGTCTGTCATACCTAGCCTGTATTCTGTTGAGGTATGTTCCTTCTATTCCTAGCTTCTCCAGAACTTTTTTTTTTCTTTTTTACTAGTCCTGGAACTTGAACTCAGGGCCTGGAATCTCCAGAACTTTTGACTTGATTGGATGTTGGATTTTGTCTAAAGCCTTTTCTATAGCTAATGAAATGGTCATGTGATTCTTGCCTTTGGCTCTGTGAATGTGGTGTATTTTGTTCCTTGGTTTATGCATATTTAAACCAGTCTTACATCTCTGGGATAAAATCTACTTGATCATTGTGTGTGTGTCTTATTTATTATTATTAATAATAATAATACTTGTTGGATTCTGTTGGTAAGCATTTTATTAAGGAGCTTTGCATCTGTGTTCATCAGAGAGGTTGTTATATAGTTTTGTTTTGGTTTTTATGGTGGGGGGATTCTTAACTGGTTTTGGAATGTATTTGATAGTGATCCTTCCACTTCTATTTAATGAAAACCTTTGTAGACTACTGGTATTGATTCATCTTTAAAGGTCTTATAGAATTCAGCTATGAATCCATCCAGACCTGGAATTTTCCTTGCTGGAAGATTCTTTATTTCTTCCTCAAACTCATTGTGTGTTGTGAGGCTGTTCACATAGTTTATATCTTCTTAGGCAGCTTGTACATCTCTAGGGATTCATCCATTTCTGCTAGATGCTCCTTATTTGAGTATAGGCTTTGAAAGTCGTACCTCATTACCTTTGGAATTTTTTTGGATGTTTTGATGTAGTGTTGCCTTTGTCATCTCTAGTTTTGGTGATTTGAGTCTCTTCCCTTTTTTTCTCAACTTATCTAAGATCTGTCAGTTTCATTAGTTTTTTGGTTTTGTTTTCTCAAAGAGCCTGCTTTTTGTATGGTTGATTCTATGTATAGTTTTTTTTCCCCTCTAATCCATTGCTTTCTGCTCTAATCTTTACTATCTCTCTATCTAGTACTTCCAGGTTTTGTCTACTTCATTTTTATTCTGGAAGCTTTACTTGCATCATGAGGTTATTTACATCGGCTGTTTCTGCGTTCTTTATGTATGTGATTAAGGCTATGATCTTTCCTCTTAACGCTGCTCTTTTTCTATCCCAGAGGTTCTGGGATGATACATTTTCATTGAATTGTAGGCACTTTCCGATTTCTTCCCTTATTTCTTTTGCTGTTCAACAGTGTGTTGTTCAGGCTCCATAGGTTTGAGTGTTTTCTGGTATCTTTTGCTATTGAGATCTAGTGTAATTTCTTTTCAATCAGATAGGGTGCAGTTCTATTGTATTTGCTCAGTCCTTTTGTATTTGCTCAGGCGTGTTGGGTGTCCTATGGTATGATCTGTTCTGGGGAAGGTTTCATGGTCTGCTGAGAAGAATGTGAAGAGTGTTGTTGTTGGGCAAAATACTCTGTACAGGTTAAGTCATTTGGGCTGTGATGTCATGTAAATCAGAGGAGAGGCTTCTTTGGTGACCTTTTCCTTGGCTCACCTGTCCTTTGATGAGAGTGGAGTGTTAAGATAACCCACTATTACTGGGTTGGGGTCTACAGGTTCTGTAAGTCTGAGTGTTTGTTTAATGGATTTAGGTGCTCCATTGTTTGGTGTCTATATATTAACCATTGAAATTTCCTCTTCTTGGCTTGTCCTTTTATTAATATGTAATTTCCTTCTTTTTTTTCTTCTTACTGGTTTTAAATTCAAGTCTGTTTTATCATGTAACAGTGTGGCTACTCTGCCTTCTTGCAAAAAGCATTTGCATTCTCAAAATTTGTGTTTATCTTTGATTGTGGGTATGTTTCTAGGAGATAGCAAATGGATAGATCTTTTTGATCCAGACTGGTGTTGTAAATCTTTTGATTGGACAATTGAGCCTGTTGGTGGTTAATCTTACTATAAAGTAATCGGTCATTTTTTGCCTATATCTTGTTTCTTTCATGTTCTTGTATTATGAAACTAGTCTTCTAGTAATTTTTATTCAACGGTGTGTTTCCTTGATTTCAGTTGTCTTTTTTTTTTGCCAGTCCTGGGCTTGAACTCAGGGCCTGAGCACTGTCCTTGGACTTTCTCAAGGCTAGAGCTCTACCACTTGAGCCTCAGAACCACTTTCGGCTTTTTTCTATGTATGTGGTACCAAGGAATCGAACCCAGGTGTTTGTGCATGCTAGGCAAGCTCTCCAGCACTAGGCCAAACTTGCAGCCTCTTCAGTTGTCTTCTTTAGATAGTATGCTTCCCTTTAGTATCCTTTGTAATGCTGAATCAGTGTTTATGAATTCCTTTAGTTTTTGTCATGGAAAGTTTTAGTTTCTCCATCAATTGTGAATGGTAGCTTCACTGAGTACACTAGTAAATTTAGATTGACAATTGTTCATTCAGAGCTTGAATTATACTACTCAAGACTCTCTGTGCATTCAGAGTTTGGAGAAATCATCAATTATTCTAATCTTCTTCCCATTGTAATAAAGTTCCCTCTTTGATTTTTCAGCCTTTAAAATTAGTCCCTTTTTTTTTTTTTTTTTTTTTTTTTTGCCAGTCGTGGGCTTGAGCTCAGGGCCTGAGCACTGTCCTTGGACTTTCTCAAGGCTAGAGCTCTACCACTTGAGCCTCAGCACCACTTCCAGCTTTTTTCTATGTATGTGGTACCGAGGAATCGAACCCGGGTCTTCATGCATGCTAGGCAAGCACTTTAACCACTAGGCCAAACTCCCAGCCCCTGTTTGTTTGTTTTGTTGATCCCAGAGCTTAAACTCAGGGCCTAGGTTGTTATCCTGAGCCTCTTGTACTCAAGGCTAGCACTCTACAATTTGTGCCACAGCACCATTTCCATCTTTCTCTGAGTAGTTTGTTGGAGAGAAAAGTCTCATGGACTTTCCTGCCTGGACTGACTGAGATCCTCAGATGCCAGCCTCCTGAGTAACTAGGATTACAGGCATGAGCCACTAGTACCCAACTACTTGCTTGTTTTTTTTGGTTTCTTTTCTTTTCCGTCTTTTTTCTTTTTTGCCAGTCCTGCGACTTGAATTGAGGGGCCTAGGCACTGTCCTTGAGCACTTTTGGCTCAAGGCTAGTGCTCTGCCACTTGAGCCAATTCTGCTTTTTCTGTGTATGTGGTATCAAGGAATTGAACCCAGGGCTTCATACATGCTAGGCAGGCACTCTACCACTAGGCCACACTCCCAGCCAAGTTCCTTGAGTTTTACATCCTGAATTTTCACAACAATATTTTTAGGAGTATTTTTTCTCTTATCCTGTCTGCTAGGAATTTTTTATGCCTCTGTCAGATGGGTGATATTTTTTTTGTGTGCCCTTTCTCCCTCTCTCCTGAGACTGGGGTTCTCAACACCTTTAGTTTTGAATTCTTCTCCCTCTTCTATCCCAATTATGCATAGTGTTGCTCTTTTGGCTGAATTTGAGTGTTTTTATCCATGTCTTTGACTTCATGTTCTCATTCTTCTGCTCTACCTCCAACTCCTGATGTCCTGTTTTCAGCCTCTTTTGTTCTATTGCCTGCACTTTAAACTGTGCTTTGTAATAGGGAGAGAGAGCTCTTGCAGATAGAGCTCTTCTTGCTTCGTCACTCTTTGTTGACTTTCTGATGGTCTTTATTGAAGTTTTCATGGTGTCTTCTTGTTAATATTGTCGTTTGTGTCCTTCATTGAAGTATTTAAAGTTTCTGTCTTCTTGTTGATATGTCTTGGATGTCCTGAATTTTCTTCGTCATTTCCCCTTTGCATTCTTCTGGTTGTTCCTGAATCTGCCCTTTTAGTTCATCAGCCAATTCTCTCATCGTCCTCTTCCTCACTGTCACGAAAGTCCTCTGAGTCATTGTTGGTGTTTGAGAGTGGCATGTTGTCCTCCTTGTTCATGAATGTTGTGACTTTTCGCCATGTTTTACACATCTGTGTTGAGGGTTTGCTGAGGCTGTTGAGGTTAGGTATTAAATTCAGTGATGATGGGGTGCGGTTAGCTGGGTGTCTGCTGTGCGCTGTGTGGATGTTGCCTGTGTGACAATGCCCAGGCAGGCTTGGGACCGACTGGGCACTGGCCCTGGGAGTCCGTGCATGGAGAGGTGTCAGCGGTTTATTGGGGTTCCACAGGGAGCCCTTCCTGGCGGTACTGTGTAGTTGGTGGGCTGTTGGCGCTCACGTGGATACAGTGCTGAGCAGGGAGGGAGGGTTTGGGCTGGACAGTCATTGCTCCCTGGTGTTAGAGGTCCTGCCAAGTCCTGTAGCAACCTCATGGAGACAGTTCCTTGTTCTGCCCATCTTTTTATTTTAATTCTGTTTTGTTTTTGTTTTTTTCTTTGTGCCGGTACTGGGGCTGGAACTTCGGGCTGCTCGCTCTCTCTTAACTATTTATTTATTTATTTTTGCTCTACCAATTAAGCCACAGCTCTACTTCTGGCTTTTTTTTTTCTGGTTAATTGGAGGTGTCTCCTAGGCTTCCCAGGCTGCCTTTGAACCACAACTCTCCTATCTCAGTTTCCAGAGTAGCTAGTATTAGAAATAGGAGCCACCGGTACCCGGCTGGTTCTGCTCATCTTTGGTCACCTTTGTCTCCTACTTTGTGGTCCCCCTTCAGTGACCTCATGGGCCTTTTGTGTGAATTGGCACCAGTGGTCACTGGGCTGAAGGACTTGGGGCCAGAGCCGGCACCTGTAGCCCCAGCACAAGGCCAAGCAGAGGAGAGGTGAGGATCCTGCAGATCCAGAAGTTGTTTCACTGCCAGCATTGGTGGCTCATCCTCGGGCTGCACACATTTCCTTCACCCTCACTAGGCGTTGTCTAGGTGGACGGTCTGGACCAGCTGAAAGGGTGGTGTGAGGAAGGAAAACCAGTCCTGGGTGGCACAATCACCAGAGGAGGGGCAGAGGAGAGCAAGACGCTGCAGTCCGAAAGCTTCTGCCTTGCTAGGAAGCTGACTTTGGGGGTGACAGGAAACTGATCAGGTTGAAGTTCAGCCCGGTCTCTGACTGTGCACTGGGTGGCCTCTGTTTGGCTCAGTCTCTCCTGCTGAACCTGGAGATTTAGCCCTAGGGGAAGGAGGGAGGGAGGGCAAGGAGGGGAGGGGGGAGAGGAGGGCAAGGTAGGAAGCGGCCAGGAGGCTGTGATCATGAGCAAGCCAGTAGTTGCTAGTCAGGAACCATGCCATAAGTCGCAGGTCAGGGGTCACCGGCTCTAGGTCACAGGTCAGGGGTCACCGGCTCTCCCTGCTCCATCCAGCCCCCAAGGCAGGACGGGCTTCCACTGAAGGGCTGGGCTGGTGAGTGAGGCACCAGGCCTGCCCTTGGTGTGAAGGTGGTCCTGGGTCAGGTAGCCAGTCCTGGCGCAATTCCAGCTCCCCCTGAACTTGCCAACAGCCTTGATAGTCACTTCCTGGCTGGGCCTCTGCTTCCTCTTCTTGAAAGGCTGAGTGGAAAGCTCCCAGCATGTAGGAGGTGCCCTGGGCAGACTTCCCTTTCTTTTCTGGAATTGCTGTATGGCCTTGGCCAGCTCCTTAATAACTGCACCTTGCTGTCCGGGAGAGCACCTAGGACCCGGCTTGTGAGGACTAGATGACTTAATGTGCACACAGCATTTAGAGACCATCACTCTGATTCCTCTTGGTCCTGAGCTTCTTTCTGGTTCTCTATTGCCCTGTTGATTTCTCATCTCTCTAGTAGCACAGCAACAGAGGCTGTGGTTGAACTTAGACATGGGAGGAAACAGGCCCAGAGAGATAAGTGGAGCCTTTTCACTTACCTGCCCCCACCCCGCCCCAGCTAGTGTTTTCTTTAGTTGTAATTCAGAGCATCCATAGCTATACTATGCCTGATCACCTGCACTTCCACCGACTGTCCAAATCCTTATGCCTCTGATATGCTGTGCGACCCTGGAAGGTTAGATACCCTCTCTGTGCCTTCTTTTCCTGATGTTGGTGATGAGGGTAAGGATGAAATAGCATGTCTTCTGGTACCAGAGGGGCCCCCTGCAGCAGAGGTGTGAGTAAAGTACTGGGACAGGAGGCTGGGTGACCACCTCGGGGACACACGAAACGCGTGTGTATGCACATGGTATGTCCCCTCACCCACCTCCTCTGCTCAGCTTCCCAGCTTTCCTGGGAGCTTGGTGGCCTGGGCACATGAGACCTCTCCACAGGCTGGCAGAGTTCCATGTGCCAGGCCTCTGGCCAGGTGCCCCAGGCCCTTTGCTCCCTAGGCCTGCTACTGTCTCTTCTCCGCATCACACTTTGGCCACTCACAGGCCTGGGTTTACAGAGCCATGCTGGTTGTTGTGACCAGGACTATCCCAGCAGCGCCAGCAAGCCTTGGGCAAGAGTTAGCTCCAGAGCCCAGACCCTTGGGCTGGGCAGGTGCACCTTGGCATCCTGGGGTTGGCAGCGTGAGCGAGGCAGGCATGGGGGTCGGCCAAGGAGTTCTGGAGCAAAGCCCTGGGGCCAGGCCAACTGCTCTGTCCTCCATCCTCTTCTGTCTGCCACCTTCTTCCCTGACCTCCAAGGACCATGCCTCCTGCCCCCTGGCCTTTGACCTTTGTCCTCTTGGCAGAGCTTCCCCTATTGCTGTCTCAACCTTACCACCCTTCCAGAAGGTTCCTCCTGGAAACCTCTCTGCTGAGATTGTGCTGGATGCCCTCCATCCCTATGTAAGAGGGAAAGAACAGAGTGGGAAGCTGCCTGGCCCAAGCCACGCCCTTTAGGCCAATCCTGGCATCTGGGAGGCAGAGGGGCAAGGCCCCTTTGCTTACTCTGGGCCACCAGCTGGCAAAGAGCAAAGGCAAAACCTGCCCCAAGAGACTGGCCCCAGGCCTGCTTTTAATGCTGTCCTGCTGCCTCTTCCACCACCCACTGCTGGCCTGGCCGGCCAGCCTTCCACCCACTGGAATTCCCTTCCTTGCCACCCGCCCTGGGCCCCAGGCTCTGCCAGCTGCAGGCAGCCCCATGAGCACAGCAAGGTCCCTGGCCTTGTTGAGGACTCAGCTGGTTGGGCTAGGATTTGGAGCAGCCTGGTAGGCAGAGCGGAACGGGGAGGGAGGGGGGATTCCTGGCTAGACCGTGGAGAACGTTCCAGAGCATAGCCCAGGGTGCGTGAGGCTGGGGTGCCGGGGACTGCTGGAGCTTCCTCAGAGCTCCCAGGACAGTGGCTTGACTTTGAGCCTCCAGGGCCCTCCTACGCCTGCTTCCTGCCCAGGCCGTCAGCGCCTGGAGCCCTGAGGCCTGCCTCTACCCCTGGCACCTGGCCCACTATTCTCTGAGGAAGTCCCTCTTTGCATCTGACCTGCAGCCTACACTCTCCAGACACATTCCTCACAGGGCCCTTCACCCGGAGGCTTCATGGCCGTCATTAAAGGAATGAACAAAGCTTGATGGACACATGGCCCCTGTCCCCTCCTTGTGACCCAGCAGCTACACCCCAGGACAGAGTTCCCTCTCCACAGCTGTTGTGTTTCTAGAGCCCAGAGTCCCACTCCAGTCCCCAGCCGTGAAGCCTCTTCTCTGGAAGTTCAGAGAAGAGCCCTCAGGGCCCAGCCAGCAGGCCAGGCGGTGGGCACACAGACCTCGCTCCTGGGGGACACCCTGGGCCTGGCTATCACCAGAGGCAGGACTTCAGGGAGGCACAGGATCTGCCCCCAGTGCTCACTGAGAGGCAAATCTTTCCTGTTGATGGGCCTCAGTTTCCCCACCTGGACAATGGATAAAGCATTGGCTTGCCTTTCAAGCCCTGTGCTAGTAGAGTCTGGGCCGGGAGGTGCAGGGAGGGAGGAAGAGGCGGGGACTGCTATTGCTTTGTCTGTGTGTTTAACACAGCACCTGACACCCCACACTTCCTCTTAAACAGGAGGAGGGTGTTAGAGGGGTGGTGAGATATGTCAGACGTGCGGGAGTTGCCCCAGTGTCACACTCCTGGGGTGGGTTGGGGCCGGCTGTGGAATAGATCTGAGGGACTCTACAAGCCATCACCCCACCTGTCCATCTGCGTGAGGATTGGGTGTGCCCTGGGCTGAGGGAGTGTGGAGAAAGCAAGGACTTTGTGGAGGTAGGGATCTTGGGTGCTAGCATGATGGCTGTGGTGGCCTTTTGGGGCCAGGGGCCTCCCAGGACATAAAAAGGGTCCAGGTATCTCCCTTCACCCCGGCTGCTGTGCTGTAGAACTCATGTGTGGCAGTAGCATGACGCCTGGGGGCCATTGGCTGTGTCTTGGCCACTCGGAACCATGGTTCTGAAGCTTCATGGGATGTTTTGAGATTCAAGAGCGATGATAGGAGCTGCTTTAAGAACAGGAAGGCCCTGGCTCATCCACCTCAGTTTTCAGGCCTGAGTTCAAATTCTGACTCCACTTCTGAGCTGCTGTTTTCTCAGTTGCACATGGGTAAAGGAGCACCTCGCTGAAGGAGTGCTCAGAGCACAGCTTTATTATGGGTATGGGTAGCCTTGAACTTGCTAATGCTGGGAGGTGGGGGGAGAGCAGCCACTATTGCTAGGGATCAACTCCCGGTGATCCCATACACACTTCTTTCTTATCCTTAATCCTGCAAGGTGACTGGCATGACCTCTGGCACATAGTAGGTGCTTTAGCTATACTAGCACATAGTAGATGCTTCATCTGCTGGTCCTCAAGTGGACAGAGACCGTGTGTCCTGTTCTTTTTTTTTTTTTTTTTTTTTTTTTTTGTAGGTCATGGGGCTTGAACTTGGCCTGGGTGCCGTTCCTACCCCTGGACATTGTCTTTGAGCTCTTCAGCTACCTACCCTGGAGCCAAGCCCCACTTCCCATTTTCTAGAGGTTAATTGGAGATAAGAGTCAGGTCCCTGGGCCAGGAGTTTGGCCTAGTGGTTAAAGTGCTTGCCTAGCATGCATGAAGACCCGGGTTCGATTCCTCGGTACCACATACATAGAAAAAAGCCAGAAGTAGTGCTGAGGCTCAAGTGGTAGAGCTCTAGCCTTGAGAAAGTCCAAGGACAGTGCTCAGGCCCTGAGCTCAAGCCCAGGACTGGCAAAAAAAAAAAAAAAAAAAGTCAGGTCCCTTTGTGCCTAGGGCTGGCTTTGAACCTTGATCCTCAGATCTCAGCCTCCTGATTAGCTAGGATTATAGGTGTGAGACACCATGCCCGGCTTTCGTCCTGTTCTTGACACTCCCTTTATACACAGGCCACAACCAGGTATGCAGTAGGTGCTGCATAAATGCTCAGAAATGGACAAGAATGAATGCATGACCTAGCCCCAGGTGCTCCCTCCCTCCTCACAGCACTGGGGTGGGGGAGGGGAGCCTTGTGTCATCTCTCCCCCTTCTTCCCTTCTTGACTAATCTGACAAGATTAACCTAGCTATAGAACCAGGTCATGGTTGTGACCTAGGGCTTGGAAGCTGGTGTCTTAGTCCTGGGTGACTGGCTGTGGCTGCTGCTGCCCAGAGCTCATTGCCCCAGGATGGCCCTCGTGTCGCCCATTGTGGACATGGTCCTCACGGCCGTCGGCAGTCTCCTCCTGTTCACCATAGCCCTGGCCTTACTGTGTTTTTTCACCTGCCGCCTGGCCAGGCCACTCAGGTAGGGGATGCACCCTGCAATGACTCCACTGCTAGCAAATGTCCTGCCCCAAGTCTCTGTCCTTGTGTGGAAACTGAGGCCAGGAGAAGGGTGAGCCTTAGGTTCTGTGTAGTCTAAATCCCACATGCAGCTAGCAGAGACCTACGGGGACTCAGCTGGCCTGGGGAAAGCGGTTCACGATAGTGGTGGCTCTGATGGGGGGTCCCCTGTCTTGCCCCTTCAGTCCTTGCCCTGGCTTTTGAGAGCAGATTCTGACCAGCACCCCAGGATGCAAACGGGTCCTCAGGGTCCAGGCCTGGTCCCTGGCCCCCATTGGCTGACTGGCTGAGCTGGCTGCTCTGTCTCCTGGGGCCAGAGCCCTGCAAAGGCTTCTGCACTCTGGTCATAAGTAACCAGGACACGTAGCTGTGAGCCTGGCAGAGAGAGGGTCTGGCTGGTGGGGGGGGGGGGGTCACAAGGGCTAGCTCACACCCGGAGGCCCTGTTCCAAGTGCTAGAGTGCTGTGTGAGGGTGGTGGGCAGCCGGCGCCCCTGAAGTCCCACACTGGGCCCCTGCAGAGCCGCTCCTCCCAGGGGCCTCTGGTGACAAAGGGGGTGTCTTCTAGGCTCAGCTTCTGAAGGCCTCCCAGATCCCCACCCCCTCTGTCCCAGGCTGACAGTGGACAAAGGCACCTGTCTCCAGGCCAACCCTATCTCAATGCAGAGTCCCGGGGCCCCAAATCACAGCCTTAGCCGTGAGGAAGAGGGCTGATGGGACTTTCTGTTGGAATGGGACAGACTCTAAACCAGCCTGTGATGCTCAGTGTGATGGGGGTGCTGCTGGTCCCCAGAGGTGTACCAGCAACACTCTATTATCCATAGTGAATGAAGGCCCGGTCAAGCTGCCTCCTCTCCAACACTTGAACTTCACTGGAAAGAGTTAGGGATAATTCTTCCCTTCTCCCATGTTTCCTCTAAACACTGGCTTTCAGCTGATATAAATATTTACGGTGCTAAGCACTAGTCAGATAAGCCTGCCTGGCAAAGTCTCTGGCCTGAGATGTCCCCATCGTGTGGCTGGGATGAATGGGGAAAGAATTACTTTGAAAACAGGAAAGAAAGCGCCTTAGAAGCTGCCTGGGAAGGATGACTTTGATTTTGAAAACTGTTATACATAACCACGTTTCCTGTATTGATTTTTTTTTTTTTTTGGTTTGTTTGGTTTGGTGTCTAGGCACTGCCCCTGAGCTCTTTTTTTTTTTCCCAGTCCTGGGCTTGAGCTCAGGGCCTGAGCACTGTCCTTGGACTTTCTCAAGGCTAGAGCTCTACCACTTGAGCCTCAGCACCACTTCCGGCTTTTTTCTATGTATGTGGTACCGAGGAATCGAACCTGGGTCTTCATGCATGCTAGACAAGCACTTTAACCACTAGGCCAAACTCCCGGCCCGTTGCCTTTTAGAATTTCTAATAGGATAATTTGGCAATGAAAGTGGAATACAAAGTTTGGAAATCAGGTCAGGGGCCAGTGACTCACACCTGTCACACCTGTAATCCTAGCTAAACTGGAGGCTGAGATCTGAGAATTCATGGTTCGAAGCTAGCTGGGCAGAAAAGGCACGGGAGACTCTTTGTCTGCAATGAACCACCAGAGAGCCATAACAGAGCTGTGGTTCAAATGGTAGAGTGCCAGCTTTGAGTGAAAAGGGACCATACTTAGCCTCTGAGTCCAAGTTCCAATGAGGACGGACACACACACACACACACACACACACACACACACACACACACACACACAGAGTTTGTAAATCATCTGACAGCCCGGAATTCAGAGTTGAGCACAGTTAGATATTAGACAGAGTACCCAGACCCCTCTGCCCACCCTCTCGCCCCAGACCCCCTTATCTCAGAGTGAATCAAGATCCCTGGACGGTCTTATCTACCTCAACACCTTTCTGATGAGACCGTGTATGTCATTTCCATCTTCTACCACACGTGGAATAATCATTCCTGTCTTGCTTTTGCTTGAGATAATCACATTAGTTCCCATTATTTCTTTTACTGTGTTAAAACTGCCCACCTGCACATCTCATGCAATCTTCTGTCCCAGCTGCCAGTGACTCCGTCTCATGTGACCCCCCCACAGGATGACCACAATTTGAAAGTATTCTTAACATGCTCATTGTAGGCAAGTTGGAAAGTTGTGGGTGTTTTTTTTTTCCCAAAAACATTCTTAAAGAGGAAATAATCATAACCTTACTACCCAAAGCCAAGTTCATGTTTGATGTGTTTCTTTCGGTCTTTTTGCAAAAGGAAAATAATTTAAAAAAAATTATAAAGGTGTGCTGTGGGGGATAGGTGGGGGAGAAAAAAGCAACAGAGAGAGGGTTGTTTGCAGCAAAACATAATATGTGCACGTCTGAAATACCAAACTGAAACCCCTTGGTAGAATGAATGCACTAAAAATAAAAATGTTTTTAAAATGTGGGCTGGGGCAAAGCTGAGTGGTAGCACATTTGCTTGGCATGTGAGAGGATTTGTGTTTAGTCTCCAGCACTGGGGGGAAAATAGGCAGATACTTTGAACAGATGCAGCTCTGAAGATGGTGTAAAGATGACGAATAAGCACGCAGAAATTTGTGTAACATCCTCAGTATGAGAGTACTGGGAAATGCCTGTCAATCTATACAATGTAGGGCTGAGATGACATCTCAGTGGTAGAGCACTTACCTAGTTTGAGGCCTGGGTTCAATCCCTAGCAACACACACGCACGCATGCACGCACGCACGCACACAGAGAGAGAGAGAGAGTAAAGGTAACAGCCATCTTGACTAGCCAACCTTTCCCTGTAAGTAATTTCTATTGCTTTTATGATTTTTTTTCTTTTTGTCGGTACTGGCATTTGAACTCAATGTCTCATATTCTCATTTGGCTTTTTCCACTCAAGGCTGGTGCTCTACCATTTGAGACACACCTCCCTTCCAGCTTTTTGGTGATTTGTTAGAGATTAAAAAAAAAGAAAGAAAGAAAACAACTCATGGGTTTTCCACCATCCTAAGTAGTTTGGATGCCAGGTATGAGCCATCAGCTCGCAGTACTTGTGGTCCTCTTACCAAAAAGGACAAGTTCTAGAAGATAGTGAAGCAGGTGTCTGAATGAAGAAGCTGAAGACTAGGGTTGTAGAACAGCCTCTAGGGGTGTTTCCAGAGCCAACAGCATTTTTGTTTCTTGGGACCTCCAGAGCTCCAGGCAGAGCCTGAGCTGGCCCCAGGTCTGGCCTTACACACTGTCCAGGCATTGGTGACTCAGCCATGGTTGGGAATTCTTACAAGGAGAGCCTGCCTCTTTGGGGTAGCTCCCCTGTCATACGGGGTGACATTTCTATGCAGCGTAGAAGTTGTTTCACTAAATCACTAAAATCACTTCACTGTGATTTTATTTCCAGCGAGAAGGCTCTCTCACACAAGGTCTGGCCGCCTTGTCCCATTCTGGACCCATTAGTATTGCTGAGTGACTCCAGGAATAAATAATCCGAATGAAGACCCAAACTCCAGAACTGGGACCCATGTGAATTTTTTTTTCTTTCCCCATGTCTGGTTTCTAGGATTGGAACATCAGCTAACGGCTGATCGCTGGCGGCCGGCTCACCTCCTCCCACCCGCGTCCATCGAATCCCTGGGGCCCAGAGCCGAAGCAGGCCTGTGGGTGGGCCATGATTTCACCATTCTTAGTACTGGCCATTGGCACCTGCCTTACCAACTCCCTAGTGCCAGGTAGGGTTGGGGTGGCACTGGGGAAGGGATGGGATGGGATGAGGGTATGGTGTATGTTCAAAGTGATGAAGCCACCCAGAGGATTTTAGCGCTGGAAACCTGCCGTGCTGGTGTTGGTTTGGGCATCCCCTGTGTCTCAATATGGCTCCTAAGTCTTGCTGTGCTAAGTCCCCACTGCCTGTGGTCTTCAGATCTCAGCTTCCTGAGTAGCTAAGATTATAGGCATGAGCCGCCATGCCTGGCAGGTAGCATTAACTTTAGACTGCAGTTCTCAGGTTATTTATTCACTTCCCCACAGAGGTCTGACTCAGACCTGGAGGCGGTTCTCCTTTCTCGTGCAGGGCTTTCTGTCCCATTCTGGAAGCTATGGCCTAACTTCCCCCTGTGTGTGCTCTGGTCTGCAGGCTCCCCCTGTTTTTGAGTTGCCTTTTCAACTGTGGGTCTTGGGGTCTCCCTCCCTGCTCTTCTTCCTTTTTGAAGTTATTTTGCTGATTGAGTTATTTATCTGTCTCTATATTTCTGTCACTGGAAGTCCCTCTCGCTTTCCCTTAGTCTCAGTTTCTCCATCTGTGCAGTGGAGGTGACCCTCCTCTTCCTTAGGGCTGGTGTGGGGAACCCCTGGGTTGGCATGGTATCTGGCAGGAAGAGTGGGTGCTCAGGACACTGAACTCTCAGAAGAGGGTATGTCCTCAGAGGAGGGGGTGTTACAGCTTGGACTCTGACCCCAGTATTTGTCACAGCTCAGGCCACATCCCAAGCAGTGGTCCTCCAGACCAGCAGGCTCTGGGGTCTCAAGAGGCCTTTCCTTGTGTACCCTAGAGGATCCAAGGTCACCCCGAGATGTGAGTCCTCACCACACCCCACTGGGTGCCCAGTGGCTCTTACCCACAATCCTAGCTACTCAGGAGGCTGAGAGCTGAGGATTGTGGTTTAAATCCAGCCCAGGCAGGCAAATCTGTGAGACTCTGATTTCCAGTTAACTACCAAAAAGCCGGAAATGGAGCTGTGGCTCAAGTGGTAGAGCACCAGCCCTGTGGGTGAAACAAACAAACAAACAAACAGAAACAAAAAACTCAAGGATAGTGCCCAGGCCCCGAGTTCAAGTCCCAGGTCCAGCTAAAAAACAAAACAGGGAAAAATGAAAAAGGGACACTGAACTCTTCAATTCAAGGTTTGTGTCTGTGTAATTATAGCCATTCTGTTGGCTATGAAGTGGGATTGCTTTCTTTTTTAAAGTAATTAGAACTTACAGTACAGGGACTTTTTGTTGCTGCTGTTGTTATTGTTTTGCTGCAGTTTGAACTCAGGGTCCCATGCTCTCTCTGGGCTTTTTGTTCAAGGGTAACACTCTACCACTTGAGCCACCCTTCCACTTCCAGATTCTGGCTGGTTCAAAAAAAAAAAAATTGAACAGTCTTATGGACTTCCTTGCTTGGGTTGGCTTTGAACCTCCATCCTCAAATGTCAACTTCCTGAGTAGGTAGTATTACAGGCATGAGCCACCGGCACCTGGCACTTGTATTAAAAATAGATGCATTAAAAACCCAAGTCATGACTTGTTTTCCAGCCCTACTCTCGGTAAGAAGCTAAGATTCTGCTGACCTTATCATCATAAACAAGCCTAGCAAAGTTTATCATTGATGGCTGCATAGATCTTGGGACTCCTGCAGTCGATGTGGTTCTGTGAAGGGGTTAAACATTACTCTTCTCATGGTGCTGGCAGTCGCTGCCACACCTCTGAACTGGGTAAAAGGAAAGCGTGGGCTCGGGAGGGAAGCCCAGCTCTGGGTGGCCTTCAGGAGTCACTTGGTATCTCTAGCAGAAGATTCCCAGGATCCACAGGCTCCTTTGGAAGATTGGGGTGAACCTGTTCCCCCTCCTCCCAGTTGGACACCCCAACCCCCAGCAGTGAGCTGTTGAGGTATCTGTAAATCTGGAGTTGCTTCTTCAAAATAGTCACCCCTCTCTGCAGAGAAAGAGAAAGACCCCAATTACTGGCGAGAACAAGCCCAGCAGACCTTGAAAAATGCCCTGGGGCTTCAAAACCTCAACACCAACGTGGCCAAGAATGTCATCATGTTCTTGGGAGATGGTGAGGCCTGCTTGGAGGGAGGGCAGGGTGGAAGAGGTTGGGCTCTGGTTGGGAGAGGAGGCTAAGAAGGAGGAGCCAGACGGTGAACCCTAAAACATCTGGGAGGAAAGGGACAGAGGAGCCACCCAAGGGACATTTACTGAGCCCTCTGTTGCCATGCCCATGCCCGCCCTGGCACCAAACTAGAGTGCTCTGCATGCTGGGGAAAACCAGGGCCGGGGAGGCACAAGCCTGAACTCCTACTCCTCACCATCCATGTGCCCGTGCAGGGATGGGCGTGTCCACGGTGACAGCTGCCCGCATCCTCAAGGGCCAGCTCCACCACAGGACCGGGGAGGAGACGCAACTGGAGATGGACAAGTTTCCCTTTGTGGCGCTTTCCAAGGTGAGCCCAGCCCCGAGCCACCTGGAAGGCAAGCTGTGACTGAAGAGGGCAGATTTGAAGATTTTTGGGTTTTTTTTTGGTGGACCATGGGGCTTGAACTCAGCCTGGGCACTGCCCCTAAGCTCTTTAGCTCAAGGCTACCGCCCTACCCTTAAAGTAGAGCTCTAGCCAATGAGAGAAAGCCGTGGCAGTTCCAAAAAAGAAAAGAACTCATCAATTTAGAAAAGCTGTGTGTGTATGTGTGTGTGTGTGTGTGTGTGTGTGTGTGTGTGTGTGTGTGTGTGTGCATGCGTGCATACTGACTCTAGGGCTTGAACTCACAATCTCTTAGATTTTTCTATTTTCTAGTTAAGGCTGAGTGCCCTAACCACAGTGTTTCGGTGGTTCATTGCAGTGTTATGGAGATGAGTCTCACTTCCCTGCCTGGGTTGGCTTGGAACAGTGATTCTCAGACCTCTGCCTTCTGAGTGGCTAGAATGATAGGTGAGAGCCACCAGTACACAGCTAGAACTTTCTATTGAAGTATAACCTAGGCATTGCGCATGCGAGATAGCCTGATGTGTCTGTGAACTTGGCAGCACCCAGAGGCCTCCAGCCATCCCAGCACCGCCCCTGCCCATCACCTATTAACTGCCCTAAAGTTTCCATGCACAAATGCAGGCTGATTGGTTTATTCTTTCTCCTGGGGCCAGGTGGTCGGATCACAGGATGGGTGAGATAACTGATAGAAGTTTCACAATAACTAGGGGCAGTTTTTGTGATGGGGTGGGAGGGGTAATTAAATTCCTTCCAGACACTGGTCTGTCCACCCCTTCTAGGGGACAAGCAGGAACTACAAGTTTCCTGGCTCCTCAGAGAGCTCTGGGCTGTTGGGGAAGGGACCCAAGCAGAGTTTGGGGATCTGAGCTGGAGGTCTGTGCATGGTATGGATAGCTTTTAATCCTCCTCTGCTTTCCCAGCTCCCCACCCTACACCCCAGCTCCCACTCCTCCAAGGAACCTCTTCCTCTTCTTAGAATCTGCCTGCTCCCAGACCCAGAGTGAAGTCTGGTCGCCACTCCTCTGCCACACACAGCTGCCTGTCTCTGTCAGGGTGTGGGAAGCGGGCAGCTCACCTGGGTGACATTGAGGAACCTCAGCCATGGCTGTAGAGACCTTGAACCCCTCACTTCTGTAATGGGAATGGCAACATGGAGGCCAAGGCCTCTCCTTCCTGACCCTCCCTCCTCCCTTCTCCCTGCAGACCTACAACACCAACGCCCAGGTCCCTGACAGTGCGGGCACCGCCACTGCCTACCTGTGCGGGGTGAAAGCCAACGAAGGCACCGTGGGGGTGAGCGCGGCCACGGAGCGTGGGCGATGCAACACCACGCAGGGGAACGAGGTCACCTCCATCCTGCGCTGGGCCAGGGATGCCGGTGAGGGCCTGGGTTCTGCACCTGTGCCAGGAGGAGCGGGTGGGGAGCCGGGCTGCAGTAGTGCCCTGCTTGGTGTGGTCCAGGGTTGAAACATGTAGATTTGGGGGGGGGGGCAGAGCCTCAAGCCCAGAGCCAGCCAGCAGGGCTGGTAAATGGCTGCCCCTTCCTCTTCCTCTTGGGAACTGAGCAGGCTAGCCATACCCCTAGGGGACTTTAGAGTCTGGGGCAAAGCGAGCTGACCCAAGTGACAGATCCCTCCCCTTCCAAAGGCCCCCTTTGGAAAGACCTGGAGGCTTCCAGCAGGAGTAGATCCAGTGGTGGAAGGAAGGACTCCAGCCTGAGTGCTCACAGTCCTCCCTGGGGAACAAGGGGCACACAGAACAAGCCACTGCACCCTCCTTCGTGCACAGTGGGGAGACTGATGGCGGAACTGTGGACGCCCTCTGCAGCAGTGAGAGGAGAGCAAGGTGGCAGGGTTGCCCCCACACGGGGTGCTCACGTCTCCTGTCCCTCCTCTCAGGGAAGTCAGTGGGCATTGTGACCACCACACGAGTGAACCACGCCACGCCCAGCGCTGCCTACGCACACTCGGCCGACCGGGACTGGTACTCGGACAACGAGATGCCCCCAGAGGCCCTGAGACAGGGCTGCAAGGACATCGCCTTCCAGCTCATGCACAACATCAAGGACATCACCGTGAGTGGTGTTGCGCCAGCAGGGCAGGCTGGGAAGACTGATGAGGGACAGGAAGAGGGCTCAAGCCCAGGCTGGCCCTGCCTGGCCAGGTTCCCCATGCACCCAGGATGGCTCTCAGTCCATTAGGTTTGTGGACTGGGCAGGCAAGAGGCACTTAGGATTCCTCTGTGGTGGGGCTGTAGGGTGAACTCGTATGCGACCGCCACACCTCAAAAACCAAAGGATGATTCTGTAAATGAAAATCTGGCACTACGCTCACCATCCCTTGTCAAGCACAGGGAGGTAATGGTGGCACAGTGGACAGCCCACCCTGCCTGTTACAGATGGTTGTGCTGACCATGTGAAGAAGACTGGTAAACACTTCCCGCAGGCTCTGTGCAGTGTTTGGTTTTGTGCTGCTACTGGATCCTGAACTTGGGGCACTGTCTCTTAACTGTTTCACTGAAGGCTAATGTTCAGTCCTTGAGTCAAAGCGCTACTTCTCACCTTTCACTGGTTAGAAATATGAGTCGCAAGTGGGTTTTTTTTGTTTGTTTATTTGTTTGTTTTTTTCCTGAGCTGGCTAACTTCTAACTGGGATCCTCAAATCTCAGCCTTCCAAGTAGCTAAGATTACAGATATGAGCTACTGGTGCCTAGCCCAGACTCTCATATTTAAACTTCCTGAAAACCCATCTTTGCCCTGCTTTTTGCTAGCTATGTGATCTTGGGTCAGTTATGAACATCTCTGAGCCCTGTCGGGTGCAACCCCTCTGCCACCCGGACTAAGCCCATAAGCTCCTTGCAAGAGCTGAGCCAACTGATTCCTGTCCAGTGTGGCGCAGGGCCTGATGCCTGCAGGAGCTCAGGAAGTATGTGGCGGCCACAGCCTCCCCAGAGAGCATATCCCTGCACACACCAGCCACTCCTCTGTCCTTAAGGGAGACTGTCTGGCTTGTCCCTTTTCCGACTTCTCCCATACTGTGGGGAATTGATGAATAGGTCAAGCGATGTGGACCCCTGAGCCTGGAATTGGAGTTCAGTGAGGCATAGACCCTCCCCAAGCCCAGGTCTTCTCATCTTGGTCTCCACTTGCCACCAAAGAAACACCTGCCCTTTCATCCTCCACCCTTCCTCACCACCGGATTGTGGCACCACCTGGCCATCTGCCAGCCCATGCCACCTGTTCCAGCTGGTGGATGAAGCACCTTCTTTCAGGACCAATGGTCCTGCCGACTTCGAAATTAGCAGACATCAGGGACAAAGCTTCCCCCAGGTGTCCCTCCTTCTGGGGGCTCGGGTCCCCACCTCCTGCTCCCGGGCTGCTGGAAACCAACATGAGGTCATGTGCTCAAGAAGGAGGATTGCTCAGCCCGGGGATCCTTGTGGCAGCTCTTCAGAGAGTTTGGGTAGGGACGCTGAGAGGGAGGCAGCACTTAAGGAAAAACTGAGCAGAAAGGAGACCGAAGGTCGGGACGTGTGTGGGCTCCACATTCAGTGAGGGGCATGAGCCAGGAGGTGGTGGATAAAAGGGTCCACGTGGGACCCCTTTCTTCCCAGGTCCCTCTTTTTCTCTGGCAACGCTATTCGCCCTCTGTCAACCCCCGCCCCCCCGCAAAGCCCCTCAGACTATACATGGAACAAAAATATGCTGGTGTCCGCCCTGAAAACAAATATCTTCTGCTAGAGAGAGGGAGGGAAGAAAGGAGGGAAGAAGGGAGGAAGGGACGGAGGGGGAGAGAGAAAGAGAGAGAGAGAGATCCAAACCTCAAAGCCAAAAACTGCAAGTCTGTTATTTGCGAGTTGAATGAACCCGTGTGAAGTCTGCGGGGCTGGCAACCAAGAGGCTCCATGGAGAAGATTTGGGGGCTTCATCTTCCACTCTGAAAATGCCAAGGGTCAAATTCTGTGGGAACAGAGATTGGGGGGCAGGGACCTGTGGTCTGGAGTCTGCTTCTGAGCTCTGGCTTTGGGGGTGGTGGGTGAGGCCTTTGCCTCCTGGAACAAACCCATCTTCACTCGTCCTGCTAGGAAAGCCACCTGCCTACCAGCCATGGCTACCCTGGACAGCTACCATTCCTTTCCTGATGGGCTAGGGTGGGGGTGGGGGGCAGGAGGGGAAGGGGGCTGTGGCTCCCATTTTATATGGAATTCAGTCAAGCCAGGTTCCTGGTGGCTCACGCCTGTAATCCTAATTACTCAGGAGGCTGAGATCTGAGCATCATGGTTCAAAACCAGCTTGAACAAGATAGTCCAAGAAACTCATGTCTCCAATTAACCAGATAAAAGCCAGCAACGGAGGCTGGGAGTTTGGCCTAGTGGTAGAGTGCTTGCCTAGCATGCATGAAGACCCAGGTTCAATTCCTCAGTACCACATACATAGAAAAAAGCCAGAAATGGTGCTGTGGCTCAAGTGGTAGAGCTCTAGCCTTGAGAAAGTCCAAGGACAGTGCTCAGGCCCTGAGCTGAAGCCCAAGACGGGCAAAAAAAAAAAAAGCTAAGAAATAGTGTCCAGGTTTTGAGTTCAAGCCCTAGTACTGGCACAAAAGAGAGAGAACGAGAGAGAGAGAGAGAGAAAGAGAGAGAGAGAGAGAGAGAGAGAGAGCAGTCAAAGTGACCTAGACAAGCTCTGGGTCAACAACAGTAGAAGCAGGATTTGAACCCAAGCTAACTCCTAAGCCGACAGCTTTTTTGGGTCCTTATGCCCCCCAGGTACCTTGCTCACGTGCACTGGCAGCCTTGAGACCCTCAGAATCTCGTTCTAAAGTAGAGAATGGAGTGATGGTAGAGGAGAGGCCTAAGAGGTGCCAGGCCTGTCTGGGAATGCTGGATTTCAGGTAGCAGCCAGGGCCAGAGGCCAGGGCTGGCACCCCTGGTGACAGGAGGACACCAGAGTGGTGGTCACCGCGGGTGGCAGTTGTAAAGCTCTTGGCCCCTGTTTTAAAAATAGCCAAGACTTCAAACATGGGCCCCCAAGGAAAACAAACAGTCCCGCGTCCGTCTGCCCGCACATGGCAGCCCTGGCAGGTAAAATTAGCCTGGCGGTAACTACACAGACAGGAGTCCGGCCTGTGTTTGCCCAGTGATGGGCTGGCAACACCCTCCTGGCCAAGGCCTCTCCTTGCCACCCTCTACCACTCACTGAGGGAGAAGAGCCTCCTGGATACCCACCCTTGACTCAGGAACTGTAGTTAGAGAAGCCCTGAGTTCCAATCTTGCCTCTGCAACTTACTGGCTGTGTAGCCTTGGGAAACTCCAGCCCTGGGCCCATTTCTTTATGGGGAAAGTACCAACAGATTCCCTGGCAGTCCTGGTAAGATGTTGAGTAAGGTTCCATGCCTTCGGGGCTCTGTGCCTGGCACAGGGAGGGCTCTGTAAATGGCCTTCTGTATAAGAGTGGCATGCCACTCAGAGATCACAAACGGTGTCTCCCAGCTCCTAGGCCCAACAGGGACCCCAGCACCCATAGACACAAAACTGGGGGCCACCTGAGCTTCTGTCTGCCTTGAGGCCCTGAGTGACATGTCTTCTCTCTCCCTTAGGTGATCATGGGGGGTGGCCGGAAGTATATGTATCCTAAGAACAAAACTGATGTGGAATACCAGGTGGATGAGAAGGCCAGGGGCACGAGGCTGGATGGCCTGGACCTCGTTGACATTTGGAAGAGCTTCAAACCCAAACACAAGGTACTCTATATGACATGGGTGTCTGCAGAGGCGGCCCGCAGAGGACAGAGTGGGCTGCAGGACCCCATGTGTCCAGTCTCGGACACTTTGGAGAGGCCTCTGGCCCTTTAAATCTACTCTACAAGCCAGCCTGGGGTGGCTGGGTCTAGAAATGGCTGTCTGTGGTCAGGGCTGAGAACAGTGGGAGCAGACTGGCAGCTGCTTTGATGTCACTGTGGAGTTGGGTTTCTCAGGGTTCCAGGGTTACTCCCTGGGGAAGCTTTGTGGGATGAGGCTGGGCCTAGAATGAGGTGGGGGCCATGGAAGGGGGGCAGGGCCCCTGGGTCAGCAGAGGCATAGGAGGGAGCAGTTTTATGCCCTTTCCCTTTCTTCTAGACAGGGCCCTTTCTAGATCTAGGTCAGGGAGCTACCATCCCTCCCAGCCGCAGTTTCTCCACATGGAACAAGGGGTCCAGAGCTTTATCCTTGCTCCATCTAGACTCCCAAGTGAGGGAGGGAACCAATGCCACCTGGTGTCTCGGTGGGGTCCCCTGTAGGGCCTAGAAACCCACATTTCAAGAGCAGCTTGTAGCTGAGCATCAGCGGCTCATTCTTGTAATCCTAGCTACCCGGGAGGCTGAGATCTTAGGACTGAGGCCTGAAGTCAGCCTGGGCAGACAAGTCTAAGAGATTCTTGCCTCCAGTGAGCCAGGAAAAAGCCAGAAGTAGCTTCCATAGTACAGCACCAACCTTGCCTGGAAAAACTAAGGGATAGGGCCCTCCCTGGCCCTGAATTCAAGCCCTAGTACTAGCACAAAGAGAGAGGGTGTGTGTGTGTGTGTGTGTGTGTGTGTGTGTGTGTGTGTGTGTGTACAGAGCTGGGATTCTGCTTTCTTTCAGCTCTCCACAGCCCCAAACATACCCCTTGTACCTGTCCATAGACATTTAAGGGCTGTGCCAGGCTCCTTTCCAACCCCAGACCCCTCAACTCTTACTTGGCTTCCAAGCCACAGCAAAATACAACCTCTACCAGGAAGCCCTCCAGACAATTCTTCAGGCTCAAGGTTTCCTGGGCTCTCCTCTTCAGCCTGAATTATAAATAACACTTGCCTATTTATTTGTCATTTCTTAAAGTCAAGGGTGCTGGGCCTCTGGACTGGGTATTAAATGGTGGAAGACAGTGACATGGTGGGTCCTGGGAGGGGGCTGGGACGTCCCCCCCCAGCCCCAGCCCCCATTTGCTGATGGGCACCTTCCTTCCTAGCATGCCCGGTACATTTGGAACCGCACGGACCTCTTGACCCTTGACCCCTCCACTGTGGACTATCTCTTGGGTAAGCGGGATGGGTGGGGCACCCTGTGAGGGCCTGGAAGGAGTTCTGGTCCCACAGAATGAGGCCTGTTGGCTGCGCAGAAAGAGGGGCCCCACTGAGCTTGGGGAGAAACTGAAGCTCAGAGAGGGAAATGGCCTATAGCAAGCCACTACCGCACTGAGACTTAAACAGCTCTTGAGATAGGAAGACCTGGACTCGGAGACAGCACTATGGCACCATCAGGGCAGAAGCCATCTGGGTTGACGCTGCCCATCCTGAAGCTGAGCCCTCCCCCTCCCCCTTCCCTCCTCCCCAGGGGATGGGAGCAGCCTGGGTCTACATCCACTCAGGACCGGACAGAGTGTTCTGGAAGGACACCCAGAACCAGAAATGACAACACTACACACACACACATGCACACACACACACACACACATGCACACACACACACACACACACACACACACACACACACACACACACACAACCTGGTGATGTGGGCAAAGGTTGGATCACAAGAAAGAAAAAGAACCTCAGGGAGCCGAAGGGGCAACGACCTCCAGGTTTCTGCCGTTTCACCACCCTGGCCCCAGTGCCCTTCCAGCCCGCCGCTTTTGTAAATACACACACGAGCGAACTGCCTTGTCAAATCCCAGCCAGAGTCCTCTGCCTTGTAGCCACAACACTGTGTCCTCGACCTGGCACTCTGAGGCAGAAAGGGATTTTATATTCTGAGATCTGTGGAACACTGGCCTCGAGGCCTCAGTTTCCTCCTCTGTTAAATGGCTCCTTCCTCCCTCTCCTCAGCTGGTTGTAAAGATGACAAGACTTTCAGACATAATTCTGGACCCACAAGAACCACTCCACCATGTGGTACCCCGACTCTCCCCTGGGGTATGGGTAATGTGTTCCCCGAGACACCCCAGACTTCCTCCCCGTGTCCTCTGCAGGTCTCTTTGAGCCTGGGGACATGCAGTATGAGCTGAACAGGAACAACGTGACAGACCCCTCGCTCTCTGAGATGGTTGAAGTGGCCATCAGAGTCCTGAAGAAGAACCCTGAAGGCTTCTTCCTGCTGGTGGAAGGTAAGGGGCCCTAGCCTGCTGAGAGGAAGCTTCCAGAATTCCCAAAGAGAATTACCAGTCTGGGGGTAAAGGGAGACATTTCCCTGGATGATGTGCTTGTAGACTCAGTGAAGGGAATATTGTGTGGAGGTAGGGAGGGTGCCTAGGCCAGCCCAGAGTATAGAGATAGGCACAGATCAGGAGACTTCCTGGCAAAGGAGGCCATGTTTTCCTTTGAGGACTCTCTCAAGACCTGGCTGGGGTGTGGACAGCCTCGCAGGCCCAGGCCTTCCCTGGCCACAGGAACTTCCTAGGCGGATTCCCCTGCGCTGTGGGTTTCCCTGTGGTGGAGCCTTCAGAGAGTCAGGCTCCCTATCTGTCCCCATGCTGCCACCCCCTGGCTGTGCGACCTTCACCCTGCATCTCTGAAAAATAAGGTCAAAAAAGTCCCCCATCCTAGAGGCGTAACCAGCCTCCATTGGGCACTTGAGAGAGGACCTGGCAAAAAACCAAATCCTCACCTTGTCTACGGCTGTCTTCTTTCTGGTGCAGAGTGGGAGAGGGAATGATGGGACATGGTGAAGGTCCTGCAACCTCCCAGAGTCCTGACTCTTCCCCTCCCACTCTGCCGTCCCTCCTGTTAGCCTGCTGAGATCTGCCTGGATATACACATGCTCCTGTTTGCACACACTCACACTCGGCACATGTGCATTCACACTTGGCCCCCTCTACCTTTAGAGGCCAGTGGCTGCCAGCCCAGCTCAGCTGCTTTCCTGCCAAAGCCTGGGCTTCCCACAAACACAGTGCTCTGAACCTCCCTTGGAGGACCAAGAACCGCCAGGAACCAGAGGTCCCCTGGGAGGCGCCCTCTTTGTGAGCAGGGCCAGGCCAACCCACTAGGCCAGTCTCCAGAGCCACAACAAAGGGAGCCCGCCCCGCCAGCCCACCAGACTGCTGGCAGTGAGGCTGAGGCTGTGGGGGGAGCAGGGCCTGGCTCAGGACCCTTAGAGCTAGGAGTGTCCCCCAGACAGCCTCCCGACCCATGAAAGGTGTGGTTCTCCACGCCCACAGGGCTTCAGCTACTAGGCTAAGTGTAATCCTAACTGTAATCTTAGGCCTGGAATCCTAACTACTCAGGAGGCTGAATCATAGTTCGAAGCCAGCCCAGGCAGGAAAGTCTGTGAGACTTTTGTCTCCAAATAACCACCAGAAAATAGAAGTAGCACTAGCCTTAAGTGAAAAAGCTCAGCCTGAGTTTAAGCTCCACTACTACCCCGCCTCCCAACACACACACACACACGCACGCACGCACGCACGCACGCACGCACGCACACACACACCGCATGAAACCAACACAGAGTAGGGACTTGGCCGTGCTCCCCTTCCCTTCCTCCCTTAAGTCAAGGAGGAGGGGGAGCACTAAGAGTGGAGGGAGGCTGGATGGTCCAGGCTCTTCGGCTGGCAGATCAGCAGTGGACTGGCTGTACAGTCTTCTCCTAGTGCAAGCAGTTCCTGGTGAAGGTCCCTTTCTTCTCCTACTAAGGGAACACCAGTGACAGGGTCCTAGGGTAGACCAGCCTCCCCTTGCCCCTCATCCAAGGTCTTTGCCTTGATGTCTCAAGGAGGCAGAATTGACCACGGACACCATGAGGGCAAGGCCAAGCAGGCACTGCACGAGGCAGTAGAGATGGACCGGGCGATTGGGCGAGCAGGTGACCTGACGTCTCTGGAAGACACGCTGACCGTGGTCACAGCTGACCATTCTCACGTCTTCACTTTTGGTGGCTACACCCCCCGGGGCAACTCTATCTTTGGTAGGTGGGCCTCCATGGAGGGGGAGAACAGGCAAGCCAGCATTACAGTAGAAACTGAGAACAGAGCTGGGGTCAAGGTATGGATGGCAGGTAGAGAGCACAGGATGAGGTGGAAAGAGTGGAGTACAACTGGGTTGATGGGCGGTGGCATGGAAGATGGACAGAGTATAGAGAGGTCAGAGATGCATTGAAGAAGAAGAGGTAGATACATGCATAATTAGCTAGATTCATGGGTAGACAGATGGATAAAAATGTGAATAAGCAGATGCATAGATGGATGGACAGTCAGATAGATGGACAGATGAATGGATGGGTGGGTAGGTGGATGGATGGATGGATGGTTGGATGGATGGTTAGGTCAACAGATGGATAGATGGACAAATGGATGAACGGATGGATGGATGGATGGATGGATGGATGGATGGATGGATGGATGGATGGACAGATGGATGGATGCATGGATGGTTGGATGGATGGTTGGGTCAACAGATGGATAGATGGACAGATGGATGAACAGATGGATGGATGGATGGATGGATGGATGGATGGATGGATGGACAGATGCATGGATGCATGGATGGATGTTGTATGGATGTGAGTGCAGATAATGCTGGAGAACAGAGGTTAAAGCATCTCAGGCTTGAAAGTCATGGAGGTGATTTGAGGTTCACAAAGAAACTTTGGGGTAACCAAAGCAGACACTGATCTGGGAGGTGAAACTGCCTTCAGTTCTACAACATGGGCTCTGGCCTCTTTCTTACACAGGGCTGGCTCCCATGGTGAGTGACACGGACAAGAAGCCCTTCACAGCTATCCTGTATGGGAATGGGCCTGGCTACAAGGTGGTGGGTGGCGAGCGAGAAAACGTCTCCATGGTGGACTATGGTAAGGACGGAATATGAGGATGTGGTCAGTCTCGGTCCCTGGAGCCCAAACTTCAATCAGCACAACCTCAATTTGAATCTGCTTCTGTAATTTAGTAGCTCTGTGACCTTCGCCTTTGTCAGCTTCAGCTTCAGCATCCTCCCTGAAAGGGGACTTGAGCCTGAAGGCTGCAATGAGTCCTGGTGACCTTGGTTCAGTGCTTGACATGGGTAGGAACCTGATGTGTTGCCCTCACTTTGCTGGCAATGTAATAATCCAACCCACTGGTTCTCAAGTCCACATTGTTGGGCATGCACTTGTTCTCAGTGTCTCCAGCATTCCCTGGGCCCCTCCCCATGTGGAGTCCCAGGACGCCCTTCCCATTAACTATTCCAGATGAGGTATTGCTCTATAGGGTGGTGAAGGGTATAAACTTCTATGTCTGGCAGATTTGAGTTTGACTCCTGTGTACTGAGCACTTCCTGTGAGCACTGAGTCTCTGTTTCCTCTTCTGGGAACAAAGGCATTGAGGCCAACCCAGGCAGGAGGTTGACCCGGGTCCTGTCAGACCCTCAGCTGTGTTGTTCTTCTAACCCATAGCTCACAACAACTACCAGGCCCAGTCTGCCGTGCCCCTGCGCCACGAGACCCACGGAGGGGAGGACGTGGCTGTCTTTGCCAAGGGCCCCATGGCGCACCTGCTGCATGGCGTCCACGAGCAGAACTACATCCCCCACGTGATGGCATACGCCTCCTGCATCGGGGCCAACCTGGACCACTGCGCCTGGGCAAGCGTGGCGGGCAGCCCTGCTCCTGGGCCCCTGCTGCCCCTGCTGGCGCTGCTCCTCTTCATCAGCCTGGTCTGAGGGCCCAGGCCCTGGGCATCCATGAGCCCAAGACACATGTCCAGCTTCCCCATCCAGTGCTGCCCGTGGCTGGCGGCCCACACCTCAAAGGCGGGAGGCCCAGGTCTCCACGGCCTCTGTAGCTGCCAGATTGGGGGCTGGGAGGGCCCAGGAACCAAAGTCTGCCACCTGCCTTGCTCTCCCTCTGGACTCCTGTGTGGCCCAGACCCATTCCTGGCTTCAGCCTTTGCCCCTTCTTCAAGGCCCTTTGGCCAACAGGGTAGGTTTCTTTGCGGGGCAGAGCACAGTCTACAGAAGTCCTCAAAGCATCTTATTTTTCTACCAAATATACTTCTCCAGACATGGAACATTCCAGATCTCATCTTCCCATTCCACTCTCCCCCTCCTGGAACCACCAGGTTCCCCCATGCTTCTGCCCTGAACCCCAAGCTCAGCCCTCTGTGCAGGGAAAACTAGGTCTCTATGAGGGGTGTCGCTCGCTCCCTGCAAGGGGGTGCAGGAAGCCAGCGGGAGTCTGGCTGTTCTCTCCCCCCCCCTCACCTTCCCCACCCCCGGAAGTGGCCAGGCTCGGAAGCACAGCCTGGCGGGCACATACTGCCCAGCTCTGAACACACATGCCAACTCCTGTCTGAAGACACTCTCCTGTTTGGAATGGCAAAAAAAAGGAAAAAAAAAAAAAAAAGAAAAAAAAGGCACAAAAAAACAACAACAAAAAATAACTTTCTCCTTTTGGTGTTGGTTAAAAGAGAACACAAAACACTTAAATAAAACTTTCCAAATATTTCTGAGGAGAGAACTGAGTCTGTGGTCAATGTGAAAGAGACCGAAATAAGCTCATTTCTTTGGGGAAGAACTAGACTGGGGGCCAGGGGAGGGGGTTGGGCAGGGATGGCTGGACCTCCTGCTGGATACTCATTCTCTGCATGGGTATGGACAAGTGGCTTTGTGTCACCGTGTCCTGATATGTGGAATGGGAGAGAACCCACTTCCAGGATGAAAACAGTGTCCTGTACTCCAAACCCACCATAGGGAAGATCCCAGGGCCACAAACCCCTGCTGCATGGCACCCACAAACCACACCATGTACTCTGGCCCACATTGCTGCTCACTCAGCAAGCACTGAACACTCAATCTGTTAGCTGGACACATGCAGGCTGGGCCCAGGATGGCTCCTGGTACGGGATACATGAAACTTCCCAAGTTTGCTGCTTCTGTCTCATTGAAAGCCCCAAGAGGTGGACAGATGGCTGAAGTCTATAATGCTAGCAACTCAGGAGGCTGAGATCTGAGAATCGCTGTCCCAAACCAGCCCCGGCACTAAAGTAGACTCATCACCAATTAACCACTAGAAAAACGGGAAGTGGGGCTGGGGCTCAAGGGGTAGGGCAGTAGCCTTGAAGAGCTCAGGGACACTGCCCAGGCCCAGAGTTCAAGCCCCATAACCCACAAAAAAGAAGAAAGCCTCAGAGAGACACAATGTTTCTAAATTCACATAGCTCATTTCCCCAACACCAAGCTGTGATTGTGATCTGTGCAAATTTGTTTCACTGAACCCTCGCTGGGAAGGAGCAATGCCCACATTCATAAACGAGGACACCAAGAGCGTGGGAGGTGACATGGTTGTCAGGACCCGGTGGAGCGAGGATTTCACTCCAGATTTGTCATTCCAGAGTTCCTGAACTTAATGACATCCTTTGCTTGTTTACACTCCATTTCCAAACCCCTGCCCGCCAGTCCCCGCCAATGCTAATGACTCATGTATGGTACACACCAATTAAACGTGAATGAGGGAAGATGAGAAACCCAATGTCCAAAGAGAATCCTCCATCACATTTATCATAGTCCTGGCAAAAAGGGAAGCAGAAGCTAAGGATGGGATTTAATAAAATAAAATAAAATAAAAAGATTCACAGGCATACATTTTCAATAGACTAGATATCTACCTTTAACTTAAATGTTTGTTCTCTCTCTGCTACTTTTTCCCAAAGAGCTCCTTAAACTCACATATAAGCACTTAAGACTTTTTTTTTCATTGTACTAGGGTTTGCACTCAGGACCTCATGCTCATTTAGCAGGCGCTCTTACACCCCGCCCCCACTTACCCCTCTTGTCTCCTACATTCCACCACTCCTCTTACGTGCTGGCTATTTTCCAAAAGGGGTCTTGCTCTATTACCCAAGCTGGTCTGGACTTTGATCCTCCTATTTGTGCTTCTACTTGATGCTGAGGTGACATACAAGTCCACCATCGTATCCAGCCATTGGTTGAGAAGGAATCTCAAACTCTTAGGACCAGGCTGGCCTTGAATTATGATCCCTTGATCTCCAAGCAGTTGGGATGAGGGGCTTGAGTCACCTCCACTTGGCTAAGCAGTGGATCTTTAAAAAACACAAGCCCCTGGGGCGGGGAGTTTGGCCTAGTGATAAAGTACTTGCTTAGCAGGCACAAAGCCCTGGGTTCGATTCCTCGGTACCAAATACATAGAAAAAAAGTCAGAAGTGGTTCTGTGGCTCAAGTGGTCGAGCTCTAGCCTTGAGAACGCCCAAGGATAATGCTCAGGCCCTGAGTTCAAGCCAGGACTGGCAAAAAAAAAACCAAACAAACAAACAAACCTACAAACCCTATATGCTGTATCTCAGATTGTGTTTCCCGCCAAAGGCCGACTTTGGAGAAGGTATTGAGTAGCAGTTGCTTGTAAGAGGAACCCAGCAAGTGCCAGTTGAGACATGTAGGAGCAGAAGCAGAAAAGGAAGGGTCATCTTGGGCTGCCACAGGAGGCAAGCAGTGGGGCTCCATCCTCTGGAGAAGCCAGGAGATGTAAGAATACACTGAACAGTTCAACGCCAAGGTAAGGGGCTGCTGCTATTTCCTCCTGAACTCTCATCCCTCATTGGCTAAAGGTTGCAGGGAGAATGAGCTGGCCCCTCCCACCTGCCTGTTTAAGGGCTGAGGGAAAACTCAGGCCTTGTGCTGGGTGTAATGCTAGGCTGAGTCAGCCATGAGGCCCACACCATGGCCGTATCGCTTTCTTGGTCCTATGGATCCAGACAAGGTCAATGTCCCTGACCTCCCACCTAGCCTAGTGTCCACCATACAGTGAGCAATGGGGACACGTTGGGAATGAGGAGCTTCTACAGCCATTGGCAGGTGTGTCCTGTAAGAACCAAGCACCCAGGACGCTGGGCCTCCACTGCCCCAGGGCACCAGGACACACACCCCTGAGCCACTCATCTCTCCGCACCCTAAGTCTAGTGTGAGCCAGGGTCTAGGAGGGGGTCTCAGCTTCTGCTCCAACACCCATTGCTGTGGAGCTGGACACCGTAGGTGGCAGTCAGCCATTCACACTCACAAGGAAGTCCAAAGAGGAACTGACAGACCCTTTTCTATTCACGGAGACAGCCCTGTTTGTCTCTGCAGACAGGATTTAGCTGTTAAAGATAACTCTAGAGGAAGTGGCGCTGTGGCTCAGGTGGTAGTGTTAGCCTTGAGCTGAAGAGCTCAGGGACAGCATCCAGGCCCAGAATTCAAGCCCCACAACCACCACCAACAAAAAGATAAATCTAGAAACCTCAGTGATTTCATTTCACACAATAAGAATCCCTTCTTCCCTCCCTTTCTCCCCTCCTTCCTTCCTTTCTTATTTCATGAGGAGATTTTGCTGTGCAGCTCAGGTTGATTTGGAACTCAGCTCAGGCTGGCCTTGAACTTAGGATTCTATTGCTTTAGCCTCCCAAGTGCTGTGCACCATCACACCTCGTGTCAGAATCCATTTGGCAGTATCCCTGTCCAGGAGAGACTGGGACCCTCAGCTCTGCCTCCTCCTCTGAGTGCTTCTGGCCTCTTCAGGCCCTGTCTGTCTTCATGGAAGAACCAAGAATCATTTTTCTCTAGATCTCCATGATGCCCACTCCGAGTCCATTGGAAGACTTGTTCAAAAGGCCACCTAGATGCAGTGCAGTCTGGGAAATGTAGTTTCTGACTGGTTCTCATGTTTGGCGCCACTGACACTAGAAACCAGATACTCTGTGGTGGGGCTGTCCCGAGCACTACAAGGTATTTGAAATTGTGGTAACTTGGGATAAGCATCTCATGGATTCATCCACTCACTATGTTTCTGAGGGACAAAATTTCCCCTTTCTGTGCCGGTGACTCACGCCTGTAATCCTAGCTACTCAGGAGGCTGAGATCTGAGGATCATGGTTCAAAGGCAGCCCAGGCAGGAAAAGTCCGAGAAACTTTTTATTTTTACTTATTTATTTATTTTTGCCAGTCCTGGGGCTTGAACTCAGGGCTAGAGCTCTTTCACTTGAGCCACGGCACCACTTCTGGCCTTTTCTATGTGTGTGGTAACAAGAAATGGAACCCGGGTCTTCATGCATGCTAGGCAAGCACTCTTACCACTAGGCCAAACTCCCAGCCCTAAAGATGTAGCCCAGGTTGGTCTCAAACTCATGATCCTCCTGCCTCATCCTCCTTGTTGATTACTGGCCTGTGCCACCACAGCCGCCTGACAGACTCTTATCTCCAATTAACCACCAGAAAACCAGAAGTGGCACTGTGGCTCAATTAGTAGAGTGTTAGTGTTGAGCTGAAGAGTTCAGGGACAGTGCCCAGGCCCAGAGTTCAAGCCCCACAACAGACCAAAACAAACAAACAACCCCCCCCCGCAAAAAAAAAAACACCTTACCCTTGCTTAGGGAGTCAGCTCCGCGGATGATGAGGGACAATCTAATACACATTTCCCAGACATGGGTTCTTCACTATGTCCTCAAAACACTGAGATCCTGTAGTGCTGCTCAGTCTTTTGGCTAGGATCAAATGTACCCCTGGAATCTTTTGTGGATTCCTTTTTTTTTATTAAACAATTTATTAACATTGATTTTTACATCATATTTCAAATGACAAGAAGGGACTCTCTATATACAATCACTGGGACTTAGTTTTTAGAACTTAATCAAAATTAGGCTAAGGGTTTGTATGTCATAGAAACATATTAATTTATGAAATAAAACATTATGTCTATACAGTCATAGGTTTTTATGTCTATGATTCCTTTTGAAAAAAAAAAAGTGCAGCTAGCAGTGGACCCTCACATCTCAGCAGGACAGTGGTCAAGTCAGAGCTGAAGGCAGCGGCCTAGCAAGGGGGTGGGACTCCCTAGTTTATCTCAGTCCTTGGTTTTCCCAATATTCTAGCATGAGCTCCCTCAACTCTGCCCAGAGGTGGGGGATGGAGGGTAAGATCGGAGGCTGAACCCATGGCCTGGGGCATCCCTGAGTGTGCCTGGCATAGGAAAGAGTGGGGAACAAGCCCAGACTCCATGCTCAAGCTCCTGTCTCATAACAGAGACCACTCTGTGTGTGGGAGGCAAGGAGCTGTGGCGACAGGAAGGGAGCAAGACAAGCAGGCACAGAGAGGCAGGGCAGAGAAGACAATGGCCAAGCAGAGGCTTGGAGGGTGGGGGGAGCTTAGGACATGAGGGGCAGAGAGGAATTCAGAAGGAAGCAAGGGGAGAGGTGAGCTGGCAGACATGGCAGGGGAACCTCAGAGGCCATTCTAAGAAGTTAGAAGGGGGCTGGGAGCTTGGCCTAGTGATAGATAGGTAGAGTGCTTGCTTAACATGCCAAAGCCCTGGGTTTGATTCCTTGGTACCACATACACAGAAAAAGCCAGAAATGGCATGATGGCTCAAGTGGTAGAGCGCTAGTTTTGAGAAAGCCCAAGGACAGTGCCCAAACCCTGAGTTCAAGCCCCAGAACAAAAAAAAAACTAAGAAGTTAGAAGGAAACTGGGCCACTGTGGCTCATGCCTGTAATCCTAGTGACTCAGGAAACTGAGACCTAAGGACTGTGGTTCAAAGCCAGCCCAGGCAGGAAAGCCCATGAGACTTTTATCTCCAGTTTGCCACCCAAAAGCTGGAATTGGAGCTGTGGCTCAAGAGGTGAGCCAGCCTTGGGCAAAAAGAGCTAAGGGACAGAGTCCAAGCTGTGAATTAAAAAACAAAACGGAAGCTGGATCAGCTCAGGGACTGGACATTTAAAAATCAAATGCCCCAGGATGCACAGCAGGAGGCAACTGTAACTGTATCTATGGTCTACACCCCATACTAAGTCCCCAGATAGGGTGGCAAGGCTGTACTTTGCTCCCTTCCCATCATCCTGTGAGGCGGTCAGATTATCTTCCCACTTACAGACGGAAACTTGAGGGCTCAACAGGGAGGCTGGCAGATGACAGCGGGAAGTCGAAGCTAGGTCTGCCAGTCCACGTTCCCCCTTCGCTTCAGAGGTGATAATCTCCCTGAGGAAAACCACCTAGCCCTACCAGCCACAGAACTGTGGGCTCCTGAGAGTGCCCCCTGAGAGCCCTGCAACGAGCGGGGTGAGCCCCACACAGCAATGTTTATAATTAACCCCACCGAGGACCTCCCACCAAGATCCAGCCCCTGATCTGAGGGAAAGGATTAAGGGCTCAGAAGAGGATTTGGGCTGAGGTTCCTGTGTGGCCTTCTTCTGGGCCATCTCCTCATGCTTGTCCTGCCCTCATCATGGAGCCAGGCCCTTTCCCAGCTCCCCAGGATGGTCTCTGTATGACCCTTAAACAGGGTGGGCACTCAGGCCACCAGCAGAGCGGCAGAGCTGGCCAGGCTAGGTCACAACCAGAGTCACCCCTCCTCCCCTTCCCCTCCGCCTGCTGGAACTGAGGTTTCAATTCCTGGTGGCGCAGAAGCACACACGTAGACACCATGGTGGCTGTGCTGTCCACTGTGATGTCCCCTGGGCCCCAGGCACAGTCCCTACGTGGCTCATAGCACACCCGGATTCATTTTCCTCCCTCCCACCCTCAGAGGCCAGGCCTGTTATTATCCCCATTTTGCAGATGAACAAATGGAAGCAGAAATGTGGTCACTTAACAGAAGTCACTAATGAGGGCCCGAGCCAGGACCTGGAGCCAAGCAACGTGGAGCCTAGGCTTTCATCCTGCTGCGTGTCCTCTGCGGTGGGCAGGGCCAGCCGCAAACCGTGGTCCACCTGGAGGCTCAGTGTCTGTGGGAGTCACTAACAGCCCCAAGGGGCCTAGAACTGGGTGTCTGTGGCATCTGTAGTTGAGCCCTTGTCATGCCAGGAAGGGGGCTTCAGGATCCCTGCACCTGCTGTCCAATACCTGCCCAATCTGGGCACATTGGGTACCAAATGGGCCCTATGTCTTCCCTGAACCCCCTTCTCTCGAGAGTCTTTTTACACACACATCCACACACCCCCACACACGTATCCGCAGAAGGCTCGGGATTGAAATGGGTTTCCTGAGAGAAAGGCAGCTCCGAAAAGCTCAGACACCAAGTGGAAGCCACATAATGAAAGTGGCCGGGGGGGTGGGGGGAGCTCCCTCTTACCCCCCTGGCAAATGCCCTCCTGACCTGACTGTGGTTGGCAGCTGGTTCCACGAGTCTCAGGTCCCCAGCCCCTGCGCATTCAGCCTTCCACCACCCCCTGCCACTAATTCTTCCTTCCCTCTGGAGTCTTTCTGGTGGCTCTTTCTGGTGGCTGCTGAGAGCCCTGAACAGACAGAAGCATGGAGAGACGTGACCACCTGTGCTCTGGGGAGTTGGCTCAAGCTTCCACACGGGCTGGAAGCCCTTCTGTCATGAAGCTGGAGATAGCAGTGGCTGTCCAAGCCCAGAGGGCTGGTGGCAGGAAGGAGCTGGATCCTAGACATGTCTGGGAAGCTGAAGCCAGTGAGGATGCAGAGGGTGGGATAAACAGGAAAATCAGGAATCTCCCACCCCCAGCTTTTGGCCTGGTTACCCTTTATGGACATGAGAAGGAGACTGGGGGACCAGATGGGTCCCATTAGAGTGGCGGTGCCCCTGGGCTTGGGGTGGAGCAGCTGGGAGCACAGCTGGCAGACAGGGTCACTGGAGGCATTTAGAGCTGTGAGCAGATAGATGGTGACATAGCCAAGGTCACAGAGAGCTGGGGTCAGGGTTTTTCATCCCCTAAAGCCTACAGCAGCCCTTCCCAACTCCAGGGTGTTTACCTGGAGAGCAGAAGGCTTTGGAAGGGGGAGGGAGTTCTTGATAGCAGCCTGACATAGGACAGGGAGGAGGCTCAGAGAATACTCTTAGAAACAAGGGAGACCCTTGTAGCTTGAGCTGTCTACTCCATCTCAGGAGGACCCGGCTGGAGGCCCTGCCAGGCATGGAGTCCGGTCCCTGCTTATTGTACATATGGAGAAACTGAGGCCCAGAGGAGATGGGGCTGGGATCCAGGTCATCTGGGCCAGTTTTGACCATGTTAGGAGCTTGAATGTGGACACCAGTGAGAGCCAACTTGGACTGTGTCACAACCATCAGTGGTATTCCTAAAGAGAAGTAGGTCTCTGCTTGAGGCCCCCACACTCAAGAATTGGGGCTCAGTCACCCCAACCAATGCTTCCCATCGTTCCATGTCCAGCCCATCCCTGGCCTTGGGGACTCTTCTGGGTTCCCCACAGGACAGCCTTGAGCCTGGCTCTGGTCGTGGCTCCTGCTCTGTCTGTGGCCAGGACCGAGGCCTCCCTGGCCTCTACCCAGACCACCCAGCGCCAGGGCCTGGTGGAGCCTGGCGGGGCCGGTGGGCAGCACTCCCAGGCTGTCCAGCCGTGGTCTGGATCCGCCTGAGGGGCCGTGGTCTGGGAACCACTGGCTGTCTCCTTGGGGAAGCGGCTGGGATCTCCAGAACAAACAGGGAACCACAGGCTCCTGCCTGCCCGCCTGCCTGAGGAGGGAGCTACCCAGGCTCCACTCCCCACGCCCCACTCCCAGCTCCCAGTTCTGGGGGATGGGCCTGGGACCAGGGAGTTGGCACCCAGCCCCAAGCTGTGGGAAGGAGGCTAGCAGTGCAGGAAAGGCAAAGGGGAGGAAGCTGGTTTACCAGGGGGGAAAGGGCAGACAGCTGTGAGCAGATGTGGGTGGAGAGGCTACCATGGGGACTCAGGTGACCCTTGGAGAGAGGCTTGGGCTGAGATATGCATCTGCTCAGCTCCAAGTCTAGAGTAAAGCCCTGGAATCAGGCAGAGCTGGGTTCAAGTCTAGACTCTGCAGTACCCCAGCTCAGGGAGAGTGACTGAGTTCATTGCGTCTCTTCCTTTACAAAAATGTCCCCAGAACTGCTGACTCCCAGGGTAAGATGACACAGTTCCCCGGATACAAAGTGCTCAGACCAGCCAGGGAGCAAAGCAGGTCCCTGGGAGACATTGGCCCGCCAGCCATGGCCCCATCGCTGGCTCCAGGGGAGCCAGAACAGGCCCCGGGGGGTCCTGGGCCTGGCAGGGCAGGCCAGGACAACCTCGCTGATTCACACCAGCTGGGGGGACGGGGCCCATCTGACTCCACTAAAAGCCACAATTAGAGCCCAATTTAAAGAAACGCTGGGTTGGTTCTTCCCCTGGACAGCTGTGATTATAGGCTCAGCGCTAAAACGTTACTAACCAGATGACACACAGAGGCCCGTCCAGCCCTGCCCCTTTGCTGCACTCTGGGGAAACCAAGGCAGGAGGATCCAGGTGAAGAGAGCTTGAACCCCAAGCTTTGTCCCACCCTCTGCTTTCTCTGAAGAATTTACGGCAGTATGTTGAAGCATAGGACCTAATAGAGCCTATGGCCTTCCCTGAAAAAAAGGGCTATGAAGGTGGCAATCCCCAGAGAAGGCAGGCTTCTAGTGTGATCACAGGCTACACTGCCCCCAGCCCTCCCCTAGGGAGCCTTGGCCTGATAATAAAGAGCAGTGGCAGTGCCAGAGGCACCACAGCTCAGGTGTCCCTGTGGGGCTAGATGAGCTGCCCACTCTCTTCAGCAGGAGGCCCAGGAAAATGTGAAGGGACTGAGTTGGCAAGAGGATGGGTGGATGGATGGATGACTGGGTGAAAGGGTGGGTAGGTGAATGGAAGAGTGAAGGATGGATGAATGAATGGGTAGATAAGAGGGAGGATGGCTGATGGATGGATGAATGGATGCAGGGATCGGTTGATGCATGGGGGATGCTGAGTGGGTGGGTGGATAATGGTGGCTGGCTGGCTGGATGATGGATGGATGAGTAAATGCATGAATGGATGATGTATAGGTGGATGGGTGGATGAGTAGATGGATAGATGGAGGATAGATGCATGGATGGGTAGATGGGTAGATGTATGAGTGAACAGATGGATGTATAGATGAATGGATGAATGGATGGGTGGACGAATAGACTGTTTAAGGGACTTGGTCCTTGGGGAGCTTTACAAGGCCTCCAGGACTCTCTCTAGTTGCCCTGCTCTAGGGAAGCAGCTGAGTTCAATGGGCCATGGGGTAAAGGTCCAAATCTCATCTCCCAAGAGACAAGTATCCCCAACTTCCAAGATTTAGGATTCTCATGGCTGGGAGCAGTGAACATTCCAATTGGCTCCTAAGAATTTTGGGAGGTAGGGTGTCGGAGCTCCATTCTGGCCATGTTCCCTTTACCTCACAGAGATGCGTTGATTCTATAAACATGTATGGGGCTCCCACTATGTGCCAGCTCTGAGACTGAGAGGGTGATGTCAACTACGGTTGCAGCAGCTCCCCAAGGTCTGTGCCCTCCCTTGAAAATTGAGAGCTTCCAGGTGAGTGGTGCTCCCCCATCTGACTGGCCTGCAGACTCGGCTGCCCCTGAGAAGCCTCCCCGTGCTCCCGCAGCCACCCTGGACTGGGGGTGCCAGATAAAACACAAGACGCCCGGTTCAATTTGAATGTCAGGTAAACAAGGCATAATTTTTTGCTATATAAGTATGTCTCAAATATTGCATGAGGTATACTTAAACTAAAAATGATTCCTTGTTTATCTGACATTCAAATTTAACTGGGTACCGTCTGTTTCTATTTGCTAAAGTCTGGTCTCCCTCCCCCCTGCACTCATTCCTCCTGCTGGCCCCCTGCCTGACCAGATGGCCCAGCTCATGCCTGGACATGGCCCCTGCCCGCTTGGTTACAGCTCTTCTTGGCCCCAGGACTGTTATCCTCCCTCCCCACCAACCCCACCTGCAGTCTTGGCCCCAGGTAGATCCCACCCACCACCACCTGGCTATACCGCCCAGCTTATGGACCATGAAGAATGTTGTGTCCAGCTCCTCCCTGGGGGATGGGCCCAGAGAGAGCAAAAGAGACCAAAAGCATCAGAGACAGGCATGGAGACAGAGAAGAGAGGGCCAAGATGGAGAGACAGGGGGCTTAGGCCCCCTCCCCTAGCTGCTTCAGGGCACAAGAGCAATGAGGAGAGTTGGGAGAGGCCCAGGGTTTGCCTGGGTGGACCGGAGTAGAGGGGAGCTTGAGTCCCTGAATCCCAAAGCTCATCGGGAAGCAGCTTGGGGTGTCCAGCTTTGAAGAGCAGGGGTGTGAGTCCATGCTGAGCCCCTCCCAGGGGCTTACACAGGGACATTCATGCCTTCCCAGAAGGGCCCATGGAGCAGCCAGAGTGGCTTTTAAAATTAGCCTCGCTAACCAGCTCTGGTTATTTCAGGAGGCGCTGTCCTGGGTTGTCCCTTTGGTAGGGCAGGCCCGAGAGGGCGGGAGGGGTGTCCACATTCCAGGGTCTTTGGCTGAGCACCCCCTGAGCAGAAGAGAACATCCAGGTCCCAGCCCCTGGCCCTTGGCCGGCTGGGCCTGCAGCCATGTCTGACAACCAGAGGTTGGTTATGGACATCCTCGGACATCCTGCCTGCAGGGGGCAGGCAACGCTCATTTGGAGCGTGGGTTCTATCTATGCCAGGTAGAGGTACCATGCAAAGCACCTTAGAGGTCTGGTTGCCACCGGTAGGGAGCTTGTCTGTTTCACAGGTAAAGAGGCAGACAGGAGAGCGAGGAGGTCCTCACTGGAGGACAGGGAGATGAGATGGCGCACCAGCCAGACACCCTCACTGGCTCCTTCTTTTGCATCTGCAGAAACATGTAGCAGCTGTTTCCACTACCAGAGTTATTTCAAATAGAGCCTAGTACTTCCTGGAACCTGTGCCCCTCTCCCAAGCCCTAATTCCAGCCTTGGGATGGTGTCCCGGCTCGCCCTCCTCACCTCAGAACCCAGGGCGGGCGCACAGCTGGCACAGGAACAAGAGAAACAGTGCTGGATGCTTTGATCCCGGAGGCCAGATGTGTCCCCAGCCTCTCCGGGCCCCACCTAGGAGCCCGGGGAATAGGGGTGCTGGGCTGGACTGTGGACTGCGGGGCTTCACATAGCCCAGTGAGGAGTGGTGGGGCAGGCCTGCTTGCCAACTGCCCACCTGTGCCCATCCCAGCAGGGCTTTCTGCTGTGGGGCAGTTCTGTGGGAAGGGCTGGAAACCTGGGATGCTAAAGCCTAGGGAGGAATCTGCCTACCAGCCATGCCCAAGCCTTGGGTCTAAGAATCTGTGCTGGTCCGGCCCTCATTTGTGTTCTGCATGCAGTGAGCTTCAACTAAAAACGATTCACCTCCCTGGAGGTTTGTTAACAGGCTCCCTGCTAAAGATGAATCGCACCTCTCTGCCTTTATGAGCCCACTGTCTCTCTAGCTGCACCAAGAACTGGGTGAGGCTGTGCCCAGTGACCCCCCACACCAGGTACCAACAAGGCAGGGCTGCTGGCTTCCTTGCTATGCAGAGGAGGAAGTGGCAGCGCGGACAGCCACATCATTAGATGAATGAACTCAACCAACAGCCAGGAAGCTGTAAGCTGGTGACTGTAGCTGCAGTGGCCCTGGGGGGTAGAGGGGAGGCTGCAGCGGAGAGCACCCCAGAGCTTGGCTGCTGGGTGCTGGCCCAGGGAACTGCGAGGAGGTTAGTGGGGATGGGAGCACTGAGCCAGGCTGCCTGGCGCCAAGCCCTGTTGGGCAGAGCTGGGTTTGGGTGTGAGTCATGGGCTTTGGGTGGCCTGAAGCCTCTGAGGGTCACAGGAGGGCTCTGTCAGGAAAAGCATGGCATGCCCTGGAGAGCCCCAGGTCACCTTGGGCGCCTACTCCTCTGAGGACAGAGAGCTTAACAAGCTGTCTGAAAGTAATGGCTGACCCTGTGAAGCCTACCCCTAAATCGAATGTCCCCTAGCCTGCTCTTGAAACCTGCTCTTCCCATGGTCCTCTTCCAGAGAATTAGCCCACTCCCTGGGCCAACACTCAGGCAGAACCTCCAGCATCTTCTCACATCCTCCTTCAGCTGCACAGCCATCAGCTCTTTGGCTCCTGCTTTTCCACCTGCCATCCATCCTCTGTCCCTAGCACCAATCTCCTTGGTCCCTTCCTCTCTCTGCTGCCCCTGCTCAGCTAATCCCTAGCTTCAGCTAGTCATTGAGTCTTTCTATGGCTCCTCACTGTTCTCAGCATAAAGCCCCAAGCATGGCATGCAAGGCTGGATAGCCCCTGAATTCATCCTGCCTCTTTCCTTGTCCCTTATGTCATGGCCTTCTTACCTTTCACAACTGTTGGCTACCTTCTCAGCCCAGGCCCAGTGCCTCTGCGCATTTTCTCCCTGTAGGAACACTGCCCACACCTATACACACAAGAGAGCCCCCCCATTCTCTGCCCTATAGTGTTGTGTACTGTGAGCTGGGGGGTGGGGGGGTGGGAAGGTTAGACTTTACTCGCTCATCCCAGGCCCTGTCCACCTCTGTTGTCCTGCTTAGCGGTCCCCTGGTGACCCCTGGTGGCCACCAAAGGGAAATCCTCAGTGTCACAATATTAGAAAGGAGGCACTGGCTCGCATGCCCTTATTTCCAAAGATAAACCAAGAGACTCAGAGAAACTACAATGTTTCTCCATACCACCAGCTAAGAAGAGAAGGTGGCAAGACTTAAACGCAGGTCTGCCCAACTCCAGAGCCGGAGCCTTCCTCTTGGGGGAGCAGAATGAGGTGGGGAAAGAACAGGGCGGTGGGAAGAAGCCACAGCTGATGGCCACAGGCCCTGGGATTTGGCCTTGGAGGTGATCCACACTCAGCAGCTCAGACAGGACAGGCCGGTGCCTCCACCTGGCCTACCCTGGCCATGTCTGCGGTCAGTGTGGACAAGGTTCACACAAAGCCAGGCCCAACTCTAGGTACAATAGCGATAAATAGAATTTATTTTGTACAACTGTTACTGACACACATGGCCACGGGGGCTGGCCTTTGGCGTGGCACCTACAGTGAGGGAGGACGCACACGATGACACGGGCTCACAGCAGCTGTGCCTGGCGGGCTCCTCCACGGGGGTTGGGGGTGGGGGTGGGTAGGGGTGGCGAGACCTCACTCAGGGCCTGCTGAGACCCCTCAGCCTAGAGTGATCGGGAGCATGGTGACAGGGGTTAAGCTGGGTGCTGGCTGAGAGGCCAGGGCTGTCCCCACCCCACAGGGGGGCCTGGTCTGTCACATGTAGGCAGTGGACAAGGACTCGGCAGAACTGTGGCAGAGCAGGGGCAACAAGCCCAGCTAGCTCCCAGCCCCTCCGCCCACAGGTGGCCTCAGGGACCTCAGGAAGGGGGCTGAGCGAATGGGGAGAGACGTAACCTTGTCGGGGCAGGTCCAAATCACAGTCTTCAGCCACCTCTGGCAGAACCGCCGCCATTTTCAGCAGATACCCAGAAAAGGTGAATTGTTTGCCCATAGTCACACAGCAGACTCCAGACAGAAGCCAACACTCCCAGCCCAGGGCTCGCTCTGCACACCGCCCATCCGAGGCTCCTATGCCGGGCTCTGCATTCACTGAGCTCTTCTTCTTCCTCTCCTGTCTCTCCTCCTGACTCCAGAGGGGCCCCCAGAGATGCCCAGGGTGGGGTCATGCCTGACTTGCAGTCTCAATCCGACTGACTGATCCCTTTCCAAACCCAGACCCCAGCCTGGGGTGGGGATGATGCCAGCAGCGCCCCAGCCCCAGCTCTGGATGGCTCTGCCCTGCAGAGACAGCCCAGATGGGTGGGCTGAGGGGGGGCTGGGGAAGCCGCGGGCCTCGAGCCTGGGCTTGACACAACATCTTCACCTTGTGCTTCTGTGGCCTCATCTGCAGGGAGAGGGGACAGGATACCTCAAGGCAGGGGACAGCAGGTGGGAGGGCCATCCTCAGAGGACTGGCCTCTGCTCTGTCTACCCTTACTGCCCCAGGACCACCAAACCCCTCCAGTCCATCAAGTCCTCCCAGCACCTCAGGAGTATCATGAGCCCCACTGCTGGATGAGGAAACTGAGTCAGGAGATTCAGCCATCACCCAGGGCAGCCCCCACCCCCTCCCAGTCCACGCAGCTGACCTTCTGTCTACCTTCCTGCAGATGGCCGGCTAACAGCCCTGTGCGGAGAGATGGTGGCCAGAGGCAGGTGCAGGACAGGTGAAAGGGGAGGCAGGAGACAGGGAAGCACACATCACCGGTGTGTCCAGCCTCCTGGGGACCCTCGACACCTAACCACAGCTTGCCACCCTCCTGTAGGGCTCCTCAGGCTTCTGCTCCTACCAGTGGGGGCGAGGGCTGCTCAGAGGCTTCCAGCTGGATCTTGATCTCAGGACATGCGGGGTCTCCTGACTTGCCAGCATCTGGATGGGGTGACCGCGAGGGGCCTGGGGATAGGGCAGGGAAATCCACTCACGAGCTGCTCAGGGCGTCATGGATGGGTCAGGGGTAGACACCTGTCCCTCCCCAAGGGACCATGACCCAACTCAGATCCTTGCCAGCCCCTGACGTCTGACACAAAACTGCCCAGGACAATGACCCACCCACTACACCTCTGGGGCATGGTGTGCCCTCTGCACCCTGACCACTCCCTCCCAGGAGTGGCTGCCACCCTACCTGGGGAGCTGCCCCCGCTCGTGGTGCTGACGCTGTCCTCCAGCCACGTGCTGTAGAGGAAGGAGTCCCGCTTGTGGGGGGTCCCCGAGGATGACACGCTCTCCTGGGGAGGAGGGAGAGCAGCCCCACTCACAGAGGACCCTCGCCCTCTGAAAACTAAGCTCCAGGGAGGCAGAGGAGCTGGGGTGCTCGCCTCTGCTCATCTACGTGACACTTGCTTGTGTGTAGTTTCGTGAGCCAGGCTACTGGGCTAGAGGTCCAGGACCTGGCCTTGGGGAGCCTATAGTCTAGGACAGCAGACTATGCACTGCCCCACAAATGCAGGTGGGGAGAGCCTCAGGCCACATGGTTCTTTGCAATTCCAGAACAGGGCCAGGCAAGAGACAGGTGCTCACAGAAGGAATAACACAAGGTGTTGGCCAGGCAGGGCTCTGGAAGAACACAAGACAGAGCTGCTGTCACTCCTGGACCAGAAAATCACAGTAAAGCTTTCAGGAGGAAAAGGTGAGACCAGGAAAAAATGGGTGTAAGAGTCAGCACAGCAGAGGAGGAAGGAGGCAGGAAAGGTGTTCCAGACAGGAAAGATGCATGTGCAAAGGCCAAGGTGTCAAGTGAGCCTGCACAGAGGCGCAGAGCAGCTGAAGTGATGATGGATGGGACCTGGGGGGAAGGCAATCTCATCTTCCGTGGGCCAAAGATGAAGACAGTACGGGGGTGGGGGGCTGCAGATGGCTTTGAAGGAGGGCAAAGTTCACTGGCATCATGGCTAGGAGTAGTGTCTCCCCCAACCACATTTCAGCCTCAGCCAGCCTTGTGTTTCTTCCCAGAGCACCTCCAGAGAAGTGCCGAGTCCCCTGGCTAGGCCCTCAGCCCCTCGGGCAGCTCACCAAGCCTGTGTCCTCCCCATCCATGCCCTCCGTCTCCTCCACCACACTTGTGAAGCTGCTGGCGCTGGACGAGGAGCGGGAGAAGTCCTTCAGCACTTCCGCTCTCTGGGCAGCCGTGTCCACCCTGCCGCAGACAGCGCTGTCAGCCAGCAGCCAGCCCTCCCGGCCTCTCCCTGCCCAGAGGCGCAGCCCACAGCCATCCAAGCACCACAGAGCCCCTAAGCCCCCAGGCCTCCCCCAGGGTGGAGGACACAAGTCCTTCCTCAGCTCAGTGATCTCATGGCTCCCCGCTGCTCCCAGATCACACTCAATTGCCTACATACTCAGTGACAGGGATGGACAGAGCCACCACTGGCAGCCATCTAGGTGTTTCCTTGGTTACCAAGTTATTGCCATCATTGTAAGTCGAATCTTGTAGATAAGGAGACGCGGAGGCACAGAAGCTTGGATACCCAGTCCAAGTGGAAGAACAGGAATTTGGGCTCAGGGACTCCCACAACCCACTCTTGACCTCTCACAATTTGATTTCATGCTCAGAGCCCTTGCCTTTCTATCCTGGAGTCTCATTCCTTCTCTCCAATTAAAAAAAAGTTTGTTGGGCTGGGAGCATAGCCTAGTGGTAGAGTGCTCGCCTCACATGCACAAAGCCCTGGGTTCGATTCCTCCATACTACATACATAGAAAAAGCTGGAAGTGGTGTTGTGGCTCAAGTTGCAGAGTGCTAGCCTTGAGCAAAAAGTGTGCAAGGACAGTGCCCAGGCCCTGGGTTCAACCTCCATGACTGGCAAAAAAAAAAAAAGTTTATCTTTCAAAGCTCAGTCCCTTTGGCTCTACGCCTGTTTCTTGTTCCATTTCCTGCCTTTGTTTCCCTGCCTGACTCTCCAGCCAGTGCTCTTCCCCTGCTGATCCCAGCCCCAGGGAGAAGCAGCCTCCTCTGGCCTCTGTGCCTTGGGTCCTGCCATGGCCAGCCACTCTCTACACGGCATCACAACCAACATTTAAAAATATGGCTCTCCTGATTAAAAATCTTCCACTGGCTGCCAGTGGAGCATGTCTGTAATCCTAGCTACTCAGGAGGCTTCTCTCCAATGAAACACACACACATACACACACACACACGGCTGGAAATGTGTGGCTCACTTGGTAAGAGGGCTAACTTAGCTGGACATGGGTGGCTCACACCTATAATCTTAGCTATTCAGGAGGCTGAGATCTGAGGATCCTGGTTTGAAGCCAGCCCAAACAGAAAAGTCCCCACATAGACTCTTTTTTTTTTTTTTTTTTTTGCCAGTCCTGTGGCACTCTACCACTTGAGCCACACCACCACTTCTGGCTTTTTCTATGTATGTGGGGTGCTGAGGAATCGAACCCAGGTCTTCATGCATGCTAGGCAAGTACTCTTACCACTAGGCCAAACTCCCAGCCCCTCCCCATACACTCTTATCTCCAATTGACCACTCAAAATCTGGAAGTGGCACTGAGGCTCAAAGTGGTAGAGTGCTGGCCCTGAACTCAAAGATGCTCAGGAACAAATCCTAGGCCCTGAGTTCAAGTCCCACAACTGACAATAGAGTGCTAACCTTGAGAAAAAAAAAAACATATCAAGGGCAGTACCCTGAGTTCAAGGCCACACACACACACACACACAAACACACACACTCCCCTTCCATCTTCACATCTGTCTCAGTGTGGAAGTTAGAGCACTCATATAGCCCCTGCTCACTCCTTCCTGCTAGCACTCAGACAGCTGCTGTGCTCAGCCCCACACTCCTTTGGCATCAGGCATGCCTCATTTGCTGGCTGAGTCTCTGGTAACTGTCTCCTCTCTCTGTGAGGCCAGTCCCAGCATGGGTGATTCTTCACTTGATCTCAATTCCAGTGCCAACCCTTGGAGATGCCCTCCCTGAATACCTATGGAGTGTATCCCTAACCCCCATCATGCACCCCTGCCCTCCTCCTCTCCTCAGCATCTGGAAAGGGCTAATAATGTTTGAGGGGAGGGGCAACTCTACAGGGCTTGCAAGGGTCTGGCATGAATGAGGGGCTCAAACAAGCAGCTGAGGAACCCAGCCTCCCCTCCCTCCTGCCCTCCACGCTGCCACAAGGCCTTCATGCAGTGTTCAGGTCCCCAGGCCTAAAAGGGATGAGCCTGCTACCCAGCCCAGTGGACGCAGAGCCCAACCTGTTCTTGGTCGTGGGCATCTCCGGGGAGCTCTGGGTGGAAGAATTCTCTGACTTGGGCTCCTGTGAGGCGTGCCCGCTATCTGGGGTCTTCTGGCCGGCTGGAGGGCTTTCTCTGTGGGGTACATGGAGACAGTGGGGACTCAGCATCAGGCCTGGCATTGGGGCAGCAGGCCCAGGCATGAGCACTAGTCATGGGAACGCTGCATCCTGCCAGCTCCAACTAGCTGGCCGCCCATGGGGACACACGAACGCAGTCACTATGACCTCCCAAAGGAACCTAGAAGGGCTCTCAGAGGAGAAACTGGGGGCTTGCCTGGGGGGAGGGGCGCAGTGATTTCAAGAGGCCCCTGCTGCAATGTATAGCAACCCCACACTGATCTCCTATCCCAGGATGCACATTGGGACTAAAAGTCTCGGAGCTGTACAGTGACTTGTCCAGAGCCACACAGCCCTAGTGTGGGGAAGACAGGACTCACCCCAGAACCTGCTTTTGTGTTCCAGAGGTATCTCCATGCTCAATTTTACCCCACCCTGTTTACACAGACTCAATGACCCCTTTTACCCTGTGGCCTGCTGCAGGCTGGCACTGATGGCTCAACTAGCAGCAGAAAGTGTGCTGCTGGCTCCAGAGAGAGCGGAGCTCCAATCCCAGCTCTGCCCTTCGCAAATGTATGGTGGATACGGGGCCCTGAGACCTGAAACCAGACAGCCAGCACATCTGCTGAGCAGGCTAGGAGGCTGACATGGAAATGACACTGGAGAGGAAGCAGAGGCTAGGGGGGCCGGAAGGAGTCACCCACCTCTTCTCCTGTACCTCCTGGATGTTCTCAATGCCGATGGCGCTACTGCGGCGGGAGCCGAACGGGCCTGACTTCTTCCTCGTGGGGCTCTTCCCGGGGACAATCAGTGACTGCAGGGAGAGGCCCCCCAACTCAGTGCCACCTGCCCAGGAGCAGCAGTGCCTCCCACCGCCCTGGGGCCCGGCTGTTCCCACCCTCCCAGCCCCGAGGTAAGGCAGAAGTCATAAGCAAGGAGGACCCAGAGAAAGTGTGCATTTCCAAGGCAGGTGCCTGGGGTGAAAAGGTCTAGAGAGGGTCAGGGCCCCTCCTGAGATCACACAGCAGGAGGAGCTGGGTCTCTGTCTGATGGTTTGGTGCAGCCACTGGAACGGAAGGGAGGAGCCAAATGCTCAGAACAGCCAGCCCTCCAGCTAGGCTTGTCGGGAGCTGTAGGCGAGGGTGGAAGAGGAGCAGGGTACCAGCCCAAGCCAGGCCTGTACCCTCCGAGTCCTCACATGGGCAGAGGAGGCTCTAGCCCAGCAGGCTGTAGTGAGGCCCTCTGTTTGCACACAAACCACAGTAGGATATCCAGGTACCAGAGCCATGCTGCCAGCTCCTGGGGGAGGCAGAGGCAGCCCGGGGAGGCATAGAGGGCTAGACCCCTGGCCAGTTCACGGTGGGGCGGGGAGTCAAGGCAAAGGAGGGATGGTACTCCATGCAGAACCGGCAATATTGGGGGACGTGCAGGAAGGCAGAAGGTCTTTGGGTACCGGATCCTGGCAGGGACTGGGCCAGGGTCCCAGGGGCCAAGTCAGGGCCAGTAGCCCCTGGCAAGGGCCACTGGCTCTGGCCCAGGTATCAAGCCCCAAAGCAGATGCTGAGTGAGTGCCACCAAGCTGGTGGCACCCCACCCTGCACACCCTTGGGCCTATCCCAGGGGAAGGGGCCACGTCCCCAATATGGCCTCCATCCTGAGTGAGCAGAGAGCAGCGCGTGCAGGCAGCCTCCAGAGCCGGCACCCCGCGGACGACAACCTCTTCCACGCTTCCTATGCCTATGGCACTGCCCCGGCGTCCGAATCTACTTGCACTTTTCCCAGGAATAAGCAATGACTGGCAAGCAGCACAGGGCAGGGGCAGAGAGAGAGTCAGAGAGACAGAGACAGAGAGAAAAAGAGGGGGGGAGAAGGAAAGACAGAAACAAGGAAATGGGAGAGCCAGGTGGGAAGGGAAATGTGAGGATGGAAGAGAGGTGTGACAGGAGACAGGAAAACCAAGGGACAGGGTCAGAAACATCGGGACACAGAGGGGCCAAGGAGTGAGGGTGAGAGACAGGTGGGAAGGAAGGGTAGGGAGGAGGGGTAAGAAATGTGAGAAGAGTGGAAAACAGGGAAGAAGGATGTGAGCAAACAAGTACAGGATGGGGAAGAAAAGCAAAGGGCAAGTAGGAGGAAACAGGGTAAAGAGGGAAGACAGAGAGAATACAGAACAAGAGGGCAACATGAAGAAAGGGAGGTGTGCAAAAACAAAAACAGAAATGGCTCTGGTTACTGCCATGGTGGGTGCTGCTGGCCTGGCCCTGACCCTGGGGCCCCTCCAGAGCCACCCACAGGAGGCTGGGACACTCCGTGAGAAGGAAGGGAGCGGCTGCTCTGGGCTGGGACTGGGGACTGCTGCACAGCAGAGGGCTCACCTTGCTCCCCTGGCCAGACCAGACCACACTACAAGTGTGCGGGAGGGGCTTGCCTCCTGCCACCGACACAGCCTCACAGCACTGAGCACAGGGCATTGCATGCAGCAGACAATCCTAAGGGAAGGGTGGGTGGGTGGATGGATGGCTAGATGGGTGATGAATGGATATATGACTAGACAAATGGGTAGAGGCTGAAGGATGGATGGAGAGGTAGAAGAACGGATGGTTGTGTGAATGCATATCTAGATATATGATGGATGGATCGGTGGAAGGGTGAGTGGGTAGAAGAATGGATGAAACAATGGAGTGAGTGGGTGGGTGGGTGGATAGATGAATGTTGGAGGAAAATGGATGTTTGTGTGGAGGAACAGATGGCTGTATTAATGGATGGATGGATGAACAGACAAATGGATGGGTAAGCAGGAGGATGGATGAGTGGGGTGACTGGATGGAGAAGTAGAAGAATGAAAGGCTGGATGAATAGTGAATGAATGTGTGAATAAATGGATAGATGGATGGATGGAAGGAGGGACAGAGGGAGGAATAAATGGGAAGCCGAGCAATAGGCGCAATGTCTGGGGCGGCCAGTAGGTGGTGCAAACCAGCCAGCTCAGGATACAGGCCTGGTTCTCCTGTCAGCCCAGCACTCAGTTCCTGGCCGACTCCCACAGGGCCTGGCAGACAGTCAGTGATCACACAGTGGGGGCTCAGTCAGGAGAAGCCCACATAGAAGCCAGGATCCTGACACATGATACACAGCCACAACCATAGGCGGCCTGACTGCTGCGAACACATAGTAGGAGGGGATTCCTTACACACAGGAGGTGTTCACCGATACCCAGGGCCTAGCGCGCATCTTGTGCTCACACAAAAGCCCAGGTCCAGACACACAGTAGGTGCTCACATAGCAGCCCAGGGCTGGCCACACAGTAGGTGCTCACAGAGTAGATGCCCACACAGCAGTCCATTTCCTGACATACAGTAGGTGCTCACACAGCAGCACACAGATGCTCAGAGTGCATGTCCACACAGCAGCCCAAGTCCTGACACACAGTAGGTACTTTCAGAGACTCCGGGTTGGACAGAAGATGCCCACACAGCAGCCCAGTTCCCAGCACACAACGGACAGTGAATAAAGAATAGATGCAGAGGCTACAGGAAGTCACAACAAAGAGTAAAGGGCCAGGAGAAGGACAGGGCCAAAAGGCTGCAGGGTTTCCTCACACATGTCCCAGCTGGGACACTTGATCCACAATGGACATCTGTGGCTAGGTAAAGTCCAGGGCCCAGGATGGGCTCACGGACAGCAGGGCACTAGAGGGAGGTGGGGGCCACACTCAGGAGCCAGGAGCACAGAGGGCCCGGGGAGGGGAGGGGCACTCACTATTCCAGCGGCCTTGGCTAGGTCAGGGTTGTTGGGCGTGAAGCTCCCGCTGTGGCTGGTGGACACTGTGCTGGGCTTCTTGCTGCTCAGGCCCATGGCGTCCATAGACTGACTGCGGCTCCGGATGACTCTCTGTGCACGTAAGCAGGGGGGTAGGGTGGGGGCAGGGAGAGAGACACAGCTTCCTAGGGTACAAGTCCAGGAGCCCAGACATCTGGTCCCTTCCCCACCAATACTACTCACAGGGTGACCCTCGGGAGTCCCCAGCCCTGGTGACACCTCAGTTTCCCTATGTGCCATGTAAAAGGCAGGTGGGTTCATACAAGGTATTGAAAAAGCCACTTTACCTCTCTGAGCCTCTAGCCTCCTAAGATCTGTGGGCAGAGTCTCCTCTGCTGTGACGGTGAGAATGGTAGGAGATACTGAGTCATTACCAGGTGAAGACAGAAGCCCCGGACAAACCTGTTTCCTTCCTTCTGGAATCTTCCAAAGTCTCCTTTCCTTTGCTTCCTCTTCTTTTTTCTCTTCCCTCCCCCTTCCTTGTCCTTTCCAAACATTCTATATTGAATGCTATAAGCTCAGTACTTCATACTCACTGCCACTTAATACTCCTTATGCCCACACTACACATGAGAAACTGAGGCAGGGGTGGGCCTTGAGCCCATATGAAGAAGTGTATGTCCTTAGCGATGACTGCTGCCTCCGAGAAATGCTAGGACCTCATCTAGGTCCCCTGTATGGCATGTACCAACGCAAGGCAACTGCAGCCCTCCTCACAAAGCACACTGTGGACGGGGGCTCAGTCCACCGCTCCCCTTCTCTGGCAGGCAGAGACAGGGCTGTCCAGGCTTCTTTCTGTGTCCCTTTCAGAAAGCTGGGCTAATCTCCTTATGCAAACCCAAAGCTCCTGCTCTGGAGTTTCCCTGGGTAAAGCTAACTCCTGGCTGGGCAAGTGAGGATGGGCAGTTCTTGTGCCTACTGCCAGGGGCCCTGCAGCTGAGCTCAGGCTCATTCAAAGAGGAAAGGGAACTGACTTTCCTCCTCTGCTTTCACTCTGTAACTCACCAGTACACTCCCCCAGCTGCTGCATAACAACTTAAAAACGACTGTACGGCCAGTGATTATGACCCCAATACCACACTCACCACATGGAGAAACTGAGGCTCAGGGGAGGTACACGCTGGGAAGTGGCAGAGCCAGGAAGGATGTGCTCCTAACTCCAGGGAGACCGCGGCCCAGCTCCTTCTATGACGGCCCCTCAGTCCACACAGGGAGACCGCGGCCCAGCTCCTTCTATGACGGCCCCTCACTCCACACAGAGGCCTCTCCCCCCCCCCTCGCTGGTGCCTGCCAACTTGACAGCCCCCACCCATGGCACCAGGAGTAGCTACCCAGGGGTGTCCAGGAGGCCCTCCCCCAAGCCTAGGTCTCTACTCCAGCCTTTAAGCCAGAGTCCTACATTTCATGCTTTTCTCAGCCTTAGACAGCCCAAGGGACAGTCTACATCTCCAAGTCTAAGCACACCCTGAACCTGAAGTCTACCCACCCCAGCCCCATCAGTCATCCCACCTCTAGCTGAGCCTCCACCATGAAGCTCCAGAGCCTAGGATGGGCTTGTGGACAGCTCTACCTCCACTACTGACCCCAAGACCCTGGCCCACTCCTTGCCCATCACCCTGAGCTCAGGATCCCTTGAGCCCAGGCAGACTCCAGCCCTTCACCTTGAAAGACTCAAAAAAGCCTCCTCCACCACCGCCGTTCTCCATCTTGTCCTCGTCGCCACCCAGGCCCATCATGGATTGGCTGTGGATGTGGAGCTCCTCATAGAGCGTCTCCAGGAGGGCCACTCGGGTCCGTTCCTATGGATGAGACAGGGCAGGAGGGACCGTGGGGGTGAGCTCCAGCTCCCCATCCGGCAGTTTCGTCTGCCTTCATCTACAGACCCACTGTACGCAGACATTAATTTCATCCATCTTCCCTCTCCCCAGTAGTGCCAATGCTACAATCAAGTTTGAGAGAGAGTAGTGGGAGGGGTGGAGGGGGGAGAGAACTCGCTACGCTAGAAGGAACCCACACGTCCTCACCTCCAGCTTGGCAAACTTCTCAGCTTTGTAGCAAGCATACTCAGCGTTGATCAGCTTTGTCAGTAGAAATTCCTGGAATTCAGGCCCCTGGGAGCCCCCGGTGTGGAGAAGAGGCCTCGATGAACACAGATGCCAGAACAGAAAGCAACCCCACCCCACCCTGATGTCCTGCTGAGCCTCCTCATTCCCAAAGGGCATCACCATGTGCTCAGCTCCACAGCCTTAGCCCTGGCCCTGAACTCTGCTAGAGGCCCTGCGCCGTGTTCATGGCTGCCCATCCCCTCAGGAGAACAAAGCCTGCAAGTGTTAGGGTCTAGGCTGTCAGCTCCTATTGCCTACTGCTGAGTGTGGGGCAGCAGCTCATGTTGTGAGCCATGAGTTGGGCTGAAGCCAAGGCTGGCTCTGTGTGTGTGTGTGTGTGTGTGTGTGTGTGTGTGTGTGTGTGTGTGTGTGTACATGTGTGCATGTGGCTTCTGAGAGGTGACCAGCTGCCCTGCCCAAGATGGGCTTCAGGATCTGATGACAAAAATGTGGGCTCCCAGCCAGGTGTGGTGGCTCACACCTCTAATTCTAGCTACTCAGGAGGCTGAGATCTGAGGATCGTGGTTCAAAGCCAACCCAGGCCCTGAAGTCTGTGAGACTCTTATCTCCAATTAACCACTAGAAAACCAGAAGCGGGGCTGAAGCTCTAAGGGTAGGGTGGTAGGCTTGTGCTGAAGAGTTCAGGTCCAGAGTTCAAGGCTCAGGACCACCACCACCAACAACAACAAAAACTGTGAGCTCCTTTAGCTCCTTCCCATTGAGGCCTGCTCTGCCCTTTGGGGGCTGGTATGAGAGGGTGGGGGCTGGCTCTCACCTTCCTGAACACAGCTGGATCTGGCAGGGGTGGCCCAAAAAAGGGTACATCATCTCTTGCAGTGACGGAGACCTGGAAGGGAGGGCGGCTGTTCCCATGGGGTCTGGAGAGTCCCTTCTCCCCCTTGGTCCCACCGTGGTGGGGGAGGTCCCATGACTCCTGGGACAACTTCCGGATAGAAGAACCAGTGCCCTTTACCATTTTCATCTCCCACAGCTTTTGCCCTGAATCTGAGAGGAGGTTTGGGGTGAGGGGGTCATGGAGATAGAAAAGGTAGAAGAGGCTGAGGGAGGCAAAGGAAAATGGTACAGTCAGGAGGTAGAGGAGATGAGTTCTGGGGAGCAAGAAAGCGTGATGGAACTCTACTCTCTCAACCCCTGGAGCCCCTGCTCACGGGGAAAGCATGGGAGCTGAGGTCCCTGAGAGGCAGAGCCACGGTGGGGTCCAGGGGCGGGGGGTCTGGCTCAGAAATCACCCACCTTGTAGAGGGGGCCATCCGGGCCACCCCCCTCGGCCTGCACCACCACATAGGCATGCAGGAAGTTGGAGGCAATCATGTCGGGCACGAAGGGCGTGTTCTCATCCTGGAAGACCACCGCCACGATATCGTTCCCGATGTGCCGCTTCCGCTGCAACTGAGCACAGGGCCGCAGCCCTCACAGCCTGCCCACGTGCGTGGGGGTGCCCAGAGGGCGTGGGAGGGCTTGGGACAGGCAGAAAGCAAAGCTAAGGGTTTGTTTCCCCTCCCCACCCACCCCACAAAAGTGAAGATTTGTCTTAAGGCCATTTCAGTTTTCTTGGAAACAATGACAGGTGAGAAAATAAAGTGAGGCAGGATCTCCTGGTTTACAGGCCTTATGGCCCAGCCCCCTTCTATGTGAATACTGCAAACATGATCAGTGGAAGACCTCACAGGAGGAAAAGCTACTACAAATAAGGAAAACATATTTTAATTTTTTCTCCCATTACCCTCAATGCAACATGGAGCTGGGAGTGGGTAAGGCAGAAAACTCAGGACAAAGTAACCAGATTTGGAGGTGAGTTCCTGGAACGCATCCTGCCTTTCCCCTCCTTTCTGCCTGGATCATCTCATCACCCTCTCCCAGTCCCTAAAAATCACTATGTCTCAAAAGCTCCTCCTGCCTCCTACCTCTGCCAAGCCTAAGTGTCTCTCTGTGACCCTTGCTCTCCACGAAAATGCTGCCTCCTCTTCACTAGGCTCCTGCTAAGTGCCAGATCCATCATGTCTCTCTCGGATGCATCCTCCTTTCCACTCACCTACAAGGCAGGCGCCATTATCACCCCATTTCAGAGCTGTGGAGGTCGAAGCTTTCCAAAACTGTGGCAGCCCATCTCCCCTGCCCCGACTACAGCCCACAACTAGGAACTGGCATATTTCCATGTCTGTATCTCAGGGCCCAGCATGGGGCTAGAGAGATGGGTGTGGAGCAGACAGACGGAGGGGGGCTCAGGTAGACAGTGGGAAGCAGTTGGGTGCCCAGGCTACCTGCTGGGCGTCCCCTTCTGTGTAGGGCAGCTTGGTGGACACGTGAAACATGATCTCCTTGTTGCGGAAGTTGCAGTACACAGACTCCGTCCCCGTCTGCCCGTGGGTCACGTCCAGGCCTCCTCGGAACCTGCCCCGGGCCCCACACCCCCCAGCCATGGCTCAGTCTCTAGCCCCAGCCAGGCCTCCATGGGGCCAGGCCAGGAGCTCCCTCCCTGCCCAAGGGCATGGGGCTGCAGTTCTGCCCAGCATACTCCTGTACTCACCCCTTGAAGTCCTGCAGCTTCACCTTCTGGCCCAAAAATTCCAGGAACTCCACAAAGGCAGGACTTTCCTCATTGGTGCTGAAGAGTTCTTCCTCAGAGGTCTGGGGACCACACAGTGGCCAAGGTCATGGACCTGCGGCTTCTCAGCCTCCCCCTACACACACACATACACACACACACACACACACACACACACACATTCACCCTCTCCCAGCCCCACAAAACCCCAGAGGGGCCCTGGGCAGCCCTTGGCCCCAGGGCAGCTGGTCCTGGCAGGGAGGAGGGCAGGGGCAGGGCGCACCTGCCCAAGCTTCTGGTAAATGACTCCGAACTTGAAGTTATTGCTGATGACATGCTCGTCAAAGGTGACGATGAGCCGGGAGGCCTGTGGAGAGCATAGAGCAGGCCTGGCTCACAGCCATTTACCTCAGTGTCCCCACGAGTCCAGCACGGTGCCAGGTACCACATGTAATCCCCAAGCCACCAGGAGACCCTCTACTGGCCCCCTGGACCTGGATTTCAGGGAGACCCACTAGTTTTCCCTGGGTCAGCACCTGCTGGCTGAGGCCCTTGAGTAGATGCTCTGCTTTGCTTTGGGCCTCAGTTTCCCCCTCATCACCAAGAGGTGGGGTCAGACTTTTGAGGCCTCTTCCTTCAGAACACTCCACCACTTATCCTCATTCTGCTCCAAATTTATACCCAGGCCACAAAGGTTCACATTTTCCAACGCCTACCTCCTCCAGAACTCCCCCACACCAAGGTAGTCAAAGGCAGAAGCCTCTCCCCTGCACCCACGTTGCCCCATTGCCTGGGACTGGAGGCAGCACTGGGGTTGGGAGGGCAGCAGCTGTGGGAGGAGCATTTTTGGGGACAGACATCAAGGCTAGAAGGAAAGAGACCCATTCCTAGTTCCTCTTTTGCAAATTGTTTACCCTGCAGAGTTAATAGTAAGATCCAATGAGAGGACTTGGGGAAAACACCTAACCCACAGCAACTGTCTAATAAATGCATTTACCACCCCCCTCAAGTACACAGGGTCTAGATGAGGCTATACCTTAGGGTAGAGCACAGGGTAGAATCGATCCACGTTGACGTCTTCACACACAAGCTACAGGAGGAGACAGGAGAGGGGTGTGAGGTAGGACCAGACAGGAGAAGGACTTATGCCTCTGTGACCAGGCTTGGGAAGAAGCAGCGGCCATGCTGGAGACAATGAGGCCTGAATGGGGCTTAGAGAGCTGGGTTCCCGGGATCTGAGGGTGCTACAAAATGTGTCAGAAGTCCACAGGCAAGAGAGAGGTATCAGGATCACGGCAGCATCTTGGACACACCAGAGAGGCAGGGGACAAATGAGAGGCAGGGTCACAAAGGTGCAGCTGGCCCTGGCCCCCTGTGTTCACGATGGAAATGGAGGCCTCACCTTTGCCATCTGGACCACGTTGGGAAACTCGGTGAGGCAGGAGATGGGGATAACATCATGGTACGTCCGGCTCTTGGTCCTGAGGGGAGAAAGACACACAGTGAGGGGCTGGGCAGGGACACCAGGCCTGGCTGGGATGTTCATTTGCTGTGTCTTGGCAGGCAAGCCCTTGATCCTCCCTGGGCCTTCATGAACACAGTGGGTAAAATGAGACAGGGGCCTGGGTTACAGGTCCCAGCCCTCTGGGCCATCTCAGAGTCTCCCATCTCACTGCTCTTACCTGAGCAGCAGCCGCAGATGTTCTTGATCCCCAATGACATCGTACTTGAGTGAGAAAACCAGATGGCCCAGGGCAGTGTCCAGTGAGTAGTAATTGAAATGCTCCTTTGGTGGGAGTGGGGGGAGGTAAAGTCAGCACAGGAGCTTCTGGAGACCAGAGAGCCCACTCTCCCATTTCAGTTCTTTCACCAAGTGGCAGCGTCATGGCAACCAGCAAGTTCGCATCAGATAGAGTGTGCCTCACTGTACTAAAATGGGAGCAAGGGTCAGATGTTGGGGGCTCACACCTACAATCTTAGCTACTTAGGAAGCTGAGATCTGAGGATCTCAGTTCCAAGCCACCCAGGCAGGAAAGACAGTGAAAATCTTATCTCCAATTAACCATCAAAAAACCAGAAGTGGCTCCGTGGCTCAAATGGTAGAATGCTAGCCCTGAGTCCAACACTGAAAGACAGCTCTCAATCCCCGGTGTCAGTATGAGTAAACAAACAAACAAGCAAATAGAAATGGGAGCAAGGCCACCCACCTACCTTGACAGTGGCAGAGACTGAAAGAAATAAAGTGCCTGGCACACACTCAATTGAGGGATGAGAGAAGTAGGGAGGGAAGGGAAGGGGAGAGGAGGGGAGAGATTTGCCAAACAGAGCGCAAGGCCCTAAAATCCCCAGTACCAAAAGAAAAAGAAAAAAAAGCCAACCAGCTGATTGCTCAACCACTGCTCCAAGGCCCCTGGAGCCAAGGCCAGTGAAGCAGGAAGTGAAGCATCTCATACCAACACAGGGTGGCTGGCGGGGAGCGTTCCTACCATCCTGCCTCACCTGGAGCAGAGGGTGCAGGGCTGGGAAGACACCCTAGAGGGCAGTTGGTACAGGAGTGGCACCTCCAGATGAGCACCCAGGGCTGGCAGCTCTAAGGGGGAAAGTCCCCGAACCAGGGGCTAGGGTGGAGGTGACACCACTCCAACCTGGCCTGGGTTCCCCATGTGGGCTCAGCCCTGGGAATGGAGCTGGCTCCCCAGCCACGCACACCCCTGAGCACAAATCATGTTTCAGCAGGAACACTTGTGCTCCAAGGCTGGGCAGAGAAAGTGGCAGGGGGTGGCAGACAAGGCAGTTTTCTACAGGTCAAGGGTACTCAATGGACCAGAGCAGAACCCCTAGCCAAACCAGGACACATAGTGGCAGAAAATCTCAAATGCTTGGCAGGAATGGTAGGTACTTGGCAAAGTCCCTCGCACTCCCAAACCCAGAGGAGACCAAGGGACATGGTAGGAGATAGACAGAAGATTCCAGGAAGCTAACATGCAAAGTCCCCCTTGCCTCCTCCCTCTGCCAGGGCAAGGCCCAGTGCCTAAGCACCTGGCTGCCTCCCAGCTGCCCAGCGTGAAAGCCAAAAGTAGCCCTGCTAACCTGATCCAATCACTCACCTCCATCAAACCCCCTAGACTGCAGCTTAGGGTCCCCACCTCTATCTGCCACTGTCATTCCTTCAGCAAACTCCTTTGCCGATGACAAGCTAGGCCAATACAGTCTCCAGAATCCCATGACCTGCCAGGCCCAGCTGAGAGCTCTGGACAGCAGACACTGGACATGCCAGTGGCCTCCTCCCAGAGGCCTAGGGAGAAGGTGGAATCTGCACTACACTCTGGGTCTGTCCTCCATGGGCAGATCCAAACAGCACCAGAATTTTCTTTTGCCAGTCCTGGGCTTGAACTCAGGGCCTGGGCACTGTCCTTAGGCTTTCTCAAGGCTAGAACTCTACCAATTGAGCCTCAGCACCATTTCTGGCTTTTTTCCATGCATGTGGTACCAAGGAATCGAACCTGGGTCTTCGTGAATGCACTCTACCACTAGGCCAAACTCCCAGCCAAGCACCAGAATTTTTAAGTTAAGCCAGTACCCCTAGAACTGAGGTGAAGAGGCCACTTCTCTCACCTCTCTCTCTCTCTCTCTCTCTCTCTCTCTCTCACACACACACACACACACACACACACACACACACACACACACACACACACACACACACACACACAGAGCTGGGAATCCTATTAGCCAGAACTAGTTCAATTCCAGGCTGGTTAACTCTAAACGCTGTCCTTGAACACTTTTTGCTCAAGGCTAGTGCTCTACCACTTGAGCCACAGTGCCCCTTCCTGCTTTTTTCTGTGTATGTGATGCCAAGAAGTCGAACCCAGGGCTTTGTCCATGCTAGGCAAGCACTCTACCACTAGACCGCATTCCCAGCACCAAGTAACTTTTTTCTGAGCTTCAGTTTCCTCTTCTTAGCAGGTGCTGTCTCATACTTGTAATCCTAGGCACTCAGAAGGCTGAGAATGGAAGGACTGAGACTTGAGGGCAGTCTGGGGAGAATGTTTTTAGACCCCCATCTCAACTAATAAAACACTGGGTTTCATTCCTCGGTACCACATACTCAGAAAAAGCTGGAAGTGACGCTGTGGCTCAAGTGGCAGAGTGCTAGCCTTGAGCAAAAAGTCCAAGGACAGTGCTTAGGCCCTGAGTTCAAGCTCCAGGACTGGCAATAATAATAATAATAATAATAATAATTTTAAAAGGGGGCTGGAAACTGGGCTAACAAGCATAAGACCTTGAACTCAAACCCCAGTATAACAAATACACACATGTGCACACATACACACACACACACAAAACTAGGATAATCTCAATCTCACAAAGGGATTTCACACATATATTAACAGCTACCATTACTTGTGTGTTTAAACTGTGCGGGGACATGGTTCTGTATGTTCTATAGTTTTCCTCCCAGATGAGGAGGCAGGCTTAAGGTGATAAAATAATTTGCCTAGGAAAAGCCTTGAGGCTTGGAGCACATGATGCACACAGATACAGTACCCACATGGCATCTAACACGGACGGCCCCACACCGTACCTCCTCTTGGGCATCCTCAACTTCACCCTTCAACATCTTCAACACCCTTGGGCAACACTGCCAAGCCGTTGAAGGCAGGGCCTCAGCCCTGGGGCTGGGGTGGCATCAGTCTAAGTCAAATCACCCCACTACCTGCTACCTCGACCTCCGACCCCTCCCAAGCAGGGCTGGTTCTTCTCTGTTGCTGTGTACCCAGTACCCAGAGCAGACCAGGTACACAGCTGGTGCTCATTATGTGCTCAACCCCTCAGGCACTTACTTTGTTCCAGATGTCATTTAAATGGCCTAAGAGGAATTGTCTCATTAAAGCCTCAGGCACCTTCATGATGATATTATCATCATCATCATCTTTATGGGGAAACCGAGGCACTCTGCCTGGTGCCCCAGGGCACAGGTGACCAAAGCCAGGATTCACACCCTACTGATTCCTGCTGCTCACCACTGCCCTCTTACTGCCTTCCATGATAAATACTGAGTGAATGAGTCCACATGCACACTCCCTGAAACTCAGGCAGGCCCCAGACTAAGGGTCTAGCTCCCATGAGGCTGGATGTATCCCACCCCAGCTGGCCACACACCTTGCCGAGAAAGTGCTTCCGGTAGATGCGGGCTGTGGGGTTGCACTCCAGCTTCACCTTGGTGGTGGGTGACTGCAGCGGCTCTGTCTCAGGAATGCTGGTGATCTCATGGTTGGTGCCTTCAATCCAGTAGCCCCCGAACTGGGGCAGCAGGATGAGGGGGAAGGGCCCCTCACGCCCCAAAACCTGAAAGGAGACTCAACTGGGAGCCACCCCATATTGTGCTTCACTTTGAGCTCCAGGGCAGCCTCTCAACTCTAACCCAGGCCCACTGCTGTGTCTACGGGTGGGCCTGGAGTTCATATCCATTCCCTCTGGGGAACCCACTCCTCCCAAGACCTCAGCAGCTCCAAGCCCCATGTCCCAGTAACAAAGGGTGGGCATGTGGGCAGGTGAGTGAGCTGGGAGCTGTGGCCTTGGCAGGACCTTTAACTATTTGGCCCAGAAGGCCCAAGGGTTCCAGTCTCTGGTGTGAAGGCCCACGCCTTGTCTCCAGCCTGTAAGCAGAGCCCCATGGAAGGCCTATAGGTCAGGCTCTAGGAGGGAGGAGGCCCTAGATGTCCAGATGTTCTGCATGAGGGCTTCCTGGGGCCCACAGTAAGGACAGCAGTGGAAGCGGGGCGCGGGGTCCAGCCAGGTACCTCGTGGACGCTCGGGTAAGGAATGTAGTCCTCCTCCGTCTGCAAGACACAAGCAGGGAAGGAGTGAAGCTAGGTGGACACGGTCCGTCCAGCCAGTGCCTCAGATGGACCAGAGGTCATATCTATGGCCTCAACCCCCTTTTACAGATGGGGCAGGGACTGACCTTGGGTTGACCCAACAAGGCTGGGGTGAGACAGTGAAGCTCACTGAGCCTGCTTTCTTCAGCTTTCTGAAGGAAAAGGAAGCTCACACCAAGGAAATCTCCAGACTGCCTGGAGAGCTAGACAACTTCAGGCTGCCACTCCTGGGATTCAGATGCAGCTGTGTCCCTCACCCTCACCCTCACTGAGTAGTGTATGGTAGTTGGTCTGAGGTTCACACTGAGAACCCTACTCCTAAACAGCACACAGAGCTTAGATCCACCAACCTCGGTGTCTTGCCCCACCCCTCAGCTCCAGCACTCACCTCCCAGGGGGCCTGGGGGCCTGGGATCCTGAATCACCGGGAGCCACACCCTTTGAAAAGGGGAGTTACTGTATCCCCATGGAAAGAGCCTGCCAGAGCAGGAGCTCAGACACAGCTGAGTGCCTCTTTCTGGATAAGGGCTTCAGCTTTGGATGGGGCAGCCTGGTGGGGCAGGGGAGTGTGGTGGGCAGGAGGCAAGAGGAACTGGCCTGCAAACCTCAGGCCTGCAGCAAAGGAGCTTCTAGAGCCCAAGGCCCAGGTGCCCTGCTCACTCAGAGCCGGTACCTGGAAGGCTGGGACTCCTTCACCCTTGGGCTGCTGGGGCCACACTTCACAGACCCCCCCATCCCAGCAGGGGGCCTGTGGCCCACAGATCCTAACCCCCACCCCCAGCAAGGGGTCCGGGGTTCTTCTACCTTGAGGGGTGGTGGGAATGAGCATCGCTGTTCATCCATCCTGCTTCCCTGCAAGAGAAGATGACATCAGTACACTCTGCCATGCCCCCTGCCAAGTGTCCACCCTGCAGGAGGCTAGCCCTGCCTGTGTAGAAGTGAACCCCTGGGGGACACAATGAGCATGGGGATACACCCAGGCAGGGTGCTGGCGAGCTCACTCCTCAGTCACTCTCTGGAGTGCTGGTGGTAGCCACAGGAGCGGGGAGGGGCGAGGAACTGTGCAGGGGAGGAGAGATATGCTGGGAGTGGGGGCAGGGGTGCATGTGCAGGCCCCTGTGAGTGTAGGGAGGGGTGTGCACATCAACAGCAGATACGCAGAGGGGGAGGAGGCAGAGAGTCAGGGGAGTCAGGGCTGAGAGAGGCAGAGAGGGGAAGGGAGGGAGGCGGCGGGCTGGGGAGGGTGAGCTGACATCAGAGAAAGCTCCTGAGGTTTCTTCAAGACGTTCCTCCCCCTCCACCCCATCCCAATACACAACCATGCAACCTAACAGGCAGGGCTGCACCTCAACCACCTGCAGCATAACCTCTGGCCTGTAAGCTCTGGCATCTGTTCTGTATGAGGGTCCCATAGAGCCTGTGATGCCCCTCTGAGGGTGTGTGGGGAAACCAGGTGAGGTGAGGGGCTGAGTCTGCATGAATCCCTCATCATGGAGGAGGCAGCCTTCCTGCAGACAATCAGAGGCTGCTGGTCTGGACTGAGAGGTGCAGAGCTGGAGATAATGACAGAGCCCCAGCAACTAGCCTGACAGCTCCTGCACAGGCTTCTCTCCCATCCTCACCTGCATCTTCTCAATCATTTCAAACAGATCTGTGTTCTGCAACAGAGGTAAGAGAGCAAGGTCAGTCCTGAGGGAGCCCCACTGATCCAGCCCACCAGTACCCTCAAACCCAACCGGCAATCAAGGCACAAGGCAGAAAGAGGGAGTACGGAGACACTGTGGAGTACTGTGTATACAGAAACCCAGTGCCGAGAGTCCAGAGCCCCAGGTCCTGAGTCCCAGGCAGATGGCCATTTAGTCAACTTCCTTCAAGGAGGAAGCTACTGTCTTGGGGCAAAGCTGGACTTCTCTCCTATGCCCAAAGTTGGCAGTGCCAGGATTGGCACAAGAGCCTCAAGTTCCAGCCTTCCAGATGAGCCCAGCCAGGATCCCAAGGACAGTTTGTGGTAACTTCTCCTGGATGAGGCCATAGGTGTCAGTGTCTTTCCTCACAGCCCACAGTATGAGCTGGGGCTCTTTGGGAACAGGATGCTGGGTTACCTACTGAATCTGCTTGTGACCCCACATGCATCCCTTTGTGCCAAGACAGCTTGTCCCAAGGCTGGCCTGGGCACATGTGGAGTTAATCTCCATCTGCCAGCTGCTTGGCAGCACAGCCCCCTCCAGCGCCAACTCCCTAGGAGCCTTCCTGGAAGCCCGCATCCCTGCATGCTGGGAGCTGGCAGGCTGGGGACCAGGCCTGGGAAGCCCGCCGGATGTACAGGATGGAGTCCTCCCCCAGCCCTTCCAAGCTTGGGAGAAAGGTCCTGCTGCCCAGAGGGAGCACCACAGGATCCTACACATTGCTGTGAGGTGGAGCACCAGGAAGCACATGTGTGCATACACAGTCTCTCTCCCTCCTGCTCACAGATGGGCCTGCACACCCATATTTAAACAGTCTCACTGCACCAGGTATATATTTTATGTACTAAGAAACACACACACTGGGCACAGTAAGCCTTACAGCTATATACCACACAGATATACCTGTTGTTTTCTGAGTTCCACAACACACCTCCTTACACACACATGTTCATGTACCTGATACATACACAAATACAAACCCCCACCTGTGCAGGCCCACAACCCAGTGGGCCATGCTTCTGAGAACAGGAGACAACCTGACACACACAAAGGCAGGCAGGGGCTCAAGGAAAAAGAGGGAGCCTCATGCACCACTGCAAGCTCCGTCCCCAGGAAGTAATCACATACACCAGGCAGGCACCATCCACCACTAAGAGAGTTATGAAAAAAGGGAGACACATTGCGACTGCAGGAATGAGCGGTCCTGGGGAGGGACCCAGGCCTGTGCCTCACACCCACCTGAGTATATATGTGCGCATACACACACAGGTTTGGGAAAGGTCATGCGACACCTACTATGTGCCCACACTGTCCTCAGAACAAAATCCAGCCTGTGAAGTCTACTCAGAAGAACCCAAGAAACCCTGACCCTTGGTCACCTATGGCCACACCTGGTACCTCTGAGTTTGGAAAAGGCCATCCCATGGACAGATCTTTCTCTCTCTCTCTCTCTCTCTCTCTCTCTCTCTCTCTCTCTCTCTCTCTCTGTCTCTCTCTCTCTCAATCTCTCTCTCTCTCAATCTCTCTCTCTCTCTCTCTCTCTCTCTCTCTCTCTCACACACACACACACACACACACACACACACACACACACACACACACACCTGTAATCCAGGAGACAAACACACCTGTCAACCTGATGGGGACAGCAACACTGCCATCTGTTCTCTTCAGGTCAGCCATGGAGCCTCCGACCTGCTCAAGGTGGCCAAACAGTCAGGCATAAGAGAACATGACACCCTGCTGTGCCAGGAATCACAGCCACATAAACACTGACACATGGGACAGTCACCCAGAATGTACACACCACACCAGGTAACACCCACAGTTCCAGCCTCAGCAGGCGCCTTGGGGGACACATAGCTAGGGAAGGCTCCAGTGGTGTGGGCCTCCATGGGGTGGCTGCCTCCTCTGAGGGTGCCACCACAAAGTTACACCGTGCCATTCAGAGCCTCTACCCCAGGAAGGGAAGGCAGAATGGGGTCCCAAGAACACTCACACTCACACACACACTCACACTCACACACACACACGCAGGAGTCACTGCAGCCCAGGGTCACAGGTTCCTTGGACGCTGCAGAAAGAGCCCGGGATGTGTCCTGTGGCCTCCCAAACGCAGCACCCTCCTCCCCACCTCCCCGTCGAGGAGCCTCCTACACCGGCCGGACTCGGGCACAGCCCACGGGGCTCCGGAGAAGTCGGGCTGACCCGGCCCCGGGTCTCCGCCTCGGCCAGGCCGCCCCGACCGGGGTCCTCACCTGCCAGCCGGCCCCTGCAGGCAGCGAGCCCCTCCGCGGACGGCCGAGGGGCGCCGGGGGCCGCGGCTGCGCCATCCGGAGTCCAGTCTGACCTCGGCCCCCGCCCCGACTCCACTCCAGCTGCTCCGGCCCTCGCGCGCCCCCCGGCCCGGGCCCCCGCAGCCCGAGCTCCGGCTCCCGCGGTGGCGGCGGCGCAGCCCTGCCAGCCCTGGGCTCCCGAGGCGGCCGGCTGGAGGGGCGGGGCGCCAGGTACGGGCGGCGCAGGGCGGGGCTGCGGCGGCAGGGGCGGGGCCTGGACACAGAGGCCCCGCCCCCAAGCAGCCCGGGACCTGCGCCTGCGCACTGGAAGACTCGGGCCTGGCCGCTGCCCCGGGGAACCCCTCCTCTGCTACCTTTCCAGACTTCCTGCTCTCACTTCAGGGCCTGAAAGAAGAGGTTCTTGGGACAGGAGGAAGAGCACTGGACTTAGAAGACAGGGATTATCTTGAGCCCTTACTTAATGCTTGGCTTTCCTTATCTGGCCATAATGCAGGGTACACAAATGTCACCCCCAATATGCGGATGAGAAAATTGATTTCAAGAGGTGGTATTGTTTGCCCAAGACGGCAGAACTAGGAAAACCAGAAATCCATGGAAGGGTCCTGGGTTACTTTTGGAGTTCTCTTCTCTCCTCACTTTTTTGCACCCCAGTGATGGACAGTTGCTGGTCAGTGCCCTCTGTCTTCAAGCCTATGGCCCTGGGAGAGACTGCCACGTTGACTTCAGCGGGAGGACCGCCAAGACCCCACAGTATGGAGAAGGGGGCCCAAGCAGCTCTCCCCATCTGTAAAATACAAAGCTTCTGCAGCCCTTCCAGCGGACCTTGCTGTCCTGTGCAACCCTTTAAAGGCAGCAGGCTATGCTTCCTGGGCTTTGACCACCCCAGAGGCAGGGCTACCCACCAGCTCAGGGCCAGACTTCCCAGAAGTACTGCCCTCCCCCCTATACTCCACCCCCCAAGGCTTCTGGAAGGAAAAGCAGTCCTTTCCTTTCTCCCCCGCACCTGGCCCTGGGTCAGGGTTGAGGCCAGAGAGCCAGCGGTGGGGAACTCCAGAGATGTATGTTCCAGACACGGAATAGCTTTGGTTTTAATAATTAACGGCAGCAAATATTGATTTACACAGCCACTTCCAGGCCCGCACGTTTCCGGGTACCCATTGAGATGCAGCCAGAGGAGCATCCATTCCCACACTGGCCCTGGGGGAGAGTGAGGTCTGCTTGCCTTACCTACAGTGTGTGTGTGTGTGTGTGTGTGTGTGCAGGAAGGTATGCGCATGCGTACATGCAGCTCTCTACAGAAATGCCTGTGAACCCAAGCCTGGCTGTGGCTATGTTTGTGTGCAAATATGCACTACACTTCTAGAGTGTGTGTGTGTGTGTGTGTGTTTGCCAGTGCTGGGGCTTGAACTCAGGGCCTGGACACTGTCCCTGAGCCTCTCTGTGCTCAAGACTTGTGTTCTACCACTTTCCAATTTTTTCTGTTTATGTAGTACTGAGGAATCAAACCCAGGGCTTCATGCATGCTAGGCAAGCCAATAGCCACTAAGCCACATTCCCAGACCTGTATGGGTATGTTTATGCATGAGTATCATACATCTTTGTGTACAGGTCTGAATACATTTCCAGTCAAGCACCTGTGTCTGTGACCATGCCTGAGCCTAGCTGGGGGTAGGCTGGGTATGACATGTGTGCAGACTTCACCCCAAAGTGGAAAAATCCCCACAGGGAGTGGGAGAGTGCTGGGCAGTTCAGGTCTGTTTAAATGTAACTTCCCAAAAAGAAAGGACTGCCCCCTGGAGTGTTCTGCCCAGCCCTGGCAATGGAATAATGCTGATAACTGCTTAGCTTCCCAATTTCTTCTTTCCAAAGATGTTCACCGGCATTGCCCAATGGCAAGCTGGTAAGGTGGCAGAAAAGAGGCTGGTTGTCAGCTCTATAGTGAACAAGGAAACAGGTCGCAGCAGATAGGGATTTACCAGATAGCACAGGGAGGTCACTTCAAATTAGTTCTGTCAGTATTGTAAGTATGCGCAGATTTAGGGGGACGAGGGGAGAAATGGAGAGTGTGTTCCAGGCCTGGTTTCCCTCAGCCTGCCACTGGCTTGCTGGGATCCTTAGTATCTGAGCCTGGGTTCCCCCCTCAAAGGCAAAGGAAGATCCACAGAATGTGGCTTTATTCCTAGGAGGAGGTGGGTTGAGAGGATGGGAAAGTTTGGAGCCCACTGTCTAGCCTGAGTTGTCACAACTGAAGACTGCCAGCCAGCCTGGGAGGAAGCTAGGAAGCCTGAAGTCAGTGCTAACCAGGAAGGGGCACCCTGGGGCTGTCTGCTTGACAGTACTCAGGCAATGGGGTGCTCGAATCCTCCTTCCCAGATGGGAAAACTGAGACCTGGTGGGGGCAGGGGGGGGCGGGGAGGCAAGCAATAGTCCAAGGGCATTCAGCACTCATGAGAACCAGACTACTCCCAGAATGCTCAGAGGAGGACTGGGAGCCTCATTCATGAGCCAGCTGCTGGAGTGAGCAGCATGCCATCAAGTCTGTCTTCCTGCCAAGCCCTGTGACCCAGTCCTGAACTGGGTCAAGGCAGAGAAGGCAGAAGAGGGTTTCATGAGCCCCTTTCTACTGCCAACAGTATTCTTCCTTGAGAGCTCCATAGAGGTGACTGCCCCACCTGCGCCCCACTCCCTGATCATCTGCCCTTCCAGCCTAGGAAGAGTGCCTGGCCCTTGTTCCAAGCTGGAGCAAGGAGCTTGGCAAAGCCCTCTCTGCTCTTTTCTGGCTGTGTGACCTTGGAAAGATCCCAGTACTTCTCTGAACATTTGGATTCTCATGTGTAAGCTACCTACCCACCAAGGTTTGCCGTAAGGAGCCAGAGGCAGAATGGAAAAGTGCAGAAGGTATTAGCTCTGGATTGGACCAAGAAGGAGATGTGGTGTTTATACAATGGAATTCTATGCTACCAGCAGAAAGAATGACATCGCCCCATTCATAGGGAAATGGAAAGACTTGGGAAAAATTAAGTGAAGTAAGCCAGACCCAAAGGAACATAGGCTCCATGGTTTCCCTCATTTGTAATAATTAGTACACATCTAAGACTCTCCTAGTAGAGGATGACAATAGTTCAAAACCTAGATACATAAGGTCATATAGGATGAAACTAAATGAAAGGAACTCTAGGATATGGAAACAAGAGCTTTATCTTGAATGATTGTTGTCCTTCATGTACTATGTTATTTCTCTTCTCTTTTATTGCCCTTATTGTTAATCTCATATTGTTACTGTATCTGACTTTGTTACCTGGTATATTGTATATACGCTTATTTGTTTACTTGAAATAGGAAAGGGAAGGGGGGATCAAGATGATTGGGAGGGCGTGTTAGGAGGGAAATGGGAACAAAAACATGAGAAGGAGTATCAATGTGTGAGAAGTAATGCACCTACTACCTGACGAATGTAACTGCAACCCCCCTATACATTATCAGGACAATTCAAAGAAGAAGAAGGAGAAGGAGGAGGAGGAGGAGGAGGTATTCGCTCTGCATTGGAGAAGTCTTGGGCTGGATGCTCTGGTCAGACACCAGGCTGGCCCCATTACACCCAACCAATTTTGAGCGGGTTGACAATTTTCATGGGCCTTCATTTCCTCCACAGCAACCCGATACTAATGAGAGTTGCCTGGCATGACTATGGGGGCATGAAATGAGATACTGCATGTACAGCACTAAGCACTCATCTGGCACGGAGTAAATCCCATGGAATCCTAGCAGGCATTCCTGGCATTTGACAGTCTGCAGAAGGTACATGGTTATTTATCGTTGTGCCAGGCCACAGCTCCTGGAGGATGAGGCTCTGTGTCCAGTGGCTTTCTGGCCTCTAGTGGCCTAGTCCCAGGTTTGTCACTAACTAAATGTTGGAAAAACTTTGGACTTCATAATAACTGGAAGTGCCTCTTTCATGGGATTCTTTAGATGGGCCAGAGAATGGTCTGGGCTTCTGGATGGGGACTTTTTAATGTAACTCTCAGGCTACCTGAGGAACCTGTGCTGTTTCCACAGCCCCCAGAAATGCTGGTAAGGAAGGCAAGGAAAAAAAAAAAAAAACTGCTTGGCCTTTTTTACCCTTAGTTGTCTAACTTCCCCACACAGTGGTCCAGACTCAGGTTCAACGGGAGAGAGAGGATGGGTCTCCTTAAGGGTGGGGGTCCTTTCCAGCAGCATCTGTCTGGCTCAGAGAGGGAGTCAAAGCAGGGGCTTCAAGAATGGTAGCACTTACCTTAGCGCGGGATGAAGCTGTGTGGGAGGGAACTAGGTCCACGGGCGACAGGTCTAATGCCTGTGGGAAGCGCTGGTTCTGTCCATCATTCCTTCTGGAGGAGAAAAGAGAATCTGAAGTCAGGAAGAGGGCTAGGTTGGGAAGATTTGGCAACCTGAGGAAGAAGTGTTACTCTCACAAGCTGAGATCAGCTAGGTACCCATGGCTCACCTGTGTAACCCTAGCTATCGGGGAGGCTGAGATTTGAGGATTGCAATTTGAAGTCGGCTGGGGCATGAAAGTTCAAGAGATTTTTATATACAATTAACTACTACCAAAAGAAAAAGAAACAAAGGCCAAAGCGGCCAGATGCCAGTGGTTCATCTGTAATCCTAGCTACTCAAGTTTCAAGCCAGCCTGGGCAGGAAAGTCTCTAAGACTCTTATCTCCAATTAACCACAAAAGGCCAGAAATGGAGCTATGTCTCATGTGGCGGAGTACCAGCCTTGAGCACAAAACTCAGGGATAGAATCCAACCTCAGAGTTCAAGCCCCAGGACCACCACCACCAACAACAACAAAAGCCAGAAGTAGAGCTGTGGCTCAACTGTTAAGAGTATCTGCTTGAGCAGAAAAGCTAAGGGACAACTGCTCAAGCCCTGAGTTCAAGCCCCAGTATTGGCCAAAGAGAAGAAGTAGTTAGAGAACTGATGGGAAGATGTGTATCATGGAAGACACACCCTCATTTCCCAGGAGAAGGAGAGAAAGGGCTTCCTGAACAACGCTGCCAAGCGGGCCCTCCTTCCCAGTGATCAGAAGACCAAGCTCTCTGTTAGGTTTCTAGCTTGAAAGTATCCATGGCCCATTCTGAAAATGGTAGACTGAGGCAGGGACACATGGTTTCTTCAGGGAGTCTGAGCTGTCTGCATCACCAGGGGGCCTCAGTTGTATAGCCTACCCCCACTTTGGGAAGGCAGTGGCCCTTGAGGCTTGAAGCTGCTAGGCAACTGCCTAGCAATAACTGCTGCTCGTGCTCAGGCCTGTCCTGTACTGAGTGTCCCCCCAGGCCTGGGAGGGCCCAGCCACACTGCTCTTTTCACATTGAGACTGTGGACCCGGATATACCTGCAGCTGGTCTACAACCGAGCAGCAGTACCTGCCTGCCTGTGACCTACCTGAACCCAAGCCTGGACCCTGCCACACCCTCTGAGGAAAGAGCAGGTCTGGTGAGGGTGAAGTCAGTGCATGTTGTCCAAAAAACCTGCCAGGGCCACCTCCGGGGTCAAAAGCAAGAAGTGCCCAGTGGTTCCTAGATCCAGGAAGCCCAGGGCTGGCGAGCAAGCCTGGCTTCCGCTGCCGAGGGCCACTCTGACGCCACTGCATCCCCACCTGGATCCTAGGGAGTGAGTCACCCTCCAGATGATGCTCAGTGGCCTGTGGCAGGCTTGAGTCAGGCAGAGTGGAGGGTGCCACACCCTGAGAGGGGTAGGGCGCTTAGGAACCTGGTTCAGGAAGGAGAAACAGGAAGTTCCAGGCCTGTTCTGAGTTCCCTCAGCCTATGGGAGAGGCCTTCAGCTCTGCTTGGCACTGGGGCCTGTTCTACCTCTCAAGGGTCTGTGCACGGCAGTGCTTAACCCCAAAGGCCAGATCTGGTATCAGCGTGGGTGAGATGTTTTCTGACACTGGCTAGCTACGTGGCTTGGGTCCATGACACACAGCTCCCTTTTGGCCTTACTCTCCAAAAATAATCATCACAGATACTGGGCAACCTGTAGGCGTTTGCTCCATGAATACCATCACATTTACTCATTCACCATCAATGCCGGCTGGTCCAATTGGAACCTCATGAAATACTGGTGGAATGAGAATGAGCACTGGCAGTAGGGAATCACTGAAGGGTTGTGAGCAAGGGAGGTGCAGGACAGAGGAAGGACTGGAGATGGAGTTGAAGGCTAGAGAGAGGCCCACACATAGGCAGGCAGATACACTGAGGTGTGTGTGAGGGACCGTGGGGAGTCCCATCACGTGTCTGGAACAGATATTATGCCCTCACAACAGATTCCCACTTTCACGGAGAAACTGAGGCTTAGAAGCAGTGAAGCCCCTTGCTCTGCCATGTGGGTGACAGAACTGGAATTTAAAATACAAGGATGAGAGCCTGGTGCTGCTGGCTCACGCCTGTCATCCCAGTTACTCAGGAGGCTGAGCTCTGAGGATCAAAGTTTGAGACCAGCCTAGGCAAGAAAGTCCATGAGACTCTTATCTCTAATTAATCACCAAAAAGCTGGAAGCGGAGGTGTGACTTTATTCCCAGGAGAGGGAATAAAGCTAAGGGATAGAGCCCAGGCTCTGGCTCCTCCTGTACCCACACAAAAACATGGATGATGTCTATGAGGTCGGGTGGAGAGTGGAGGTGGCAGGTCAGGAAACCCTGGGTTGAAGCCTGGGTGAAGATGGGTGCCTTTGCCAGATGGGATCACTGACCTGGCTGGGAGTGTGTTCACCCATGTTCAAGCTCTGAGTGCCACACTTCCATCTGCCCTAGGCTCAGACACGGGCCTCTGCAGGCTAGGCTGGTGGCCACTCCTAACACACCCAGTCAGGGCCCCCCTGCTCCCCAGATCCTGTGTCCTCCACCTTTAGCACTGCCCATGTTGAGCAGGGTCCCTCTAGGACCCTGTCCCAGGCTCTCACCCTGTCCTGACTGTTGGCCAGAGTCCTGTCCTTCCTCCACTCCCCACAGCTGAGCTGTAAAGGGCCGGTGAGGGAAGAGTTTCAGGTTAGAGAGGAGGAGGAAATAATTCCCAACCCTGAAGGGGTAAAAGACTGACAAAAATTAACCAGAGCCTATTTTTTTTTTTTGCTAGTTCTGGGATTTGAACTCAGGGCCTGAGCATTGTCCTTGGGCTTTCTCAAGGCTAGCACTCTGCCACTGCAGCCACAGCACCATTTCTGGCTTTTTCTGTGTATGTGGTACTGTGCAATCCAACCCAGGGCTTCGTGCATGCTAGGCCAGCACTCTACCACTAGGCCACACTCCTGCCCCCTACTGGCTTTTATTTAATCCTCAACTCCTACAGGGGCTCAGCATTAACCCCTGAGGTCCAGAGGCTTTCTTAAGTGAGCAGGCATTGAGCAAAGACTTGTGGGAGGACTCTGTGGCCAAGAGCTGAACTCTATAATGTAGACCCAGCTGAGAGGGCTCAGGGTCCTCAAGGCCAGGCCCAGCAGGCCTGGCAGGCTTGCTACCTGCAGCTCTGCACTAAAGATTTCTCACCTGTGAACTCTGAATCCTCAGTTTTCAAAGAAGGTAATGAAGAAAGAGGTTCTATAACTTGTCCAAGTCTAAAGATGCAAACACCAGACCATCTGGGTGAAGATGCGATGTGCCTAACACAAATCCCACATTAACTCAGAAACAGTAGTTATGCGATGAAAGCTTTTTTTTTTTCTTTTCTTTCCCCTGTGGGGCTTGAACTCAGGCACTGTCACTGAGCTCTTTTTGCTCAAGCTAGTGCTCTATCACTTTGAGCCACAGCACATTTCTGATGATGTTTTGGAGATAAGAGTCTCAGAACATTCCTACCCAGGCTGGCTTTGAACTATGATCCTCATATCTCAATCTCCTTAGTCACCAGGTTTGCCAGTGGCCACGTTCAACTTTGTAGTGGATAATAGGAGATAAAAATGTTGCAGATGGGCCGGGAGTTTGGCCTAGTAGTTGAGTGCTTGCCTAGCATGCATGAAGACCGGGGTTTGATTCCTCAGTACCACATACATAGAAAAAAAAACAAACAAAATAAAAGCTAGAAATGGTGCTGTGGCTCAAGTGGTAGTGCTCTGGCCTTGAGAAATTCCAAAGACAGTGCCAAGGCCCTGAGTTCAAGGCCCAGGACTGGCAAAAAAAAAAAAAAAAAAAAAAAAAGAATGTTGCAGACTTCCCTCCTTGGGGTGGCGCTGAACCACAAATCCACAGATCTCAGTCTATTGGGTAGCTAAGATTGCAGGCAGAAGCCACTGGCCTGGCTTCAATAAAAGCTTTTGAAGAAATTAATGAACTTAGCCTTTCTTTCCCGTCCCCTCCCCTCAGCCTTCCTCCTGCTTGCCATATGCCTGCCCTATCCTCCTAGACGCTCCCCCCACCCTTTCTGCCTCTAGCCTCTGCACACGCCCCAGCATGGTCTCCGCCCCTCCTCTTCATGACTCTCTGACCTGTCTCTCCTCTCCCACCGCTGTCTCCTCCGGGTCTCTTCCATTGTGGTCACATGGAGTCTCCCAAGTCTCTGTCTCCGACTCATTTCTCCAAAAACCTTCCCTTCCCTTCTGACTCAGCTTAAGACACCCTGCATCCTTCCTGTCTATACCCACTGCAGCAGGGGAGGGCCCCGAGCATGCCAGGCTTGTGGGAGCTGCTCGCCCCCAACTAGGACCTATCTCCTCTGCAGCCAGCACCTGTAGTTCCCAAACCAGCGTTTCATTCCATCCCCGCACAGCTTTTGGAGGTTTGACTTCATCTACCTTTTGTCCAGATGAGAAACCGAGACTCAGAGAAGCCCGGGGTCTCGCAGTAGAGAAGCGGCAGGACTGACACTCATCTGAGTTCCCTCCACTGCTGACAGCCCAGCTCCCCTCAGCTCAGGCCCCCAGCTCTGCTGCCTGCCCCCCCGCTCCTGGTGGCCTCTTATTACAGCCGCACATCCCTGCAGCCATGGCCAGTATCTTCCTCAGGCCAGGCCTGCTCCACACAGCCTGGACACCTGCCCCCTGCCTGCCCTGACACCTCAAAAGGCAGCAGCCACCAGAGACCTGACTTGTCAGGGTCACACAGAAAGATGGAGCCAGCCTGGAGCCAGGTCAGGAACATTCCAGGGTCACCTTCAGCCACTGTGGCTGCTTGGCCAGCGGCCAGTTGGCCCAGCCTCCCTTCCCCCCCAGCACCCATCTTTTCCCAGGAAGGGTAAGGCCAGGACTGGGGGGAAGGGCCCAGCAGAAACCGCTGCAGCTCCCCGTTTCTTGGCAACTGTCACCGGGCTCCTCCTACCCCCTTATCTCTTCATCGAGGTGGCAATAATAATCACACCTCCTCCAGGAGTGCAGGAGTGTGCTTTGTACTTTTCAAAAGCCCTCTTTATCTGCTCTCCTGAGAGACTGTCACCACCACTGGCAAGAGATAAGGTGGTAGCCAGGATTCCCAATTTCCAGAGGGGTAAACTGAGGCCTGGGGAGGTTAAATCTATGAGATGGCCCAGCAGGAAAAGCAGTAACTCAGAAGTCTAGATAACCCCTGAAGGGGCGATGGAACTCCAAGACCTCCCTCCAAACCCAGGGTTCCAACAGCAGGGTCTAACCCAGGCACTGTGGGAGAGTTAGCTAGGAAGGGCCAGGGGCAGGTGACAGGATGCCGCCCTGGGGTGCACCCCCTGTGAATCAGTGGAGGACCCAGGCAGGGTCCTCTCTGGTTCTCTCATCTGTAAAAGAAGAGGTGGCAGTGATGCCCCAGGGCCTCCTGAGTCTGCGGCGGGGCACAGAGTGGGGGCCACCACAGAAGCATTTCCTCTCCTGGGAACCTGAGCTTCCGAGAGCCAGGAGGGTAGCTAGGCTTTTCTGTATATAGGACCCCAATGGAGGTGGCAGATGGGTCTGCTCCCAGCTGGTCTCCCTCCCCACCCCACCTTGACTCACATTCCCCCCTCACCCTCCCACAGCCCCCACCCCTGTCTGTCCTTCCAGCCACTTTGTCCCAGCAGCCCAGCCTCAGCTGCTCTCATGCGGTGTGGCCTTGGCTGAGATCCCTCCTCACTCTGCTGCTTGGTGAACCATTCATGCTTTGAAATTCAACTTCAACTTCAGTGGCCACAGCAGGTGGTCCATGCCATCTATCAAGGCAGACTGACCAGGGTGGAAAGCAGGGAAGTGGCAATGCTCTGTGAGAAGGAGGGTGCTTGGGGGCCACTCCTCCCCACTCTGGATAGGGCTCTGAGCCACCGGAAGAAATGGGGGGCGGGTCTGAGAGAACACTAATGTAAAGCCCGAACCAGGGGTTGCCAGAACTGCCCTTTCCAGGGGGCCATAGAGGCCCATTGTTTGTGAGCTCTCCTTCCGGCACCACCCTCCCCCCTCCCTCCTCCCCCATGCCCTGCCTGCCCGTCCTGCCCCTGCTGAAGTGCCAGGGAAGGTGGCCAGCACAGTCAGGGGAGCAGGTTTCCAAGTGAGACTGAGGGGCCTCACCCCTCCTCTCACAGCCAGGCTTAGGTCTGGTCTGCTACACTCTTGGCTGTCCAGACATCTTTCCCAGACGGGACCCAAGAGAGATGAGGGGTGGAGACAAGGGACAAAGGCCACTGTCAAGAGGATGCTGTGCCATCAACACCTGTAATCCTAGCTACTCAAGGAGGCTGAGATCTGAGGATTAAAGCCAGCCCGGGCAGGAAAGTCCATAAGACTCTAATTAACCAGCAGAACACTGGAAGTGGCTCGGTGGCTCAAAGTAGTAGAGTGCTAGTCTTGAGTGGAGGAAAAAAAACCTCAGGAACAAGACCCAGACCCTGAGTTCAAACCCCACAACCAACAACACCAATAACAAAGCAAAACAAAGCGAACAAAAAACCAGGCTGCTGTGAAGTCACTAGGGCTACTACTGCCCACCCATTACAGAGATGAGCAAGCAGAGGCTCCAGGGCCTTTCGAGACAGGCTAGGACTCGGAGCTACCAAGCAGTAGAACCGCCAAGAAGCCCCTGTGGTGAGGGGGTGAGCAGGAAGGCGGCATTCTGGCTGAGGGCCCAGACACCCGGATCCCGGAGCTGGGCCAGGCAGTGGCCTCCTGAGCAAACAGTAGGCTGGCAGCTTAGAGAGGTCACAGGACTGCCCCACTTGGGGACCTGGCTTACCTGATCCAGTGGCCCAAGCTTGTGCGTACCCACTGCCCACACACACATATGCACACACACACACACACACACACACACACACACACACACACACACACACTCTTGCTCTACCTCCCCGTGTCTCTGACAGACCCTGGCACGGGCCAACCCCTCCCCTCCCCCTCACAAAGCAGGGAGGGGGAGAGAAGGTGAGAAGAGTTGGGGAATTACATCTGTGAACCAAGCCAGGAGATGCCCCGCCCTCCGCACCAACTCCAGCAGCTTCTCAGGAACAGACTGGTAATGTGATCCCGCTCCACCCCCAATCAGAAACACAGGGACCTGCCCCAGGAGCTGCCCAGGCTGCTCTGGCCCTGACCACAGTGAGCAGGCCTCACAGGCACATGCCAACTCCCACCACGGGATCAGACTGCCATGTGCTGCCTGCCCTTAGGCCCTAGCCAGGGGAACTGGGGTGCTCTTTCCAGCACCAGGGCCCACATGCATATCCCAGATACCTACACCATCTCCTCTACCCCTCCACTGGCCCTTTATCCCCATAGGCCACTGTAGCCCAGGGAGGTCTACATTCCTTTACTCTCGCACTCCCTCCACCATCCCCATCCCCCCACGCCCTTCGTTCCGAGGCTCAGTCATTCATTCAGAGCACAAGTCCTCAGGCCTGCCCAGGACCAGACAATAGTGGTGGGTGTTAGCATGGGAGTGTGGCAGGCCAGCCCCCAGCCCACCCCAAGCACTCCAGCTGGTCTCTAGCTGTCCCTGTGTCTGCTCCAGCCTCACATCTGGCTACCAAAACCTCCAGAGGCTCGGGAGGTTTCACCCATCCTTCTCCTCTGCAGATGGTGCTGGGCACCAGTTCCTGCTGCATGGATGAAGACTAGCTCATGACCAAAGATGACAAGGCAGTCACCGTAACTTCTTCAGGCCTGGGCTTGCAGACCCCCAGGTCCAGGCTTGACATCCCACAGAGAGACCTGGAGGACAAGGGCAGGAAGAAAGGGGAACCCTGGAAGAAGCTTTTGCCTGTGAGATGCCATCTCCAAAACAACCTGCAAAACTCAGGGCTCCGGTGGTACAGCACCAGCCAAGCAAGTTGTAAGGCCAAGTTCAAATCCCAACATCTCATATCTTCCCCCGCAAAAAGAAAAAAAAAAATGTTGATGGAAGAGTTGGTGTGTAGTTTAGTGGTAGAGCATCAGTATGCATAAGGCAAGGGGCTTCTACCACAAAAGTAAACAAAATACAGAGAAAGAGCTGGAGACACTGCTCACTGTGTCGGAGACGCTGAGTTTCATTCCCAGCACTGCCAAGATAAGAAATAAAAGTAAAAGAAGGGGCTGGGGATGTGGCTCACTAATAAGTGCTTGCCTAGCATGTATGAAGCCCCAAGTTCGATTCCTCAGAAAAGGCAAGAAGTGGTGCTGTGGTGACAGAGTACTAGCCTTGAATAAAAAGTGTCCAAGGACAGTGCCCAGGCCCAGAGTTTAGGCCCAGATTTCAAGCCCCATGACTAGTACAAAAAGAAGAAAAAGAAGAAGAAGGAGGAGGAGGAGGAGGAGGAGGAGGAGGAGGGAAAGAAAGAAAGAAAGAAAGAAAGAAAGAAAGAAAGAAAGAAAGAAAGAAGACAAAAAATCTTATACATGAATGCCGACCTAGCTGGTATCTGAGAGCCAGGGCCATTAGGAATTCCGCCTTCTGTGGCAGGTTTCCATCATGAGAACTTTTTTCTGTGGTGCCAGGGGCAGAACCCAGAGCCTTGCCCATTCTACTGAACCAGAGACTTGGAACTTTTTTTGAGCCAGGTTCCCACTATGAGAGTTCAGCCTGACCTTGAACTCAAAATCCTGCCTCAGTTTCCTGAGATCTTGTATTTCAGGAGTGTGCTACTACTTGTAGCTGATGACCTGATTTGGGTTTTTTGTTTGTTTTGGTTTTGGGGGGAAGGGGAGATCATAGGGCTTGAACTCTGGGCCTGGGCACAGTTCCAGAACAATTCAGCTCAAGGCTACTGCCCTACCCTTGAGCCACAACCCCACTTCCGTTTTTCTAGTGATTAATTAGAGATAAGAGTCTCTCAGCTTTGTAGTGCCTCAGCTAGCTTTGAACTGTGATCCTCAGATCTCAGCCTTATGAGTAGGATTACAGGCGTGAACCACCTTGGCCCTGCTGATTTGGGGTTTTGACAAGGCCTCTTACTTGTTAGGCAGGAAGTGCAACCTCTTGAGTCATAACCCAAGCCCTAGAGAACTGATTTTTGGAATAATGATAATAAAGAAGTGTCCTGTCTAGTAACAATAAAGAAATCAGCAATCGTAACAATAACTAGTAACAATAAAGAAACCAGGGCCGGGAAGAGCGAGGATAGCACTAGGACTTGTGCAGCAGGGCAGGGGCTGTGCCCTTCCACCTCTGCTGCCCTTACCTGGTACAGGACAGAGCTGGCAACCTCATCTGTAATGCACACACAGGCTGTGCTCCAGTCCAGCCTGGCAGGTGCCCAGCCCCTTCTGGCATTAACTGCCCCTGCCTAGGGCCTCAGGGTTACCAGGCAGGTGGGCTCAATAACTTTCTGTGCAAGACTTTGGCCTTGAAGGTCACCCTCTGAAGGAGAGCCTGGAAAGGTGAAAATGAGGTCACCTGTATGTGCTTGAGTCTGAGTGGGCTGGTGAACAGACCTGAACCCCCTGCCATGGTCAGTGTGGCCTGTGGTGAGACCCTTCACCTCTCTGAGCCTCAGGGTCCTCAGCTCTCGGGGCTGACAGCAACTCCTCTCTGCAGGGCTGCTGGGAGAACGGCACACAGACAAAACCTCTGATGTGGCACGTGCCCAGGAGGGCTGTGACTCCCAGCATGTGTGCTCAGAGCACGTGCAACCTGGACCCAAGTGCAAGAGCTTAGAATCCGAGCCCCACCCACAGAGGTGTCTGCCACTTGTTGGGGCAAGAGTCTGGTTCCCAGCACAGAGGGGGCGTGTGGCTCCGTGGGTAAGAAAGCGGATGGGAGGCTGGGAAGTGGAGGTGGAGGGAAAGCGCTCGTGATGGGGTGGGCAGGGGCTTGTGTGCCAGCTTGTTTGGTTCCGATTGTGCCACCCACCTGCCTAATGTCTTCCTGCTGCACACAGGATGAGGACGCGCCATCTCACGTGGCCCACAGGGCCTCCCCCCCTCTTTCAACCTCCCCTGGCTCCCCAAGCCCACAGGGATCCTCTCACCCCCAGGACCTTTGCACATCCTGTGCCTCCGCCCTACCACATGTTCTTCTGAATGCACCCCATGTGCTACAATCATTCTGGAGCCCCCTCCTCAAAAGGGAGAGGCTCTCTGCCCTCCACAGTGCTCCCAGAACCCATCTTGATTCACTGAATGGATAGCAGCTACTCCTTGGGTCAGGACTGGGAATCTGGGAGTGTCCACAGTCAGTGCCCATGCTGGTACAGGACACAAGTGTGTGTGCACACCAGGCCTGCGTTCATGGTGGGACAGCCTGTACAAGACCATGGATGTGAGTGTGAGCGTGCATGCACAAAGGAGCCTTCTGCATGCAGGTGGGAATCTCCCCCGCAGGCCCCTCCCCCAGCGAGCACAGTGCCCTCTGCAGGCCCAGCACTGAGCGGCACAGGAGCTAGTCCTGCCTTAGCCCTTGGCATACATGTAACCCTGACAATACTGGGTCTCCATCAGCCCCCTACAGTCTTGAGGGTAGCCTGGAAATCGTCCTCATGCCACACCTGAGGACTGTGCAGCTGGGAAGCTGGCAGCAGCTGCAGCCTGGTCCAAGTCTAGAATCCAGTTCTAACCCCCCTCAGCTCAGCAACACTCACAGAGCTCAGAACCCCACCAACTCGTTGTCAAGGTGGGGGCCTGGAGGGAGAGGAAAGCTCGGGAAGTCCCAGGAGGGCCTCCCCACCTTCCACTAACTCAATCCAGTGTCTGCCCCGCCCAAAGCTGCCTTGCCTTTTCTTTCTGAATTTTTCTTGGAATACTGGACCTTCCTCCTCCCGCCCCGACCCCAACCCCAATCTCTCCCTCTTTTATCACACTACATACACCCTGGGCTCCACCTCCACCTTGGGTGACCTCTTCCAGGAAGCTCCCCCAGATTCCGGGGGAGCTTCTCTGCTTTTTCCAGGCAGCATGCTTATGTAGCCATGCCCCCCTCCTCTACCACCATGCCTCCAATACACTTTGACCCCAGAGGGGTCTGCACCTTAACATGGATTGAATTGACTTTCTGGATGAATGAACACCCACCTTGGGGAAGATCCTGTGTTCAAGAGATAACAGGAGACCCCCTCCTCAACTATCCATTCTCTCCATCCACCAGCGGGCCAACATTCCAATTCTCTACACATCACTTACAGAGACAGAGATCATCCCCCTGAGAACCCACACAGGTCTCTTTTTCACAGTCACAGTTCAGAGAGGCAAAGCACCCTGGGTGAGGCCACATAGCAAGTAAGGAAACAGCCTGAATCTTTCCAGGCACCACGGGACATGGGGCCAGAGAGTCTGAGCTTTATCAGGATGAAGGGGCCAGCAAGGCTATGGGATAGGCCAGCACCCTAACTTCATGGTCCAGGGGGTTAACAGGTGCCACACAGGGGAAACGGCTCAACTGTAAGGTACCGGGCACAAAGTCACAGCCCCAGGCTCAGCCCCACCTGGAGGGCTTCTGCCGCTTCTCTATTTATTTACTAATTTTTGTGCCAGTACTGGGGCTTGAACTGAGGGCCTGGATGCTGTCCCTTAGCTTTGTCACTTAAGGCTGGCATCCTACCACTTGAAGCAAGGCTCTACAGCTGGCTTTTGGGGGGTTAACTGGCGATGAGCGTCTCACAGGCCTTTCCGCCCGGGCTGGCTTTGAACTTCCATCTTCAGCTTTCACTTCCTGACTAGGAGTCTTATCTCTCAAAACCACAGAGAAGCTTCTGGGTGAGGAGGGGCTTTCTATCCAGCGCCCCATCCAGGGGCCCCCCATTGAAGGGCCGGGAAGGGGCCATGCCAGGCTGAAGAGGAAGGGGAGGGTGGTAGCCAGGATGAGCACCTCCAAGACACAGAGCTCCCGCCCACCTCACGGAAGGCCACTGTGGCCTGGAGTCCCACAGAGCACCACAGGCCCCAGCCCAGGCCAGCTCTAAGCAAGGAAAGAGATGCCAATTCTCTAGGGAGCAGGAGACTCTGGTTCTGCAGGCCCATCCCTGGCATAGCCACCCTGATCTCAGGTTCCCTCATCCCTCCAGCCACCCTGGCCTCTTCCCTGCTCATCAGAATCCTGCACAACTGCCTGCGTCCTCTCTCGCGCTACCCTAACAGTGCTTTTCAGAGCCGGCTCCTCTCATTCCTCAAGTTTAGCTTCAACCATCCCCTCTTCAGAAAGCCTTCCACGACTCCCTCCTTCTCCAGCCACACAGCAGAGAGGCAAGCTGGAGTCGATCGCCTAGTTCCAACCTCACCACTGTCAGAGCTGGAATGGGTTGCTCCATCTCTCTACTTCAGTTTCCTCTGTCCTAATCCAAAAATAATGGTCACAGAGGCCACTGTGATAACGAACCCCGTAGTATGTATAAGGCACTCTGGAATACAGCCCAGCCCACTGGAAGGGCCTCTTGTTTACCGTCTCCCCTTGCTTCAAAATCAGTACAGCCTTAGCCAAGTACTGGTGACTCATGCCTGTAATCACAGCTACATAGGAGGCTGAGATGTGAGGATTGCCATTCAAAGCCAGACTAGGCAGAAAAGTCCATAAGACTCTTATCTCCAATGAATTACCAAAAAGCCAGAAGCAGAGCTGGGGCTTAAGTGGTAGAGCACCAGCCTTATGTGAAAAAGCTAAGGGACAGTACTTAGGCCCTGAGTTCAAGCCCCATGACTGACCCCTCTATCCTAAATAACCAATGCCACCCTCTGAGTTGGTTTTGTTTACCCTTTGTCTCCCCCTGAGGCCCAAAGATGTGAAGTCCTGCACAGACCTAGTGATTTTGAGGTGAAGGCTTGGCCTGCCTAATTTTCTGCTGAGCCAGCAGCTCTGGAGCCATGCCCTGCTCATGGCAGGTGCTCAGAGTCTGCTTGTGGCTAAGTGAATAAGGATGCACAAATGACCACAGCTCTACCACTCCGGGAAGCCAAGACTGCGTGTGCAGGACTCTACTTCAGCCGTCTCTGTGCCCTCTCCTGACTCCAGGTCAGCTGAAGTCCCAGACCCTTAGAAGTGGTGCTGGGCTGGGCAGGCTCGTTAGCTGCATCTGTGTCCTGTGCCCACAGGACCCTTCACTCTGGCAAGGCTGCTGCTGAGTCTGGTGCTGCCTTGGCATCTCTGCCTGTGCACAGGTGGGGGCTCAGAGCAGCTGTGAGCTCTGGCCTGGGCTCTGCCACCTGCCTGCCAGAATCCTGCCTACCACATGCATGATAGATGAGGAGGCCAGCAGGCACACCCGCCTGGCATTTCAGAGTCACTAATGAGACCAGCTTTGTGCCTCCTGCAGCAACACCAGGTCCCCAGGGGCTCTGGCTGTATGGTTGCTGAGAAGAGGCAGCTGAGGACAGGGGCCACCCACCCAAGCCCACCACACCAACAGCCAGCAAGAGGCAGGGAATGGGGGAGAGGGAGAGAGGGAGAGATAAAGGTGGGAGAAAAAGAGACAGAAAGAGAGAGAGAGAGAGAGAGGCAGGGATGACAGGAGGCCTTGGCCAGCCACTTCCTCACTCTGAGCCTCGGTCTCCTCATCTGTAAAAGAGGACAGGTAGTAATGGCTTCTATTCTGGAATAAATGAATTCCAGTGAGTCACCAGGCCTGGCCTGGGACAGGGGAAGTGCCCAGTGCATGGGAGCATCACTGCCAGGAGAGCCCTCAGCGAGCTGCTGGCCTGCAGGACACATGGGGGATGGCTCACAGTGACGCCCCTTTCCCCAGTCATTCTTTTGCCCCCTCCTCTCTTATCCCACAGCCAAGCCTCCATTTCTACAGCTCCCAATGCCCGATCCAGGCCTCTCCTCAACAAGACAACCAGCCCAAACCCAGTCAGCACTGGGCCTGAGACCCACCTCTCTGCATCCTCAGTCTCCATCATGGCCGACCTGCAGAGTCAGTGTCAAGATGGGACAAGGTCACCAACCTGATGTGGCCAACACGGTCACATCTGTCCTTCCAGGGTTCTGCTCCTGCTCCCAGGCAATGTGAGCCCTCTCCTAAGAGGCATTCCTAGATCCCTGCCCTATCAAGTACATCCAGTCCCTCCACCCACTCTACACCCCCATTCTATCACCCCCTCCTTCTAGTCCTTCAGAGTCGCTTCCTGGTCCCAGCCCTCTCCCCTGCCTCTTTCCCCTCTTCTCTGCTCATTTGCTTGGACAGAATCTACCTGAGGCATGGTGGGGGCATTCACCCCATCATCTCTGCCTCTTCCAAGGCCTCACTGCCCCTAGGACCTTAACCCCAACTTCTTAATGCCTTTTAAAAATCACTGCCTCCAGGAGGCCCTCCCAGCCTACTGACCAAGTGTCATGCATTCCAGCATTCCACAAGCACTCATGAGGCATTGGCTTGTGGTGGGTGGCTTGGTGACCATGCACAGGCTCTGTAACTTTATGAGCAGAGGACAGCTGACCAGTCTAGGATTTGCACTGCTCATGATGAGAGATCAAGCACAAAAGGAACGTAAGCAACTCCTACTTCCCAGTGCTTAGACTTCCAGTTTCTATGGCCATGTCTCTTCCTCCAGCGCCTGCCTGAAGGCAGGTCTCAGGGAGAGGGAGGGACCTGCCCCAGCTCCCTAAGTCCCACAACTGGAATGGGACAGAGCTGATCTGATCCACATCTGTCAGACTCCTGCATCAGTATTCTTCCTGCTCTCCAGGTCTGATCACTTTGTGTGTGTGTGTGTGTGTGTGTGTCTGTGTCTGTGTCTGTGTGTGTGATAAACAGCAGGGAGGTGCTTTGCAGGGAGGGAGGTGCGTCATGTGGAATCAGGATAAGGCACAGTGTGGCAGAAGGTGACACATGTGGCCAGGGTACAGAGGCTTCTGGTCATGAAGTGGAGAGAGGTTAAGGGGAGAGGCCATGCGAGCCAAAACGTGGCAGTGGTGCTGACCAGGCCATGCACCTTTGGATCAGGATTCAGGGATCCCCTGCTGGACAGGCACAGGCTGGGTGAGCCATAGGCTTGCAGGGACTGGGAAAGGAGAGCCCAGGGTTAACACCCTGGACAGCAGTGCAGGCGACTAGAGAATAGGGCAAGGCATTGTGGGTAATAGGTATACCCTAAAGATCCCTACTTCATTAGATGTTAACTGAAGTCCAAAGCCACATGGCTGGTCAATTACTATTAGTCCTAGGCCCTTATTTCTAACATTTCTTTTCAGTGATACTAGGTAAACTAGGGTCTCTCACTTGCTAGGCAGTCACTCTACCACTTGAGTCATGATGCCCCCAGCTCTTTGGGAGCTGGTTATTGTGCAGATAACGTCTCACTTTATGCCTAGATCCATAGATTCTCCAGAGCTGTGACCCTCATTTGTACTTTCTTATGTCATTGGTGCCCTGAATCTATATTTTTCCTGCTCTCCCAGGGCAGGCCTGAAACCTCCACCCCTTGATCTCTGTCTCCCAAGTAGCTAGGATTACAGGCATGAGTCACTGTTCCCACTTGTTTCAAATTCTTGCTCCATAGCTCATTAAAACGAACCTTCATCTCCAAGTTTTCCCTTGAGTACATTCAACAATGAGAGCTCCCTGTGGCCTTGAGGCCTTAGAATAGATGGAGTGAGACCCTGAGTTTTGCACAGAGACTGGAAAACCAAGGTTCAAATCCTAGTTCTGCTGCTGTGTGACCTTTGGCAGCTAGCTTCCCCACTCTGTGCCTCTGCACTCACAGTCATTAAAGATAATGGTCTCTAACGCAATGTGGTAAGAGCAGTGTGGGATGCAGCTAGCAAGCAGCTAACAGCATGGAACAGGGGTGGCACTCGTGGCAGTTGGTGAGACTGTTTCAGAAATTCTTGCCGAGAGGGCAGGCTTCTCAGCTCTGTCTTTACCTCTCTCACTCCACCCCTACTCTGGGATGGCCCACCTTTTGCACACAGGAGAGACTCAAATTGACTGGACATAGCAGCAGGAGCTAAAGCACAGAAAGGGAGAGTAATGGGGCCCAGGCTGCACAGAGTGCATCAAAGGAAAATGAAAAGATGGCCCTAGAGCTCAGCCTCGGCCCCCTGTGAGCCTCCTGCCCCAGCCTCCCGGGGTGTCTTAGAGGGGTCTCCCAGCAGTAGGCACTGCAGACTTCAGAAGCCACCACAGGAGCAGCTGGTGTGGCTATAACTGCATGATGCCAGTGCCAGGGAAGCTGGAGCTGTGTGCCTGCAGGGCACGGGGCACTGTGGTGAATTCCCAGATGAGGCCACACCTCCACCCTTGCTTTTCACCTGTGTGAGGGAAGCTGCTGACACTTCCTAGCTTCCAAGAGGAAACGGGGCTGTACAATGGTGCAGGGGGGCTGGGCACAGGAAGGACTTGGGGGCTGGCACAAAGGCAGTGTAACCCCAGGCCAGCCAGGAGCCACCCTGGGACCGGAAGTAACAGAGAAAAGGGAAAGCAACCTGGCTGTCACCTGTGTCCACTTCTGTTTACAAGCTCCTACTCCACTAAACAGGGATCTTAAACCTACTCACAGGTGGAGAAACAGGGGTTCAGAGACGCCAGAGTCACCAGAGATCACAGAGGTAGTAGCAGAGCAAAGATATGAACCTGATATGTCTCACTCCAAGACTGAGCACCAGGAAGAACTAGGGGTGAGCAGGGTACCGGGGAGAGGGTCTCTCCCTTCCCAGAGAGGATGGGGGATCTTGACTGGCATTGCAGAGGGTAGGGAAGGATTGTGGAGTCCCAGAGGTAACTGAGATACTGCAGACCCTCCAGAGAACCCCCAGTACTTACCGTACGTTCCAGCCTGGGGAGAAGGACTTGTCTACCCTGAAACACAGCAAGCAGGATAGCCAGTGAGGGGCCGGAGAGTACTCTCTCCAGGGTGTGTTCTGGGGCTCAGTTGGGGACATGTGAAGGTGTGGGGCAATGGGATAGGAAGGAGGCAGGATGGAGGGCCGGAGCTATGGGTGTCAGAAGGGTGCTATCAGGAGCAGCAGGTAGAGGAAAAGAGCAGGACTTCAGGGTGTCCCGAACAAGGAAGTGGGGTGTGCCTGGGCAGCTCAGCACATCTGGGCAGGCTTGGAAGGCCCCATGTGCCTCAGGCCCAGTGCTGTAGCTGGCTGTATCCAGCCCCCCAGGGAGTCCTTGAGTACCCCCATCCCTAGATAACTGGGTGCTAACTAATCACCACTGTCAACCCTGTACCCCCAATCTATGCCGTCTCCAGTAGAGTGGGTGGGCAACACCCCTTCCAGATTGTTCCCCAGGGATGCTCTCTGGAGCCACCTTGGTTGGAGGCTGGGCAGTTGTTGGGACAACAAACACATCCTGCCTCTGCCTAAGGCAAATAAGGAAAGGGAGCCCCAAACTGGTCTCTACCAGCTCGGGTTTGACTGCTGGCCAGGCCCCACTGGGATTCCCAGAGATCAGCTAGCCGGAAAGGCTGGGTTGGGGGCTGCACCCATCAGGAAACCCCTTCCAAGCTGGTTCTTGCTTCACCTGACAGCTAGGTTCCCTGGAAGCTGAACAGCCAGAGCAGGTAGCACCTTGGACACCATCCTGCAGCTAGAGGAGCAGCTAGTGTGTCCTGGCAGTGTTCCATAGGACGCCCAAGTGCTCCCTACAGTGCAGGGCCTGGTGAGGGTCATGCTGCCCCTTCGCTGGCAGGGAGGGGTCTCTGAGCACGTCTGTTTTCCTTCTAACCTGCCAAATCTCTGCCTCAGGCAAGATCTCCCCCATTCCACCGCCACACCTGGGGTCAGGGGGGACAGTCACCCCAGGCTGGGCCGCCACAATGCCCAGAGGTGCCAAGGTGGGCTCAGGCTGCTGACATTCTCACTGCAGGGGCCCAGTGACTGCAGGGGCAAAGTAGGGGCCCTGGCAGGATCTCCCCTGCAAGTTCTCCTCCATCCCACGTACCTATGTACCTATCCTTGCACTCACTTGTATGTGGACAGCAGGCACACACACACACACACACACACACACGGAAACAGGCTCGCTCTCTAGGGCTGGGGATGGTTGTGCCCATCGCTACTCTCACGGCCCCACATGTGCATGTGGACCGCCATGGGAAGCACACGCGCAGCCACGCCCAGGCTCACCGACCCCCTCCCCAGGGTCACTCTCCCCACACTTGCACACCCAGACAGGCGGCGCACGCGCACACGCGCGCGCGCACAGACACACACACACACACACACACACACACACACACACACACGCTTGCACGCACAAGCTAGCCAAACCACTCTATTCCCAGCCGCGCCAGGCCGGGCGCGCCGCGCCGCGCAACGCGGGGACAGATGCCGCGCACGCGCGCGTCCCTGTGGCACCCCAGTGCACCCCTCCCGCACCTACCCGCCGTAGGCCCCGAAGGTGAAGCTGCGCTTCCGGCTGCTCATGGTGTCACCGAGGCTGCTGGGCCGGCCGCCTCCCCTCCCCCAGCCAGTCACCATGGCAACGGCCGCCACGCCCGGCCCGGCCCGGCCCGGCCCGGATCCTCCGTGCCCCACGGGCGGCCGTCCAGCTGCCGGGCGGCAGGCACAGAAAGGGCCGCTTGTTCACCGCCCCCAGCAGCCAACACAGCCTTCCAGGCCGCTCCCAGAGGGGCGGGGGAGGGGGAGTGCTCTGCATCCCCACACAGGACAGGGGCCCCACTGGGAACCTAGGGAGTGACCCCCTCCCATGGCCCTTGGAGCTACCAGGTTCAGTGGATGGAGGCCCCGCCCCATCCCCTTGGGGAGACCCTTGCGGTCTCTTGGGGCTGGCCAAGGACTTAGAACCTAAAGCTGTCTACAGCGCAGGCAAGGGAGGGACCCTGGATTTCTCATCCAGCCAGCCTCCTGGGTCTTGGTGATGAGAAATGAATCAATGCTGGACAGACGGTTACCAGCCCGGGCCCTGGTCACAGCACATGCCCAATAAATGCCAGCTGCTAGTCCTGATTTCCTGCGCACACTGTGCTTCTAGCTGACCAATAATAACAACCTGCCCAGGGGCCCCAGGAGCCCTGAGACCACCTTAACCAGAGAAGCAGGAACAGCAAAGACCCAGAAGCTCCACCCCTTCTAGGAAACTCCTAAACCCTTGCTGTCACTGTGGTTACGCAGGAGGCTGAGCTGTGAGGATCACAGTTTGGAGCTAGCCCAGGCAGAAAAGTCTTAGACTGGTAGCTCATTAATCAGCATAAAACAAGACATGGAGCTATGGCTTGGGTGTAGATCACCAGACTTGAGCACAGAAGCTTAGGACAACACTCAGGCTGAGCTCAAGTCCTAGTCCTAGAAAGCACGTATGTGCACAAATACATGTGTGCATGCCTCCTACGAGGGGGCACGTGTGCACGCGCACACATACACACGCACAAACACACAGACACAGAGAAAAGTAAAAGAAATCCGCCGGGCGGGGTGGCTCACTCCTATAATCCTAGCTACTCAGGAAGCTGAGATCTGAGGATCAAGGTTCAAAGCCAGCCAGGGCACAAAAGGACCTGAGACACTCATCTCCAATTAACCTCTAGAAAATGGGAAGGGGTAGGACGGTAGCCGTGAGCCTAAAGTCCTTCATTCATTCATTCACTCAACAACCATCTTATGTTCTTCCTCTGTGCCCAGCTGGCTCAGAGCTCTGACCCAAGAGGAAATGTGGCTGCTAACAGAACACCAGCCCTGCCATCAGGACTCAGGCCACCTGCTAAAGCTTTCCCACACCCTGTACCTTGTACAGGGCTTTCCACAAGGGAAAGGTGGGGGAAAGAAGCAGGGAAGCTAAAGGAGGACTGACCAAGGGCACAGGAGCAAGGTCTCCTAGCCTCTTAAATCCTTCAGGAACTGGGCCAGGGCCTGCTTGGTTCTATTCTCTGCTGGGAAATGGCCTTTGTGAGGATGGACAGCAGTTTGCAAAGATGGGGAGTGCCTCTTCTTAGAGAGACCTTTCCTCACAGTAATTACATCTCTTCCTCCACATGCGTGGACGGGCCAAGCAGCCCTCAGGAATTCAGAACCCAAGCCGGCACTGGTGGCTCACATTTGTAATCCTAGCCACTCAGGAGGCTGAGATCTGAGGATTGCAGTTTAAAGCCAGTCCAGGCAGGAAAGTCTGTGAGACTCTTATCTCCAATTAATCACACACAAGAAAGCCAGCAGTGGAGCTGTGGCTCGGTGTTAAGAGTGCTAGCCTTGAGCAAAACAGCTCAGGGACAGCACCCAGGCCTTGAATTCAAAACCCATGACTGGCAAAAAGTAAAAATAGAGCTCAATAACACATACATTAATCCTCAGTCCCAGAGCCACCCGTCTGGTTTTCAGCCCTCAAAAGAGGCTCTGGCTCATCCTTGGCTCCCGTGGCAGAGGGCCCTGCAGCCAGGGTTGCGTCCTAATGCTCTAGGCTGGGGTACAGACTTGTGGGTGGGGAAACCACAGCCACATAGCATGGGAAGAGCCACAGGACAGTGGGGAGACCTGTAAGTGAGAGGTAGGAGGCTGAGGACTCCAGGTTCTCTGAGGAGGAAGCAAGTCCCTCCCTCCTGATTTCCTTTCTTTCTTCCTTCCTTCCCTCCTCCTTCCTCTCTCTCTACCTCTCTGATTCCCATCTTCCTTTTTCTTCCCTTTAACAGTGGATAAGGGAGAGATGGTGTACATGAGGACCGGAGAGCCACACTTGAACTACAGGGGTAGACAGAGCGCTAGAAGGGAGGCCCAGGACCCCAGCCTGGGTCTGCTTTTGAGGGTTGATTCCTCAGAGGGATCTGCATGCCCAGTTGGCAGGCTGACCAAGAACCCTCCAACATGCCAAGTTTCTCAGCCAGGCCAGGCCTTGGGAGGCCCTGCTGGTGCTAGGACAGTGGGCCCTTGAGAGGGGCCATGGGGGCTGCCGAGTTCCCACCAAAGACAAAGGGCCCAGTGTGGGCTCTGGTCTCTGGGCTCTGACCAGCTGCAGCTGCCTCCTTGGCCAGTGGGGGTGGGGTGGTTAGTGGGGCATCACGTTCCCTCAGTTAGAGATGCAGGGAGGGGGGCACTCTTTGGTCAGCTCCCAGTCTCCTGGGACAACGGTAGGACTGAAACAAACCTCCTTGACCTGCCAGGCCAGCTCTAAGAAAATGCCACCGATATCCTCACCTGTGACCTGAAGACAGGGGCCAAGGAAAAGGGACTGTAAGGCATGCACGTCCGTCCCCCTCCAAGGCCCTCCCAGGCTCCAGTCTTACGCTTCCACTGGGACATCTGGGACAAGGGACTTCATTTGTAAAGTGAGAACAGTGTTGAAAATAATACAAGCGGGCCGGGAGTTTGGTGTAGTGGTAGAGTGCTCACCTAGCATGCATGAAGACCGGGGTTCGAGTCCTCAGTACCACATACACAGAAAAGGCTGGAAGTGGTGTTATGGCTCAAGTGGTAGAGCTCTACCTCTGAGAAATTTCAAGGACAGTGCTCAGACCCTGAGTTCAAGCATCGGAAAAAAGAAAAAAAAGAATGTATTTTGTTGATGACTAATTACTAAGGACAAACCATTAAGAATAGTATCTGGCACTTGGCATGCATTCGTCAAAATATTTGTTATAATTCAGCTATAACACAGGCTTACATCTGAAATGCTAACTACTCAGGAGGCTGAGATCTGAGGGTTGCCAGACTGGGTTAGAAAGTTCCCGAGAGCTGGGTGCAGTGGCTCATGCCTGTAATCCTAGCTACTCAGGCGGCTGAGATCTGAGGATAGCGGTTCAAAGCCAGCCCAGGTACTAAAGACTGTGAGACTCTGATCTCCAATTAACCACTAGAAAACTGGAAATGGCACTGTGGCTTAAGGGGTAGGGCAGTAGCCTTGAGCTGAGGAGCTCAGAGACAGTGCCCAGACCTAGAGTTCAAGCCCCACAACTAACCAAAAAACATAAACAAACAATAACAAAACCCGAAATGGAGCTGTGGCTCAAGTAGTAGAGTACTAAACAAGAGCACAAAACCTAGGAATAGCACTAGGCCTTGACTTCAAGCCCCCAGATCAGCACAAAACAAAACAAAAAAACATTTTTTATAAGCCAGGGATTGTGGGATCATGGTAGAAAAATCCCCAAGATTCTTATTTCCAATTAATTAGCAAAAAGCCAAAAGTGGAGATATGACAAGTAGTAGGGCACCAGCCCTGAGCAGAAATAGCTAAGCAAGATCAAGGGACTCTGAGTTCAAACTCCAGTACTGGCACAAAGAAACAACAAAATGGCTATCCAGAAGGAGCAGAATAAATAATGTCTCATTGATATCATGATGACTGTATAACTCTTGGAAAGAAAGAGACAGATCTGTAAGTGAGCAAGACAGATGACAGCAGACACAGAATAAAGGACATCTCAAGAGCAGGACATCATTATGATGGTCGTGGCTTAGTGCCCTCCACATATGACACGCACCATCCCGGCTGGCAGAGCAGGGGAGTTCTCTACTCTCAGGTGGCTCAGCCAAGGCGCTGAGAAGCTGGTGGCTGCTCTCAGTGGCAAGGCACAACCCTGCCTCCAGCCTCTCATGTGAAAAAAAAAAGTGGGGCCCAACTGCACTCGGGGTGGTGGCCTCGTTCCAGGAGAAGGCCTCCAGTTCTCTGCCCACTAGATTTGCAGTTCTGTTACTCAAACACGTGCTCGACTGTGAGAAGTAGGCGGGAAGGATGCAGAGTAGAGGGTTGTAGAGTGCCTTTTCTAAGCTCACCTTCCCTCTCCCCCAACTCTGGAAGCTCTGCCCACCAGCCTGCAGTCCCCTTTTCCTGCTGCAGGCAGCAGCCAGGAAGGGCAGAGGGAAGGGCAGGCCCTGGGCAGATTTCAAGCCTGAGCTCCAAGCTCCAGCTTTTGCCAGGGTACCCCCAAACCTCCTTCTCTCCCCAAGTCATTCCTATACAACATGTCAACCTAAGGCCTCCTAGGCAGGAGATTTAGAAATCGGGGCTTCCTGCCCTGGTCTCTTGGTCCAGGCAGCTTCTGCGTGGCTTTGCATGAATCACTTTTCCTCTCTGGGCCTCAATTTGCTCATTTGTTAAACACCCACTCTCACTTTGCTGGGCTAAAGATGGAACAATGGAAAAATGCACTTGCCTTGAGAGAATCCACCCGCTCTAGACATGTCGTCAACCTTGCGTAGCCCTTGGCCTTTCTAGCCACGCCACACCCACCCAGTCCCAGGAGCTGCCAACCCCGCATGCCTGGCAGAGTAGCCTTCTGGGGGCTTCCCAGGCTCTAGATGTGGAGGAACCCGGTTCAGCCTGCACCTCTCACCAGAAGGTTACTGGCTCAGCCATCCCCCGCCCTGGCTCTCGTCACACCCCACTAAGATGCTTCTGGGGACCCCATCAGGACAATCTACCTAGCCAGAGTAAATGTCCCTGAGGGCACTTAGCAACATGCCTGGTACTGGTCTCCTCATGGACTGTGTGCCTCAAGGGGCCCTGGGAGCAACAACCTTTCTGGAAATGGACCCAAGTGTATAAACTCCCTCATTCCCTCCCTCCCTCCTGCCTCCCAGCTTCCCTTCCTTCTTCTGTCCCTTCTTTTCATTCAACCTCCAATAAACACATATTGAGCCCCCCTGTGCAACCAACATTGTTTCGGCACTAGCATCAGAGGAAGAAGAAAGCAGACATGGCATCCAGAGGATCTCTGGGCCCACCTGCCACTAACTCTTAGCACTCACATATAGCTTTATTCACTGCATGGCATAAACATCTACTTTATGCCATGAGACTGTATCAAGATCAAATGCATGTAGGGCTGGCACTGAAGCTCAGCGATGGAGTGCTTCCTCTGCATGTGCACAATGCCCCAGGTTCTACCCTCAGTGTGGTAAGAAAACAGAAAAGATATGCCAGGGGTCTGTGGCTCACACCTGTAATCCTAGCTACTCAGGAGGCTGAGATCTGAGGATCCAGATTCAAAGCCAGCCCGGGCACAAAAGTCTGAGATTCTTATCTCCAATTAACCACCAGAAAACTAGAAGTGGGGCTGTGGCTCAAGTGTTAGGGTGGTAGCGCACACACACACACACACACACACACACACACACACACACTCACACTGATGCGATGCAAAGATCAAAATGAAGCTCACACCCCAAGTCCTAAGTCTATGCACGATCACCTCCAGATCACCTGTGATGGAAGACCACAGATACATATGCAGTCATCTGAGCTTGTTGCTCAGGCCCACACTGTGCTTGTGGAGACACGTGCACATGCACATGCACATCACAAACACACAGCACTTGGGTTACAGGGCCTCCGCACATAGGATGTCAGAGTTCCTGGTGGGGGAAGAAATGAAGAAGAGAGGGTAGCTGTTTGGGAGAGTAGAGAGATACAGAATCACTGTAGCTCCAAGGAAAATCAAGAGCAGAGGCAAACCATTGCCACCAGAAAAGGCTGGGATCCAGCTGGCCTCTCTCTCCTGCCTCCCTGCCCATTTTCAAGAACGGCTGGGCAAAAGTGTCAGGGCCAGAGTTGAATTCAGTGTCCAAAGTGCCACCAAGGACCCAAGTTGCCTGAGCCCTGTAGTAAGGGTCAGGGGAGCTGGGTATACCCCTGGCTCTGCCAAACCCTCGCTGATTCCTTGCATGGCCCCTTCCCATTCTGGTCTCTGCTAGTCCACCCACAAGACAAGGGAGGAAAAGTTCCTCTAGGTAGCCTCTTCCACTCAGCCAGCCAGCCGAGGATTCTGTGAACCCCTCTTCAACCCTTGGCAGCAGTTCTCAATGGTTGGGGTTGCATTAAGGGGAACACTTCAGGAAGGAAATACTGTCCCCACCCTCCCCTGTGCCAGTACTGAGGTTTGAACTCATGGCCTGAGCACAGTCCTTTATCTTTTTTGCTCAAGGCCAATGCTCTACTGCTTGGGACATATCTCCACTTCCTGCTTCTTTTGCTGGTTAATTAGCAGTAAGAGTCTCTCAGGTTTGTTTTCCCTAACTGGCTTCAAACTGAGATCTTCAGATCTCAGCCTCCTGAGTAGCGAAGATTAGTCATGAGCCTGGCAAAGAGCTCGGTTTTGCTCAGAAGTTCTTAGGGTTAGCACAATGATCAGAGCATAGGGTGAGTCTTACTAAAGGAAAACTTGTTCTCTAAATATCCCTTAGCCTTGTTTAGTTTTAGTGCTGGGAATGGAACTCGGAATCCCAAGCATCTTAGGCATGGCCTCTGTCCCAGAGCTGCTACATCTCTAGCTTTCATCTGTAATACATTTTTCATAGGTGAATTTCCTGGAGCCATGCTGAGAGAGAGGTCAGGTGTAGCAATGTAATTTTCTGCTCTTAAATCTAAAGGTCTTTTGTAAACAAGTGCAAACATTTGGTTACTTTGGTAGTTCCTGTGGTGCGGCCAGGTCAGTATGTTCCTCTCGACAAGTATGGAGAGTTTGCTTTTCTTACATAAGCATGTCGGGTGTCTTTTTAAACTAAAGGTGTAGGTTGGTTTACTATTTAGGAAAAGAAATAATCAAAACGTGTTCTGAACCAAGACTGGGTGCCCAGAGCGGTCCCTGGCGCCCTCAACTGGTCACCACAGGAACTGCAGACCAGAGCCGGACAAGCTCCAGGACCAGGGACAGCGCCTTTGGACCAGGCCCGCAGGGCAGTCTGAGGACCCCCAGCACTCCGGCCCGTGCCCCGCATCCCGGTCCTCCTGCTCTCCTCGCTGGCTCTGCCCAGAGGTGGCCCCAGAGCCTGTCCTCTCCGCTGTCTCTGTCTCCCAGAGCTGCACCTCTCCCAGCCCACAATGGCACACCTGCATGCACAATGGCACCTCCTGCTCCAACACCCCCCACACACCTCGTTCCCTCTCCCACGGACTCACAGAGCTTCGCCTACGTGCCTTTGGAACTTTGGTGACCCCAACATTCTGGGGAGACCCATCGGGCAACAGCTGCTGTATCTGCTGCGAAAGGTGGGGAAACTGGGGCTGGCAAATGACTTCTTAGACCTCAGGTCCAGCCCAGGAACCACGACAGCTCCTGGCTTCCAAGGCTCTGTGCCAAGCACTAATAGTCACCTGCACAGTAAATTAGGACCCATTGTCCACCCCACTCCACAGATTAGGAAAGCAAGGACCATAGGTGGATGGAGGCACATGCAGCTGGAGCCTCTGAGCTGCTCTCAGGACACTGCAGCCAGGGAGAAAGCTCTTCCAACAGCATCCCACGCTACTCATCCCTAGAGGCTGCCCTGGCCAGATGCCTTCAGAGGCTAGGCTAGCAAGGGCCTCCACCCCCTTCACAGACAACACAGCTTCCCCTAACCCCTCCTCCCAAGCTTCAGTCCCACAAGGCACCTCTCCAGCATGCTAGGTGCTTCGTGGGAACTTGCTGCTTGGCCAGGCCCTGCCTTCCAGGAAGCAGGTTCTCAAAGCATAGCACATAGGCCAGGCACAAAGCTGGACATACAGTGGGACAGGCTGAGCCATGGGTAGCAGCTCAGTCAGCTTTGAGGGAACAGAGTCCTAGATCCCCTCCCCATGCTGAGTTCTGCCCCCCAGCCCCACTATCTCTCCTTAAGGCTAAATCAGGTATGCCAGGAGCAAGCACAAGGGGCAGAGAAAGAGATGGCAAAAGCATCTGCGGCCAGACTGTGGACGGGACAGAGGCAGCCATCTTGGATGGGAGCAGAGTTTGGGCATCTGGAGATCTTTGCCTCTCTGCTTAATTGCTGACCCTCAACTCACACATCTCACAAATGTTCAGGGGATGAATGAATGAGTCCTTAGATTGGCTATGAACAAAAAGAAAGACAAAATCAATTTTGTCATGTGGCTTTGGAATCAAATGACCTGGGTTTTCAATCCCTGGCTGGTGACTCTGTGCCATTTCCATTATCTCACAAAGTCTCAGTTTCTCCATTTGTAAAAGGGGATGATGGGAATCATGACACTTATCTTGTAGGACTGATTTAGGACTCAGTGTAAAGAACTCATCCATGACACAGGAGGCAACTGTGAATGAGGACTATCAGCCGGGCAAAGCGACACATACCTGTAATCACAGCGCTCGGAAGGCTGAGGCAGGAGGATTGCAAATTCAAGTTTAGGCTGGGATACACAGAAAGATTTCTCTCTCAAAAAACTGGTGTTGGGGGAGAGAGGTTGTTACGGTATACGAGCTAATAAAACCACGAAGTAAGTCTAAGATCTAAGTCCAAGGCTGAGCTCTACCCCACTGACTCACAATATGATTGTAGGCAGTTCCGGCCCTCTCTGAGGCTGTTTCTTTGCATGTAGCTCTCGCTGCCACTGTGGGACTTCCTAGCCCCGTGGGACAGCAGGAAAGAAGCATCTTGGGAAGGCACAAAGGTGACACTCAAACACTAGGGCTGTCTGCACACCCAGCAACCTGCAGCCTTTCCCTGAGCTCTCCCGGTAGCCTGTCCCTGGGCACATGGGGCCCCAGCCTGAGATGGGAGAAGAGGAAGATTTGGCGTAAGTTCCCAGTAACCCTACTCTCTCCCGGCAACCTCTGTCTGTGTGAACATCCAGTTTGGAAATCCTCAAGAAATCCTCAGTACTAGAGCTGGAAAGGAGCCCACAATGCTGAGCGGGGCCAACCCCCTCATTTTGCAGATAATAATTAGTACGATTATGCCCCACACAAGCAATTCACAAAGGGCTTTCGCATCTGGGCTGCCTCCATGTGTGCCAAGCCCTTGGGGCTGGCAGGCTTCAGGTGTCTGAGGAAATTGCTTCTAAAAAAACAGAGATGGCTTGAGCAGGCACAGCTGGCCTGACACTGCGTTCCAGCCCAGGTCTCTCTCTGGAACCCACTGTGCCACCCAGGCCCCATGGGGCTCAGGGTTGCACCCTGAACTGGGGGAAGGTTTGAGAGGTCCCAGAGAAGGAACCAGCTGGGGTTCTGATGTGCCCAGAGACTTCTGGCAGAGCCTAAGGCTTCCTGGGGCAGGCCAGACCCCTGGACCATAGTAGTCTCTGGTCAGAAAGACTCCCATTTCCATGGCAAAACCCCACCCTCAGCTTTGCATGTCCCCTCTCACTCTACACACCAAGTGGTTAAATGAAGAGTCCAAACCACCTTCATTCAAATCTCAGTCTCACAAGCTGGGTGACCTTAGGCTACTTAACCTCTCTGAGCTAATAACAGTGGCCACACACTGGGAAGTAAATGAAAGCCAGGCACCAGTTGTCTGTGATCCTAGATATTCCAGAGTCTGAGATCCAGAGGATTGAGGCTGAAAGCCACGCACACGCACACACATGCATACACACGCACACACACGCACACGCACGCACACGCGCACACACACACACACACACACACACACTATGAAATTCTCATCAGAACAAATAACGAACAAAAAAGCAGGCTGGAAGCATGCCTCAAACAAGAGCACCACCAAAGCAAACAAGCTGAGCAAGTATGAAAGCCCAAGTCAGTAGCTGCAAGTGTTTTCCACAAGGCTCAGCACACAGTGTGACCAATATCCTGCTTGGGTTCTATTGCTTGGCCACCTTTCTGCTTTTCCCCCAGCCAGAATCATCCCAGAATCCCCAGCAGCAGTGCAGTTCCCGCTTTGACTGACAGGGGAGGACTGGGGTCAGGGCACACAGCAGGTCTCTCTGCCCTGCAAAGACCACCACAGACACTTTCACATCTCCAGCTAGAGGGGCTATGGGTCAGGCAGCTGGGACAGGCAAGATCCTTGACCCCTAGGCTCTGCCCAGCCCTGTTCTTGCAGCCTGGGCTGTCGATGGAAGGCAAGCATGAGCGAACATCTACCCAGAGCTTGTGCTCACTGCTATCCTTCACCTTCCCTCAGAGCTGGCACAAAGCCTACAGCACTCCAGGGGAAGCTAGTCTCTCTGGATTCTCTCCCTTTCCCAGGGTTGGGGAAGAGATGGGTACCCATCTTCAGCCCCTCGTGGCAGGCCTGGCATGAGATCACAGCACGTGATCTCATGTAGGCCATGTCTCCACCAATGTCCTCCATCTGTCATGTCCGCCCAGTACCTCAGTCCCGATCAAGGAGCAGGCTCTCCTCTGAGCATGGATGGGGCATCTTCTGCTCCCAGACTTCAGACCAGAGCTCAGGAGCTGAGCCAAGGGCTGGACCCCTGAGTCACCTCCGTTTCTCTCTGCTTCCCCCAGCAGCCCAGGACTGCATGGCCTCGAGGAGGTCACAGCCTTGGTATCTGATCCTCATCCCTGTTCCCCCTGTATCTTGCCAATAGCACCCAAGTTGGAGGGGATCTGGGAAGAGGTAGGTATAAGAAAGGCCCCGCTTCCCCCAGAGATCAGCACGCCTGTGGCTCCCACAACCCCAGGACAAAGACAGCCCTGGCATCGTCCCCACTCCCACTCCCCTGCCACACAATCATGGAAAGGCTCAGAGAGGCCAAGCCCAGTGGGGCAGGGACTAAAGAAACAAACTACTAGCTGGGTAACAGTGGGTCACACCTGTATCCTGTGTCCCAGCTACTCGGGAGGCTGAGATCCGAGGATTAACGTTCAAAGCCAATCTGATGAAAGTCCACCAGATTCTTTTCTCCAACTTATCATCAGAAAACTGGAAGTGGAGCTGTGGCTCAAAGTGGTAGAACACTAACCTTGAGGAAAAGAGCTCAGGGACAGCTCTCAGGCCCACAATCATCATCACCATCAACAACAATACAGACCCTGCATGGTCAGCAACCCAGGCTCCATGCAATTCAGCAAGCTGGTGCCCAGGCTGTGGCCCTGCTCTCCTTCTGGCCCCAAGGATGGAAGAGGCTGAAGTCCAGGGAAATGAGTTCAGGGAGATGGACACTGACTGACTGGGCCATCTTGTCCAGCAGGGACAGGGCAGAAAACAGTGTCAAGCTGTTTCCTGCTTCCTGTGGAAGGGCCTGGTTACGTACCCCAAGGTCTGTCCACAGAAGGCGCAGCTGGTCCTTCCCATGACTCTCTGGGTGAACTCCTCAGCCCGGCATTCAAGGTCAAGAGCAAAGTGGTTCAGCTCACAACCGGGCACACCTTTCACCAAAACCCAACCAGTGCTGACAGCCATCTTCTAGTTACTGCCCAGGCGGAAGCCAGCCATGCCGCCAAGAATGCCCTTGTTCCCAACACTGTGCAACTGACAGCGCTATGCGTCATCAACTACATTACCATTTATTGAACACCTCCTGTATGCCAGGCTCTGACACCCCCAAGAGAGGAATTATCCAGCTGCCAAATGTCTTGGAAACACAAAGGCATAGAAAAAAAAATTCCTACTATCCCAAAACACGAAGAAAAGGCTTTTTTTTTTCTCATTGTAAAGTTTTGAGCCAGGTACTGGTGGCTGACACCTGTAATCCTAGCTACTCAGAAGGTGGATCACAATTTGAAGCTAGGGTGGGCTAAAAAGACAATTTTATATCAAACTAACTAGGAGCAAGGATGAACTGAAGGCACAGCTCAAGTGATAGAGCACCAGCTGTGACCATAAAAGAAACAAAAACAAGCAAGGGCATGAGGCCTTGACTTTAAGCTCTGGTACCAACTTTCTGTTTCTGAGTGTAGCTCTGTTTTTTGTTTTTGTTTGTTTGTTTGTTTTTGTTTTGCAAGCTCTGGGGCTTGCACTCAAGGCCTGGGCACTCTCCTTGGACTTTCTCAAGGTTTGAGCTCTACCCCTTGGGCCACAGCACCACGATCAACTGTCTCTGTTTGTGGTACCAAAGAATTAAACCTACGGCTTCACACATGGTAGGCAAGCACTTTCCCTTTATCACTGTAGCTCTGTTTTTGAAGCAGTTCCTAAGCATTCTACCTAATCTTTACAAACAACACTCCCCAGTAGGGAAGTAGGGAAGCAAATAGTTGTTCATTAATACCCTGGTCTGTGAGGCACAGAGAGGGTATGTGACTTGTCTAAAGTCACAAAAATCACACAATAGCACAGATTAGTCTTGATTTTTTTTTTTTTTTGAGAAAGGGTCTATGTAGTCCAGGCTGGTCTAAAACCTGCAATCCTAGTTCAGTGTGTGTGTGTGTGTGTGTGTGTGTGTACTAGGGTTTGAATTCAGGGCCTCCTTGTTAGGCAGGCACTCTACCAGTGGAACCATGTCACTAGCCCAGCTTTTTGCTAGTTAACTGGAGATGAGCCAGACTGCGGATCTCAGGGACTTTCCTTCCCAGACAAGGCTACCGTCCCAGTGGAACAACTTGTTTGGGGGTGTCTCTCTACTAGCACCCCTCTGCCTCTACTCTGAGTCACTGCTTGCAAGTGCCAGTCTTTAGCCCTAAAAATAGAGTACTTTTGGAGGAAGAAAAATAGCCACACATATGTAATCAACAAGGGTAGCCCGCTTTCCTGGAGTCCCCAGTCTTCTGGGGCCCATTCTCTGGTTGCGCAGCTCCCTGACCTGGCGGCCCCTCCTGACCTAGTGCAGATCTCTGGCTCCCAGCATGTTGCCCCCCTGACTCTCCTTTTCCTGTGGCCACACCTTCCATTTTCCTCCTCCCTATTCATGTTGAGCTGCTTCTTAGAACTAGAGTGGTGTCCAGAGCCAGCCAGTTCTGCTCCAACCTAGCATCCATCTGCCCTGGATGCCTCACTTCTACCTGTGCCTGCCAAAGGAGGTGGCACTCAGTGACTTCCCAGAGGTGCCAATCTCCAGGAGGCACAGCCAGGGCACCAGGGCCTATCCTGGCAGAGGCTCTGCCAGAAGGTGAGCAGAGATCTCCAAGAAGTTCCCCCTCCATTCATACCAACTGGCCCCCATCCCTGATGGACTCCAAATTAGAAACCAGTCCAATGAGTAGCTCAGTGGGGAAGGCAGAGAGCCATGCTGGGGAGTCTTGCCGTGGTGGGGACCTGGTACAGGGGGCCTGCAGCGGGGGAAAGCCTCTGGCAGAGGTTCTCCGGTGGTGTGGGGACAGGGGGAAGGGCCAGTGGGAGAGAAGCTTCAGTCAGTGCTCTAGCCATGCTGGACTCACCGGCAGCAGAATAGAAGGAATGCTTTGCTGGGGGCATTGAGAGGGGCTGTGGCACCCTGAAGTGCTAAAGCTGCCATATCCCACACACAGGAAGCTGAGGCAGCACGCTCGTGAGCGCCCGGGGTGGTCTGGGTGTGGGCGGTGTCTGAGCACCTTTGCCAGGTTCATGGGTAAGGGTGTGGGCTCCCACCTGCTCTTCACTGCAGCGCATGTAGGAGGTGGACATGGAGGCAGAGCTGGCGCTTCTGAGGGCGCTGCTGTGGATCACTGCGCCTGTGTGTACCTAGGGGTGGATTGGAATGCCATGTCCCTCCATGGTGGCGGGCACCGTGGGGTAGGGGTCTTGGCAGGGGTGTGCCTGTGTGTTCCTGTGTCTGGGTTCCAGGGTACTTATGAGTCAGGCTGTGTCTGCATCTGTGTCTGGCTGTGCTCGGGTCGTGGTTGTTTGCGCAGCCTGTGCGTCTGCTCAACAGCCTCTGACAGCCGGGACAAAGGCCTCGCAGACAGACAGGTGGCGTGGGAGACAGACTTGCCCCTGGAATCCTCAAAGGCCTCGGACTGCCTTGGGACTTGACAGCGGTGCAGGGGTGGGAAGTAGAGGGCAGGCTCTCATGGCACTGTTCAGACACTACTGTGGGGCCTGAGACCAAGTGCCCTCCAAACACTAGGAAGACTAGAGGAATGATGGGTTTGGGGTGTGTTTAGAAGGTGGGGAGAGAAGTGGGAGGTGGGCTCTCCTGAGGCCCTGCCAAGCAGGCATCTTGAGGAAGGGAGGAGGTAACGAATAGAAAGAGCCAAGGTGGGACACATCATGGCTGCGGGAAGGGACAGTTGAGCATCCTCCCCCACCCAGTCCACCTACATCCACAGACACCTGCATGGACTCCCCATCCCCCCCCAAGGTGGGAACTGGGAGACACATCCCTGCCAGCACTCCATGTCCTCAGGGAGTCCCTGTACCCTGTAGGATTTCCACCCTGGATCAGGAGGCAGACATCTGGGCTCACAGCCCCAGCAGAGGGCAGCCCAACAGGCCTCAGTTTCCTCACCTGTTCAAGAAACAAATCCTCAGCCTCATTTTGAAATGCTGCTGTGAGGGTGATGGGTCAGTCAAGACTCTGGAATCTTTCCCAAGACCACACGGCTCACCTACCTTAGGCTAAATCCTGCCTTCCACTGCCAGAGGACCCCAGAGCAGGCCTGAGGTTCTGCAGAGCCCCGAGAGGCCTGACAATCACGCTCAGCTCCCCTCCCCCCACCCTGCTAGCCTTGATAGCATTCAGGAACATCTTTGGCCCAAGTTCCATCTCATTACCTAGGAGACTCAGGGCCATTCTGCCCCCCACCTGCCTTTACTCTCTCCGAGAAAAGGGTCACACAACCCACGGCAAAGGCTGGAGCCAGACCCAGCCTCCCTTGCAAAAAAGGGGTCCCTGGCCGTCTTATTTCTCTTTGCCCTTCTTTGCTGTGCCCCACCTAGCCTGGCCAGGTTTCCCTTTGTGGCCCTCTCACCAGGAGTCTGACCCTCTGACTGTGAAGGGCAGGGATAAGTGTCAGTGTGCCACGCCAGAGGCAGGGTGACCTTCCTGACTAGCCTTAGGCCTGTGCTAGCCCCCAACAAGGACTTCAGGGTCAAGTATTGGTGGGAGCCATATTACTAGGGATGGAGGCGGGAGTCACCGGCCTCCAGTCTGTGCGCGTGTGGGTTTCGGTGTGTGAGTGTGCACAGGTTTCTTCGCCGGGCCAGAGCACCCAAGGGTGAGCCCAAAGGGCTTAGGGGCCACCGGGACCGCCCTATATATCCCCAGCTCAGACCCTGCCAAGCCAGGATGAGGGGGCGGCCGACGGTGTGACGTGGACGTGTGCACGGGTGTACGCGCGTGTGTGTGCGTGTGCGTGTGCGCACACCCTGCTCCCGACGCGGGTCCCCGCCCTGCCCACCACGCAGGGCGCTGGACCCCAGGACCTCACTTCCCCTGGCTGCGGACGCAGCGCCTCCCCGGGCGCTAGGCCGGCTCCCTGCAACCCCAGGCGCCGCTCCGGGACGAGGGCGGGATACCGGGCCGGGCGTCCGCTCCGGGGACGGGCCCCGGACCCCAGGGCCCCGGCCTCCGCCTGGGCCGAGCCCCCGGGCCCCCACCCCCGCCTGCCGCTGTCCAGCGGGCGGCGCCCCTCCCGCGCTCCCCCCGTCTCCTCGCAGGCGCGCGCGCGGCGTGGCGGCCGAGCGACGCCCGGCCCCTCGGCCCTCTCCTCCCCGCGGGGCCCGGCGCACTCACCCGCAGGCCCGGGCGGGCACGTCCTGGGCTCGGCACCCGGTGCCCGCGGCGGCCGCTGCAGCTCTGCCGGGACCGACGCGCTCGCCGCCGCCGCTGCCGCCGTCGCCGCAGTTCGGGGAGGGGAGGGAGGGGAGGAGAGGTCACGTGACCGTCGGGCGCTCCTTCCCGGCGCCGCCGCCCCCCCGCCCCCCCCCCCCCCCCCCCCGCCAACTGCGGAGCCGGGGCTGTGGGCGCGGGAGCGGCGGGGAGGGCGCGGGAGCGGCGGGGAGGCCCCGGCCCTGCGCCCCCATCCCGCGGGCGGGGAAACTGAGGACCAGAGCGGGGGTGGGGGGAGCAGGTCGGGGCCACGCGGCCACCAAGCCCGCGCGTTCCGAGGGTCGGGACAACTTCGGGCTCCGCGGGCGACGAGGGGCGGGGGCCGCGCGGTTCCCATCCAGGCGCCGCCGCGATCGTCCCGGCGGAGGCCGGAGCTGACCCTCGCCCTCCGGCTAGCGGCCCCGCGCTCCCGGGGACCCCGCAACTCCCTGCTCGGATGGAGAAGTGGACTACGGAGGCGAGCGAGAGCCGAGGACCAGGCCGGGGAAGGGACCTGCCCAAGGTCACCCTGCACTCAGCCGAGATTCGAACCCGCGGAGGCCCCGCCCACCGCGCTCAGCTCTCCACGCTGCCTCGAGCCGTGGGGGGCCATGGGTGGGGACGCGGCGGGCCCCCCAAGACCCCTGGAGGGCATCTGTGAAGCCTCCGGATTTTCACCCCATGGCTGTAACGGGAAACTGGAGTTGTGTGTGTGGGGGGGGCAAGGTGGTAGTGGTGGCAGGGCCTCCGAAGGCAAAGGTTTTCGGGCCTGTCACGTCCAGTAGGGAGCACCTGCTGTGTGCCTCCCGCCCCATTTCCGCAGTCACAGGGCTGCACTTAGAAGATCTCCGCTTTGCAGGAACTGGGGCGTGTGATCCATCCCTCCGGAGTGGAGCCCTCATGCCCTCCCACCCATCCCCAGGTGGGAGAAGGCAGAGACCGGACCCAAACTTGCTCCTCAAGTCCAGTGTGAAGTTCGTCCATGAGAAGCTCCCCCAGCTGGGAGTGGAAAAAGGAGGCCTAGGTGTCTCCATCCTGGAAGAGAGCGCGAGTGGATAGATGCCTCGGCCAGTTTTGGCAGCCTGGAGTGGGAACAACTGTAATTTGCCGTGCTGCTTCACTGCTGCTACAGGGTGGGGTGCCATTCTGGAAGGTGGGGTACAATGGGGGTACGTTGGTGGGACAGGAGGAAAAAGATGCCTTGGCTCAGGAGGCTTGGTGAGGGCTCACCCCACCACTTGAGCCCTCTGGTTTCTAGCTTAGGAATGTTCCAGGCCCCATGCAATTAGCTCAAAGCTGGTACAGAAGGAATTGAATGAAGCTGGCCAAAGCCCTCCTGGGGACATGGATGCCAGACCACCAGCTGAGGCAACTGCTGCCCAACAGGAATCTTGCATGGAACCCCTGTGCTGGAAGGAAGTCCTGGCTGGAAAATGATAATGGAATGTCTATGGACCTTTGGGTTTCTGTGCACAGGGCTGGGCAGGATTCTCCTGAGCACCCATCCTTTGGCTTTCTGTATACCAAACTTTCCCCCCAGAAGAGGACTCTGTGCTGGTGTGTGGAGACCAGATGCTCCACCCGAGCTAGTGGGAAGAGACAAAGGTGATGTGCAGATATGTACCAAGCCAAGGCGCTCAACCATGTGACCTTTCATTGTCTCTTATCCTTCCTTTCTGGCCCAAAGATTCAAATAAGAGGTCCTCAGGGCTTCAGCTTGCTAGCAGGGAGCGAGGAGGCAGCAGCAGTAAATGTGCCCTGTGCTGGCTGAGCAAAGAATGAAAGCTCTTCTGCACCAGGCCTCTTTCTTCATAACCAAGAACGTTTTAATCACAGTCTTTCTCTACAAAAAAGCCTCCTCAACAAGGGGCTCTTGTCTGTTCCGGGGGAGGAGGGGGGCACGTGCCTGCCACAGGAGGCTGGGTATGGGGCCTGGCATGGAGCCTGGCTACTGAAGGGAAGATCGGACAAAGGCCTTGGAGCTCTGCTTTCTCTGTCCTATTTCAATCCAAATCACTCAGCATTGACCACTCACGCATGGCTAGGCACAAGCTTTCTCTTCCTCAAACACTTAAAAAACACAGCGACATAGCCACCACTCTGCTCTCCCTCCCCCCCCCCCAAATTTCTGGGCACAAAAGGACCCGAGACTCTTATCTCCAATTAACCTCTAGAAAACAGGAAGTGGGGCTTGGCTCAAGGGTAGGGTGGTAGCCTGGAGATGAAGAACTCAGGGACAACACTCAGGCCAAGTCCCATGACCTACCAAAAAAAAAAAAAAAAAAAAAGGCATCTAAGGCTAGAGAGTGTAAGAGTGCATGGCACAACTGACTAAATGATGCACAAAGTTGTCAGATGATTCCTAAAATGTGAATGTCTCCTTAGGAGTTAACTTCCTTACCTGCTACAGCACTAGCTGGCTAGAACCAGGGGGAAAAAGAGGGGACACAGACCAAGACATCTGTTGGGCTGGAGGTCCTTCAGATATGCCACCCACAGAACATGCGGAGATGAGGGAGGGGCGGGATTCAGGGGGAGGAGCCAGGTCCCTGTAAGTGGAAGGCTACAAGCTGATGCTGTCCAATGGAGAGGTTGAGACTACCGGATCCACAGGTTTATTACCCAGGCCTTGAGGTCACAAGGGTGAACACAGCAACTGAGCTCCCATTTTGTGCGCCTTAGGGGGAGAGCTCAGGGGCCTTGCTCACAGAGGATCTGAGGGTGGATCCTGGTATTCATTTACCTCTACCAGGGGAACACGTGACAGCCCCAACTCTCCAGAGCTAGGTCAGTCCAGTACTAACTAGGTTGATTCACCTGGGATTGTTTGGGTGCAGGCATAAAATCCAGCCCAAACTGGCTCCCATTTAAAAAAAAATTGAAATAGCACACTGTTGTTCCAGAATCTTAGTCTAGCATGCTTTAGCATCTCTTCCTACAGAAAGCCAGTGCCACGTGTAGAGGGCTGAGAAGATGCTGCAAAGCCTCAGACACAAACCAACCACCGAGGGCTCTTGCAGGCTGCCAGGTCCTCAGAGGCAGCCATTGGCTGCTTTCTGATCTCTCCAGGGAACAGGTGAGTGTGACCAGATGTGAAGTGCTAAGAACCCCACATCCTTCACATACCTGGTTGTGTCTGACAACCACTGTGCAGCCAAAGGGCCCTGCAGGGAGAACATGGAGGCTCAAAGGGAAACACATTTGTCCAGGATCATAAAAAGAACAGTTGCTAGTTGCCCATTTGCTGTTCCCTTGGATACAAAACCCAAGGAGCCAGTGGCTCACACCTGTAATCCTACCAACTCAGGAGGCTGAAATCTGAGGATCATGGTTTGAAGCCAGCTCAAGCAGGAAAATGAGAGACTCTTATCTCTAATTAACCACCAGAAAGTCAAGGTGAGGCTAAGGCTCAAGTGGTACAGCACTAGCTTTGAGTATACAAGCTCAGTGATAGCACCCAGGCCCTGAGTTCAAGCCCCAGAACTGGCAAGTCCCCCCCCCCTTAAAAAACACAAGGCAGGAAAACCAGATGGGGTGTATGAAGAGGTGATGGTGCCAGGAGGCCTGGCTTCAACCCAGGCAGTGGCTTTCTGACTTCCCAGGAGTCATTTGCCCTGGTACAGGCCCTGCCTAGTCTGGCAGCCCCAACACAGATGTGGACCCTGTAGCCATTCCAGCTGCTGTTACAGGGCTGGCTCCCCCTCTGTCCAAGAGCAATTTTACTTCAAAGGCTCTGGCCTGAGAGGCCTTAGCCAAGCAAGCAATTGAAGGCAGCTTTATTTTCCTGAGCTTGGTGAGGTATTGGAGGAGGGGGAAGAGGATGGTGCTGTGTGGGATCAGTTCAGGAATTGCTTAATTATGCTGGACAAGATCTGGCTAGAGGGGCCTGCACATCGACTCACGCACAGGAGTGCAAGACTTCCAATGAAACTGGTTAACACGTCCCTGGGGGAGGGGAGCGCAGGGGCACCAGCCTGTGCTGTGCAGCCTTAGTCTCTGCTGCAGGCAAAAGACAGCCAAAGTGTGGCCATTACGATTGGGTATAAGTTCCAACCCTAAAGGCAGATTGTCTCCTGGAAGAGGCCACATAACTCCCAGCGAGTTACAAACCTCTTTCCTAAAACCTAGAGGCAAAAAACCCCAAACAAACAAACAAGCGGCTCATGCCTATAATCCTAGTGACTCAAAAGCTGAAACATGAGGGATGCTGTTCGAAGCCGGACAGGTCAGTAGAACTGTGACTCAAGTGGTAGAGTGCCATCACTCAGCTGAAAAATCTAAGGGACAGCACCCTGGCCCTGAGTTCAAGCCCCAGCACCAGTATAAGGAACGGAGGTGGGGGGGGGGGGTGGAGAAAACAAGGATACTTTAACACGGGTAGTTAGGTGACTACATTGGCAATATGGTGTATTTCACAGAACTAGCTGTGGGGTTTACTTCTTGGGGGAAGGGAAAACACACACACACACACACACACACACACACACACACACACACACACACACTCACTTCATTTTCCCTGCTTTTAAAATAGCACTATTCACTCAGCCTCAACATGCAACAAGCAGCGGGAAAAGCATTCGATTGCAAGCTCAGGAAGCATCCTCCATAGCACTGGCCTTGTCTTTCCAACTTTTTTTTTTTTTTGCCAGTCCTGGGCTTGAGCTCAGGGCCTGAGCACTGTCCTTGGACTTTCTCAAGGCTAGAGCTCTACCACTTGAGCCTCAGCACCACTTCTGGCTTTTTTCTATGTATGTGGTACCGAGGAATCGAGCCCGGGTCTTCGTGCATGCTAGGCAAGCACTCAACCACTAGGCCAAACTCCCGGCCCCTAGCACTGGCCTTGTCTTTTGAGTGCTTTGGGTGCCTGCACAGCCCTGCCTCTGGGCTCCTCACATCTGTTTCTGATGCTCTTGGCAATGACAATGAAAACAGTTGAAGCTGCCTTTCTGGCACAGAAGTGTTCATCGTCAAGACATAAATCTTCAGCACACATTCTAACCACGCGGTGTTTACCTTTCCACATGACCTTCTACACAAACAGGGAGTAAAGCAGATTTGGGCTTCCCTATCTTCATGGGCTGCAAGGGAAAGTCTTGGACAGTCATTCACCCATGGAACTGGGAGGGTTCCCAGCAAAAGCCACATTTCTTTAATACATCCTACTACTTACAAAGAACAATGCAGAGCATGTTACCCCAAACACAGGATTACTTACTCCTTGATGCAACAAGGTATATAGATGACCAATACTGGTACAGAGAGGAGAAACCACAGGCAAAGCCAGGCTCTAGATCTGGCTACAAGGTAAGGTCACAGGAGGTAGGGCACAAGTGGTCCCTCAAAGGGATGGGCAGGGCTGGCTGACTTGGCAGCCACATGAGATGGCAGGCAGCCTGGATGGAGACTTGGGGTACTGGGAATGGAGGTGGCCTCCACCTCTGGACAACACTGTTCTCTGGCAAGCACGGCAGATAACCAGGTACAGACCTGTTCTGGACAATATTCCTGCCCGGACAATTCATGGTATGTAGGGAAGGTGGTGGAGGTAGGGTTGGGTAAAGGGTGAGAATCTGATGAAAATGAACAGTCCCACTCCTCAGCAGCTTGCACTTAGAACCCAGTGCCATCTACCAACACACTGGTCCTTGCAACAGGAAAGACAGGCTTTTCGGCTCAGTTCACTTCAGCAGTTTTCTCAGAGGAAGTCATCCCATGGGTAATTCAAAACAAGTTATTCAGTCGAAAGCATTAGCTTCTAATATTAACCACGATCTGATTAAGAAATCTTTGACCACACAGACCTACCAACGGGACAGCTGCGGTTCAGAAAATGTGTTCTGCAAGTATGAATACACAGAAATAAAGGCCCAGGTTTGCCTTGTTAATTTGGGGAAAAGGTAGCAATGATTTGAAGTAATATAGCTCATACTCAAAAAAAGATACGTTCACCGTCAGGTCTGAACTTGGAGAATTGTGCTTCCTATACCACTGCAACTCTATCTAACACTTGAGTCATGTCTCCAGCAAGAAACATATCCCCCCCACCCCAAGGAAAATTCCAGTTCTAAAAGACTTTAATAAGAATCCTGAATTGAATGAAAATACCCATATACTTTCCTTCTGGCTTAGGAATTGGATCATTAGTATTGGATCTCATACCAAAAGCTCTACCATTTGAGCTGTACCTCCAGTTCCTTTTCTGCCTTGGTAATTTGAGGTGGGATGTCTCACTTTATGTCTTGGTCTGGTAAGCTGCTAAACTATAATGCTAACTCATGCTTTCCTGTCACTGAGGACAACAGGAATGTCCCAACAAGCCCAGCCACTGTGCTTTTCCTGTAACCAGGATCACAAGCTCACGTCACAGTGCCTAGCCATGGGTCGAGATGGATTCTGGCTTTGAACCCAGAGCCTCTCATCTCAGCCCCATTAGAATTAGATTGAACCACAAAGCTCAGCTTTATTGCCTTTTCTTTCTTTTCTTTTCTTTCCTTCTTTTATGCCGGTCCTGAGTGCTGTCCTTGTGTTTTTGGAAAAGCTCAAGGCTAACGCTCTACCACTGTGAGCCACAGTGCCACTTCTGGTTTTCTGGTGGTTAGCTGGAGTTTCATGGACTTTCCTGTCCATGCTGGCTCTGAACCACGATCCTCTGATCTCAGTCTCCTGAGATGATAGGATTACAAGGCTGAGCCACTAGTACTCAGCTTCTAGCTTTTTGTGTGTGGCTAATTGGAAATCAGAGTCTCATGGACTTTGTAAGGGCTGGCTTTGAACTGTGATCCTCAGATCTCAGCAAGGAATATAGGCCTGAGCTAAGGGCCCTGCCTTTGTTTTTGTTTTGCTTGAAACCTCAAATCTTAGCCTCTAGAGTAACTACGAATATAGGCATTAGCCACTGGTGCTTTGCTTTTTTTCTTAAATTGATGTAAAAGAAACTTTTTGAGCATTTTTTTGCTGGGCGCAGTGGCTCACACCTGTAATCCTAGCTATTCAGGAGGCTGAGGATCCAGGTTCAAAGGCAGCCTGGGCACAAAAAGACCTGAGACTCATCTCCAATTAACCTCTAGAAAATAGGAAGTAGGGCTTGGCTCAGGGGTAGGGTGGTAGCCTTGAGCTGAAGAGCTCAGGGACAGCACCCAGGCCCAGAGTTCAAGCCCCATGACCCGAAGGAAAGAAGGTAGGTAGGTAGGTAGGAAGGAAGGAAGGAAGGAAGGAAGGAAGGTTGGTTGAGAATTTTCAAAGAGAAGTGAGATCTAAGAAAGATTTAGGGAATGGGAAGAACAATTTAAAAAATGAAACACCTTGTATTATCCAATTGTGTTTCAATCCAACTTCCTCTTCTGACAAGATTGTTGGATTTCTCAAATGTGCACTTGGTTTACCACTTCTGAACAAGACCAAAACTGGACAAAGCTGCTGTCACACGCAAGAAATGTTCTCCATTCTTTTTGAACTGGACCAAGGCATTTTGCCTTTGAAGCCCAAACTGCAACACTTGCAGGTGGCCCCTTCTTTACCCAGCACAAGCCAGACCCCAGGGCAGGAAGCAAGGACCCGTCACCAGGCAGTGGGCTATGGTCACCCTGAAGTAGAGTCTAGATCTGAAGACACTTTGCACAAGGGCGGCAGTTCTTCATTTTCATGCTTTATTGGAAGTCGAATATGAATCAAAGACAGGTACTGGAAAGCAGGTTATGTCTCTAGAGAATCACTTAATTCAGAGCAGAGTGTTGTCCCAGCTACTGTGATACAAATTCTTTATGTACCAGTGAGTCTGGTGTAGAACTCTAACAGAACATTATTCCCTCCCTTGACTGGAAATCTCCTATGTAAACATGATTCATCATCACTGCCACTAAACTCACCACTGACCTCTTGCCACCGCCCCTTTAAATATAAAATCTGAAACATTTCCTTCAAGTCAGGTGCCATCAGTGCAATCTGCTTTATTTGACATAAGGCATTTGGGACAGTCACTTTTGAATGGATTTTTGCCTTTTGGAAGAGTCACATGATGGTCTAATTCTTAAATCCATTTTTGCTTTTAATGCCCTAACATGTCAAGCTCCTCTTCCCCTCTGGTAATTTCTTTGCAGCCAGCAAGTGTTCAAAGCTTAATGTCCAAGCAGACCAGTACCTGAGAAAAGAAGCACACATGGGGGTAGAGCTGTGAACTAACATGATTTCGTGTATTCCACCTGCCAAGAAATCATCCTCAACAGGAAGAGATCCCATCTGATAAAGACCAGAGCAGCCCCTGGGCCCAAGGGTTTAAAAAAAAAACAAACAAACCAAAAACCACCAGACTCCAAGCTCTCAGCTAAAGCACTGCAGTTGAAAGCCATTTCCTATGCAGATCTTCACACAAGTCAGGCAGATTTTATTGATATTTTCCTTTCATGGCCATGTTCATGAGGAAATTTTTGGCCGTTTTTGTTTTGACCACGTCAGAAGTTCCCTCTGTAGTGGTAATGTGCCGAGTACAAAGCCACACAGAAGCTGGGAGCTCTGTCATTCATCTGCCTCAGCAAAGAGCCCCTGGTATTTGCCAGTCCTGGGCTTGAGCTCAGGGCCTGAGCACTGTCCTTGGGTTTTCTCAAGGCTAGAGCACTACACTTGAGCCCCAGCACCACTTCCGGCTTTTTTATTCTATGTGTGTGGTACCGAGGAATCGAACCCGGGTCTTCATGCATGCTAGGCAAACACTTTAACCACTAGGCCAAACTCCCGGCCCCTCACACTCATTTCTTAGCAAAAATCAGTCTGGGATGGTCCAAAGAAAACCAATGTGCCATGGTTAACACTGCACATGCCAAATGTCTGTGCGTGAACAGAACAGGTGGCCCAATAGTGCACACCATAGCCATGATGACCAAGACGCTGTCCCGTCTCCATCAGAGTGATAATCCAAATTCCCACCCATGAGTGAGACCTGTGCACGGGCCCTCATGGAATTCAGCAAATGCTTCTGCCACTAATTCTCATCAGTTACTAGCTGTGGTGATCCAAGATAGGACTGACAGGATGAACAGAGGAAAAGTTGAATGTAAAATCTAAAATGCAACCAGGCACGGTGGCTCATGCCTGTAATCGTAACTACTCAGGAGGCTAAGATCTGAAGATCGAGGTTCAAAGCCAGCCCTGGCACTAAAGACCCTGAGACTCTAATCTCCAATTAATTAACCTCTAGGAAACTGTCAGTGGCACTGTGGCTCCAGGGGTAGGGCAGTAGCCGGACCCACCTCCCCGCCCCCCCAAAAAAACACCCTAAAATGCCACAGGCTAAATTCCCAGCCACACCTCTCATGAAATGAAAAAGAGGAAGCAGAATGGACATCTGGCAGAAAGACTTCTGAATACAGGCCCTATCTGAGGCCAGAGTGCTGAAAATGATAAGGAAGAAGCATGAATAAAAATGCTTTTAACTAAAATTAATTCCAGTCATGAGACTCAGATTGGATTAAATTTTAAAATCAAATTATAGGCTTCACTTTAATAGAAAATTACAGTATGACTCTGACATTCATGAACAAAACATGACAAATGTGACTTACCTTTAAACCCTTCTTCTGGCATACAAACTGGAGAAAGAAAAAAAAATTCAGATTGAAAAGATGGTGTGTCAAACAGCAATAAGATCACTTCAGTGCTTCAGAGGAAAAGTTTAAAATAACTTTTAATTGCCTTAGTCACCTATAATAGTTACTTTTAAACTTATGAATGACATTGATCTAATGACAATATTTTTCTGCCTTTATTTTTTATTTTTGCCAGTCATGGGCGCTTGAACTCAGGGCCTGGGCACTGTCCCTGAGGGTTTTTTTTTGCTCAAATCCTGCATGCTATCACTTGAACCACAGCTCCACTGATTAATTAGAGACAAGAAATCTCATGTACTTTTCTACCTATGCTGTCTCTGAACTTTAATCCTCAGCTCTCAGCCTCCTGAGTAGCTAGGATTCTAGGTGTGAGTCACTGGCGCCTGGCTTCTGCCTTTGTCTTTTATCAACCAATATATAAGTGTCATTTAAAAAGTCAAACATTGGTGGCACAAGTTTTGTGTAACAAGGGCTTGCATTCTGAAGGAGCCAGGAATGTCTGGAGGAAGTACCAAGGCTGACCTCCCTGGAGCTGTTTTGTTCCATCCTCTTCTCCATTTACATATTTCCATTTTCTATATGAAGCCATGGTGGATTCTTATAGCAGGTGTTTTTGTTTTTTTTTTTTGCCAGTACCAAGGCTTGAACTCAGGGCCTGGGCACTGTATTTGGGCACTTTCTGCTCAAGGCTAGTGCTCTGCCACTTGAGCCACAGCACCACTTTTGGCTTTTTCTGTGCATGTGGTACCAAGGAATCAAACCCAGGGCTTCGTGTATGCTACGTGAGCACTCTACTACTAGGCCACACTCCCAACCTGTAGCCTGTTACTGTAACAGGCTTAGATTGCTCTTGCATAATCTTAGATGATATCTGACTTCCTCAACAAAGGACAGACTTAAGTTCTTCTACTGCCTCTTACAACCTGCCCAAACTAGCCTCCTGATGAAGTACATAATTTCAGATCCCACTGATCCTGCTCCCTGGTGAAGCCCTGGGTGCATCTTGCTTCTGCTGTTTGTGTGATGTGACTGTCCTCCTGGGCCTGGCAACTCCTGCATCATTCACATGTTCCATTTCCTCTGTACCTATCCATCCCCAACTCACTTGTCAATGCATAAAGGTCTGCAGGCCTGCCCAGGGAGTCTCCATCACTTCCACTCCTCCCCTTCTGAAGCCTGTGCTCATCCACTCCATGGAGGAGCTGCGCCCAGACTGCTGTGCAAAGCATCTATTCTGGAAACTTCCCCTTGCCATTTTCTAGGATGCTCTCCCTCTAACTGGATTCATTCTACATCAGTTCTATGACTGGCTTACATTGTTATCTCTTGTTTAAAATGAGTGGGTCCTCACACAGTGTAGTAGTAGCTGACACAGGCAGATATAAACATTGAGGCCCTCCACAGGTTTGGAGGCCATCACTGAGGACAAGAGGAGTCTGGGAAGCTGGATAAACCCAATGGATTGGAACTCAAGTTCACAGGATCCAATGGATCCTGCTCTGTTCAAGAAGTTTTTCTATGTGAATCTTTGCCCTAAGAAAGCAGTTGTTTGTTCTGTCCATTTCTAGATGTCATTAGGATCCTGGGTTGGAGGCATAGCTCAGTTGGTAGGAGCACTAGTCAAAGAGCAAAAGCATTAGGTACAGAGTTTGGCTCTCAGCCTCAGATTAAAAAAAAAAAAAAAAAAAGAACTGTAGAACTATCTTATTCCTAGCTTCTCACTGACAGTAGCTGACCCTTGCTGAAGTCAGTTTTTATTTCCATCAATTCTTTTCTGTCCTGCAAGTATGCCTTTTACATAGGCTTAGCTATCATTTACACATTTTCTCTATACTCTAATTGGCAGTTTTTAAGCATTCTATGATGTCACCCCTTTGCCAGTCTATGGACGGAACCTATCCCAAGCTGATCTTACCTTGCATGACATCGTCCATCGCAGCATAATCTGCAATTGGCTCATCGGCCTAGAAAACAAGTAGAGACAATTCAGACCCACAATGAAGGGGGAAAGGGGTGTGCTAGTCATGCCAACGATACATCGCCTTGAATTCTGGCCCTCAGTTTAAATACATTGCTACAAAGCAAACATTAAACACCATCCAGTGGCACACTTAGCTTAAGCCACAGCCAACAATATCGAGTTTTAACAAATGTTCTGCCAACTATGTATACTGGTACATGTGTGTGTTAGGGGAGTACTCCCCTCCTAAAAACACCTTTAGATGTGCAAATGTCTTAATGTAAACACTCTGGTGTTACTAAAACCACATTAATCATCATGAGTTAGAGGGAAGTAGCAGCACTGTAAGTTAGGTAGAAAAGACTGATCCTCTCAAGCAGGCCACAATTACACCACCTTTGTCTTTTCTTGCCAAAGGAACACCATATCCACATTGCTTTGAGGAGGAATCTAAGCTTATGGTGTAATTAACTTCGGAGGAAAGGAACAGTCCAGACCCACTGATAACATGGCTGTTTCTAAAAATTCAGATGGTTTGGTTACTAGGATCCCCTAACTCCATAGGCTCTCAGCGTCATTCCACAGATGATAAAATGAGTCTACTTCACAATGTCAGGGCCACACTCAACTGCATTGAAATTGGGACCTAGGTATTAAAAAACATGCATTTCAGGGCCGGGAGTGTGACCTTCTGAAAGAGTGCTTGCCTTGCAAACACAAAGCCCTGGGTTCAATTCCCTGGTGCCACACACCACATACACAGAAAAAGGTGGAAGTGGTACTGTGGCTCAAGTGATAGATGTCCCCCTGGAAGCAAGGCTGTTATTCTGCTTTTTCAAGAGCCAGGGAGAAGGTTTATCTAGAGCTTTTAACAAAAATTATGACTGCCCCTATTGTATCTACTGAAATTTTCATGAATCTTAAAAAATGCTGTCCCTATATTTCAAAGTATAAAGTGATAGAGCTACTTTTTCTTCCCATTGTTTTGGTATGGAGGGCTTGGCTGTTCTTGCTCAAAGTGAGTATCCTATCATTTAAGTCACAGCTCCACTTCCATCTTGCTGCTGGTTACCTGGAGACAATAGTGTCATGGACTGTCCTGCCCAGGCTGAGTTGGAACAACAATCCTCACATATCTCAACCTCCTAAACAGCCAGGACACAGGCACAAGCCACTGGCACCCGGCCTTCTGTCAACTGCTGGGAATGTGAAAGAGCAACTCAACGAAAAGTAGCAGACAAAACCAGGAGCGGGGTCGCATTTGTGACATCTCAGCCCCTTGTAGGCTGAGGCAGCTGGAGTCAAAAAACCAAACAAAAAAGGGGATACGTGGTATGAAGGGTGTGAGCTGACAGCAGGCTGCACTGCTGCTCTGGTGGCACACATGATGCCTCTGGGGCAAAATATGGCAGTCAGAGAGCCCCTGCCCAATTTCCTTTCTTTCTGCTTTGTGAAAAATCAGGACACCAGGTAGGATGACTTCTTCCATGGCTTTGCACAATCCCTGATCCCGTGCAGCCTGGACATTGAACTTGGTGCTTGGGAAAGGGCCCAGGAGACTTCCCCTTTCATCTCAGGCAGGGCAGTGGCTGATGGCCTACAGTGTACCATTTTAAACTCAGAAGTTGTCAGCAAGGCAGCTGTCACTTACCTTTAATAAAATGACAGATTCAGGAACGACACCAAGAGTTCCAAGGGTGGCACAGTCATCACTCAAAATCTTTCCATCAATTGACAAATTCTGGTCAAAAGGAGCAACTGAAAACGCATGCATTATCTGTCCAAATAGAAAAGAAATAAAGCCCATGTAAAGCAGAATACTGAGAGCTATACCAAACATGAATAAATACAGCATGGATTCTAAACATTACGAACAAAAGACACTACTGTTGGCAGCCAGCCCATTTGCTACATTCCTACTGTGCCTATAATCCCTGACATAACCAGCAACGTCCTTGGGAGGTCTAGTAATGAACTGGGAAACCACCGCTCACAGGGATCCTTTTGTCCTGTGGCTCAGCCACCTCCAGAGGCAGGGGTGAGGAGATGGGATGCAGCAAAGGTGGGTCTGGCCTGCTCTAGTGCCCTGCTGTCAGCTCTGTGGCTGCACGAGTTGGACAAGGCTATCAACATCACTGCTGCTCACCCCCAATGCCAAGAACCAAACAAGCCAAGGCCAAATTCTCTCCTAAAACCATCTCCAGGTGGGACACAGAGGTGTGTATCTGGAGTTCCAATGACTGGGGAAGCGAAGACAAGAAAGAAGACTGCTTGAGGCCAGCTCCAAAGCAGTCTGGGCAATGTGCTGAGACCTTATCTCAAAATAAGTGTTGTACAACAATTCCCGCCCCCACATACACAATCTTTAAATTAACCACCAAGCTAGTCCTGGGGCTTAAACTCAGGGCATGAGCACTGTCCCTTCTCAAGGGACACTTGAGCCACAGCACCATTTTTGGCTTCTTCTTTTCTTTTTTTTTTTTTTGCCAGTTCTTGGGCCTTCTCAAGGCTAGAGCTCTACCACTTGAGCCACAGCACCCAGGTCTTCATGAATGCTAGGTAAGCACTCTACTGCTAGGGCAAACTCCTGGGCCCTATTTGGGCTTTTCTCTCTTGTTTTTACTCCTTTAGCAAACAGTCTGGACTGTGTAATTCATTCCTTGCGTTTTTCATACATTCTTAGACCAACTCTTGCCTCTACAAACTAAAATCCAATTTTCTTGAGAATAGGGGCCCTGTGCCTCCCCCTAGTCTAGCCAAGTCTTAAAGAGTTAAGTACATTCCCAAAATCTGGTACACATAACCATTCAGGGTTTTGGTTTTTGTCTGTTTTGAGGCTTGAACTCAGGGCCTGAGTGCTGTCCCTGAGCTTTTGTGCTTATGGCTAGTACTTCTACCACTTTTAGCCACAGCGCTACTTCTGACTTTCTGGTAGTTAAATGGTGATAAAATTTCACAGGATGAAGTGGCCAGGGTTATAAATGTGAGCCATTCACACCTAGTCTGTTTTTTATTCCAGTTTTCTGGTGGTTAAGTGGAGATGAGTTGCATTGACTTTAGTGCTAGGACTAACCTCGATCCTCAGATCTCAGCCTCCTGAATAGCTAGGATTACAGGCATGACCTGGCACCCAATAGGAGGTCAATTCTAAGAATTCATTTTATTATATTTTACTATTTAGGGCCATCCTCAAAAGACCATGACCGACCAAAACAAAAAACAAAAACAAAACAAAAAACAAACAAAAAAACCTGACAGGACAGCTGCCAAAGCCAACAGAAGCCAACCCAGCATACTGGCATCCATCTCTATGCTAGCCAATGGGATTGCAAAAGGCTACAAGAGACTGCAGTGCTCACAAGGATGGTCGCTGCCAGTAGATGCAGCAATGCTGCTTCACTTCTTGAAACGCTCAGTAAACCGGGAGACTACACGTGCAAACACCCAACGCTGAGGGAGAACAGCACCATCACTGACGGTGCAGGGACACCAAAGGACGCTGTCACTCAGGTTGTTTTCTGGGCATACACTGAAGGACCTTTTGCTAGGAAGCTACCATGTGATGAACATTCTGCTAGCTGCCAGAAATAGAGATGGGAATAACCCACTACGGAGGGGCTCCTGCCACATAAAAGTGGCACACAGGGGAAACTTGGTCAACTTCTTGGACAGCAAACAGTGACGGGAACATTAAGGGCCAAATTTCTCAGGGACATCTTGAACTTATCAGCCCCTTCTGATTAGGATCGGAACTTTATCGTCTGAACGTTCATTTATTGCACTTGAGTACCGACAGAGCATAGAGCATTTCCCCAGTGCCTGCCCTGCAATTGCCAACTGCGGGCCAGTGGGCAAGATGTATACTGAACAGACAAACTCCCAGAGATGGTGGAAGAAGGGAAGGGAGAAAGACACACCTCTCCAGCGGAGGCCAAGGCAGGAGGGAAGCCAAGCTTCCCTGGTGAGGAGCAGTCACTTTAGAGAACAGGCCAATGAAGCCCAGAGCCTGACACAACAACTAATAAGCTGTGAATGCACCAGGAAGATCCATTAGAGCCGGCAGAACAAAGGCAGAGTGGACACAGCTTTCGTGGTCTGTGAAGCCTGCCAGGAATTGTGGGAACCAGATGTTAAGCTTGCTGTCTTTGAGGAAATGCAGGAGCAGGACAGAAGCTTCTGGCCACATAACCTTATGCCCAAACCTTCCCTGTAAGGCATTTAGTGCCACTCACTGAGGACTTAGCTTTGGGAAAATAAAATACATTTGGTGGACTGGTGATGAAGCTCAGTGGGAGATACTTCCCCCAGAGGAGTAAGAACTAGGGTGTCATTTCATGGCTCCACAAAGCAAAACAAAACTAAACCAAAGCTGATACAATGCAATTAAACACTGAGAATCTTCAGAGAAAAGGAACAAACATTTTTTGTTGTTGTTGGTCATGGGGCTTGAAGTCTGGGTCCTTGGGCACTGTCCCTGAGCTCTTCAGCTCAAGGTTACCACCTTACCCTTTGAGCCACAGAGCCACTTCCAGTTTTCTAGTGGTTAATTGGAGATAAGAGTCTCTTAGCCTGGTGGTGGTGGCTCACACCTGTAATCCTAGCTACTCAGGAGGCTGAGACCTGAGCATCAAGGTTCAAAGCCAGCCCGGGCACAAAAGGACCTGAGACTCATCTCTAGAAAATGGCAAGTGGGGTTTGGCTCAAGGGTAGGGCGGTAGCCTTGAGCTGAAGAGATGAGAGACAATGCCCAGGTCCAGGGGTAAGGCAATAGCCTTGAAGAGCTCAGGACAGCGCACAGGCTCAGTTCAAGCCCTATGACCCCCCCACCACCCCCAAAAAAGTCTCTGGGTCTTTAGTGCCTGGGCTGGCTTTGAACTTGAATCCTCAGATCTTAGCCTCCTGAGTAGCTAGGATTACAGGTGTGAGCCACTGTGCCCAGGTGGAATAGTTTTAAGCAATTCTTATGGTGAATACATCTAAGGATTAAGCATTTAGTTTGAAAAAAGCTGTTATTCTATTAACATGGAAGTGCAGTTCCCTGAATGGCACCATTGAATGTAAAGAAAATAGCATTACACGTTTTATAAAGAGCACTCACCACCACCACCACCACCACCACCAGTGATCACAGGCTCACCCATCACAGACTCCCATGCTATCCAGGCTGCCAGGCAAAAGGGTCAAATCTGGGGGAAGCTTTTCAAGTTTCTACCACCAAGAAGCAAGGGGAAAATTCCATTCCCCTGCCTTGCTCTTGCTCCTGTTTGATTCACAGTGGTCTTTGAAGCAAGAATGGCAGCTGAGACGGAGACGCTGCAAAGAAACCACCCAAGAAAGGCACATCTGGGGGTTTCATGTGAACAGCAGTGTGTCCCAGCAGCTCATCCGTGCAGGTAACGCGCTTCCAGATGGAGAGGTTATTTCTGTGGCTTCTGATTTATCCTTCAAAAATAGAAGACCGTAATAGGAGCAGCACGGCTTTGGAAAATGTCCTTATCCACAGGGGCTCTTTTGTAATTTAAAGGTTTTGAATGCTCGAGGTTTACCACTGACAGGCAGAAAGCCGGTGATAGAAACAAGCCTTCTTAGATGTAAAGGGTACAATAACAGAGTAAAGATATTATACCAACACATTTATTTTCAGAGGCGTGGGTTCAACCAAGGGAAATACTGTTCTCAGGACAATCTGGAACACATAACACCCTCAAAGGAAGCCTGTACTTTTGCCTCAATTACAATGATAAATATCAGCAACAAGAAAAATGCGTAGCCAGTAAACTATGCCACATAAAAGTAGCACACAGGGGAAACTTGGTCAACTTCTTGGACAGCAAACAGTGACAGGAACATTAGGGGCCAAATTTTGCAGGGACATCTTGAATTTATCAGCCCCTTTTGCCTAGGACTGGAGCTATATTGTCTGAATGTTCATTTATAGCCCTTTAGCACTGACAGGGCATAGAGCATTTCCCCAGTGCCTGCTCTACAATCGCCAAATGAGCTCCAAGTCTCGGGAGGGTGGGTAAGAAGCACACAGAATGAATGTCTAAAATCGGAAAAGACCATTATATAAGAAAAGGAAGTGAGAGGGGCACTGGTGGTTCACGCCTGTAATCCTAGCTAATCAGAAGTCTGAGAGCTGAGGATCGCAATTCAAAGCCAGCCCTGGCACAAAAGTTTGTGAGACTCATCTTCAATTAACAACCAGAAAATCAGAAGCGGTGCTGTAGCTCAAGTGATAGAGCACTAGCCTTGAGCTGAAGAGCTCAAGGACAGAGATCAAGCTCAGAGTTCAAGCCCCAGAACCAACAAAAAAAAAAAAAAAAAAAAAAAAAGAAAAGAAAAAAAGGAAAGAAGAAAAGGAGGGAGGGAGGTAAGTGGAGACTTAGAATTCTACCAAATACTCATAAGCCTGCAGAACTACTGAGCTAGAAGACCCTGACTCGCCCTAATGAGCGGGCAGTCATGTGCCTGCTCTTAATCCCCTCCCCTTGCCTTCAACTCCACACAAGATCCTGGCAGGAGGCTGATATCCATTAAGTGGTCAAAGGAAACCAGGATGTGACCGAAATCTATGGCTCTCCATGCTTCTCATTGTGGGATAGCTACTCAGCGCTTGCTCCAGGCTTCAGAATCTAAAATCCATTTTTGTCCTCACAGAGAGAAACCATGTCTTTTTAAAGAAAGGAGTGAGCCTAATTTGGGGATCCTGGAGGCACTCTTTTGGAACTGAATAAATCCTATCTCCATGGCACACGACTGAGAGCAGATAATGTGTATGAAAGGTCAGAGAGAAAACACACACATATATAAACAGAGGTGGGAAACCAGGAAATCAAAGGCCCCAAACCCAAAATTTCGCTCACCTGAATCTTCAATTCTTTTAGAGTTTGATTGGCTGAAACCAGAAGTGCTTTCTCACCGCGAACTTTCCGGTGTCGCATGCTCCGCCGAATGACTTGTTTCTGATACGCGATGTAATTCTGATGGGAGATCTTTTGCCGCTTTGTTCCTCCATTGCTCTAGGAGAGCCAAAACAAGAAAGCCCAGAATTACCACCAAGAGTTTGCTCATGAAGGTCTTCCAGTACCCAAAGCACAATACTTCACGGTCCCACGACCCTCTGAAGTGCATCAAGAACAATGAGCAGAAAATCCTCTAGTTTCTCATAAATGTGAAAGTTCACATACAATTGTAAAACTAAACAAGGGCAATACACTTATAGTTACATGTGAGCAGCTTAAATGTTCGATGTGAGAAATACTTTAAAAAAGTAAATGAGGGCTAGGAATGTGGCTCTGTGGTAGAGTGTTTGCCTAGCATGCAAGAAGCCCTGGGTTTGATTCTTCAGTACCACATAAACAGAAAAGGCTGGAAATGGCTCCACATTGGGCCAGGAGTTTGGCCAACTGATACTGTGCTTGCCTAGCATGCACGAAGCCCTGGGTTCGATTCCTTGGTTACCACATACACAGACAAAGCCAGAAGTGGTGCTGTGGCTCAAGTGGTAGAGCACTAACCTTGAGCAAAAAGAAGTCCCAGGACTGGCAAAAAAAAAAAAAAAGAGTAAATAAAGATAAAAAAAAAATGAGTGGCTCATATCTGTAACACCAGCTATTCAGAAGGTTGAGATACGGAGGGTCACAGTTTATACAACACAGCTCATACAACACCTCCAAAATAACCAGTAAAAAGCTGGGCTGCAGTTGAGACTCAAATGCCACAAAAGGAATCTTAAGTTCAAGCTCCAGTATTAGCAAAGGGAAGAAGAAAAAAGAAATGTACAAGGAAAATAGGTTTGATCAGTAATAATTAAAAAAAATACACTGCACTGAACCTGAAATTTAACTAGCTCATGCTATACTAGTGTGTGCACTCATCTGAGTGTGAGTGTACATGCACACATGTGTGCATTGTGTGCATTGGATCAAGGCTTCACACTCTTGCTTTCTTTCCTAGCTCAAGGCTGGTCTTCTACCACTTGAACCACACCTTTACTTCTGGCTTTCTGCTGGTTAACTGAAGATCAGAGCCTCTCAGATTCACCTCTCCTCAGATCTTAGCCTCCTGAGTAGCCAAGATCATAGGCACGAGCCACCAGCCCTTAGCTACATTTCCTTCTCTTTGAAAATGAGAGGGAAAATATATTCTACTGAAGATATATAATTATTCTAAAGAAGAGCACTTTAATAAATAAAACTATTTTTCACTCATGGCAGGTGACTTGAGCCACGTCTCTAGTACAGATTTTCCCCTGCGCCAGCTGGCTTATAATTGTAATCTGAAAATCTCAGTCTCATGAGTAGCTAGGATTAAATTTATAAGCATGTGCCTGGTTATCTGTGGCTCACGCTTATAATCCTAGCTACTCAGAAAGATGAGATCCGAGGATCATGGTTTGAAGCCAGCCCAGGTCGGAAAGCCCATGAAACTCTTATTTCCAATTGAGTGTGAGCAAAAAAGTTCAAGCCCCTGGATTGGGGTGGAAAATTTTACAAGCGTGAGCCATTGTTGCCAGTTAATTGTGCTTCTTGTTAACTATGAATTATTTGCACATTAATTGTTAAAAACTGAATCTTCAGGTCCAGCCTCCAGTTCCCAGAGCTGAAACATAGGGTACAGGTATGAAGATAGAAAAGAAATAACATAAGGAAGCAATTGACCAACTCCATAGTGTAGAACAACATGTAAGAAACCAAACTAGCATCCGAGTCATGTCAGGGAGAGGAGAAGAAAAGTGGAGGTAAAGAGCAGGACACCTAAGTGTCACAGGCTGAAATGACACTACCAAGGCATCTTGCACAGACACTGGTTTGAGAAACAGACACACATCAATACAGATATTAGATACCAGAGAATTTTCCATTTTCTCTATGGTTTTCTTTTCTTCTTTGGTCCATAGTGGGGCTTGAACTCTAGGCCTAGGTGCTGTCCTTGAGCTCTTTGGCTCAAGGCTACTGCCCTACCCCTGGGCCCGGGTATTGTCCCTAGGCGCTAAGCTCAAGGCTACTTATTACCCTACCCCTTGAGCCTCAGCATGCCACTTCTGGTTTTCTAGAGGTTAATTGGAGATAAAGAGTCTCTCATGTTCTCATGTAATCCTAGCTACTCAGGAGTCTGAGATCTGAGGATCAGGGTTCAGAGCCAGCCTGGGCACAAAAGGACCCAAGATTCTTATCTCCAATTAACCTCTAGAAAACCTCTAGAAGTGGGGCTTGGCTCAAGGGCAGGACGGTAGCCTTGAGCTGAAGAGCTCAGGGACAGCACCCAGGTCTTTTGAGTTCAAGTCCCAAGGTCCCTCTCCCCCCCAACACACGAAAGTCTCACGTTCTTTTAGTGCTCAGGCTGGCTTTGAACCCCATACTCAGATCTCAGTCTCCTGAGTAGCTAGGATCACAGGCATGAGTCACTGTGCCTGGCCTCTATGTATTTCTTATGAACACACTGTTTCTTTTATCTTCCTGAAACACAGGTTTCACTATAGAGCTCAGGCTAGCCTTGAACTCACAATCCTCCAGCTTGTCTTCCAAGTGCTAGGACTATAGGTATATATCAATACACCCAATTCAGATACATTATTAATATACATGTAACTTTTTATTTTAGATGTGAGATTTAATGTAATACACTTAAATATTATTAAATTAAAATGAAAATATATTTCATATCAGTGTATTTAATACACATAAAAATATGGGCAAAGGACATAGTTCAAGTTGTATTAGCAAATGCGAGTTTCTGATCTCAAGCCCCAGATCTCAAGGAAGCTGAGATATGAGTATCAAAGTTCAAAGCCAGGCAGGGCACTAAAGAGTCTAAAGAAGAGAGACTCTTATCTCCAATTAATCACTAGAAAATGGGAAGTAGGGCTGTGGCTCCAGGGGTAGGGTGGTAGCCTTGAGCTGAAGAGCTCACAGCCAACTCCCAGGCCCAGAGTTCAAGCCCCACGACAAACAACAACAGCAAAAAGGAAGGGCAGGGAGTTTGGCCTAGTGGTAGAGTGTTTGCCTAGCATGCACAAAGACCTGTGTTCAATTCCTTAGTACCACATATGTAGAAAAAAAAATAAGCTGGAAGTGATGCTGTGGCTCAAATAGTAGAACTCTAGCCTTGAGAAAAGTTCATGGACTGTGCTTAGGCCCTAAGTTCAAGACCTATAACTTGGGGGGTGGGGGGGAGAAGGCAAACTGTTGTGATTTACCTAGAGGTCATCCAAAGGTAGATTCATACACAGGTGTACAATATCAGCTGTACTAGTCTTAAGGTAATAAAAGTCAGTGTGTCCTAGGGACTCTTGTAAATGCTTAATCAAGACATTAACAAGCTTCTGTGCAGCAAACCAAGGCAGAGAGTGAAACCAGGATTTTCCTCTGGTTTAATTAGATCCGGAGGAGGTAACGTAGGGATGGTAGCTCTGGTGAGCAAGTTGTACTGTCAGCTGGTAAGGAAAGGGGTTCAGGGGTTGACCACAGACACAGATGTCCACAGTTCATTCCCAGGACTCTGCACATGAGGATGCAGAAGCACAGAGCGTGGGGTGGTGGTGGTGGTGAGAGGGGGGCTGGGATGTACATCACTGGTGAACAAAGCTTCTACACCAGGCCAGGTGGCCCTATCTAGCCCCAAGTCAACATGGGAATATAGAAAGTTAATGACTGTGGGAAGGTCAAACTGGACCTGAATTCTACAATTAAGAATAGGAAAGTATCTATAATATACCAGATAAAATTTTACTTTGGCAGTACAAAACACAACAGCAAGGCCAATCTTCCAAGACATGTTTTTAAAAAATGTTTTAAATGCTAAAAGCTTTTCCTGGAATTATCTATTTTCTTTTAGATCCATAAAATTTAAATCCAACTGAACTGACAAAACTAAGTGAGTGCACTGGTTTTAGGAGGCTTGCAATTATCTAAGTGATGCCCCAACACTGAGTATATTATTAACCTCAATTTTAGATAACACAGAAGGACCGGTGATCTGGCTTTAGTGGAGAGGAAAGGGGATCTGATCCACTCCATTAAGGACAAGCACAAATGCACTGCTTTTTATTATAGGGATTTACCACTGTGGTGACAGAGCCACCAATCTATGTTCTGAGATGCGATGATGTAGCCCAAAGAGAAAGGGAGGAGGGTGATATTCTGAAAAGACTGTATATTCTTCAGGGACTGGCTACTCTTTGCTAAACAGAAAGTTAGACTTCAGATTTTTCCCCCCTTGAACCAAAAATATTTAAAACATTCCAGAGTATTACAACATCCAAACAAGGAGAAGGAAGACAGAGGAAAATTACAAAGTATAAAAAATAATTATAGCATAACGAGGAATGCTCCCCAACATTCTCTATCTTATTTACAAATATGAAGTCTGTTGTCATCCACAACTGAAAGGAATTCCATCTCCATCTGAAAGCACATTGCTGTGGTTACGACCACAGTGAAGAAACCTAGACATTCAAAAAACTTAGCCTTTCAAAATGGAAATCTTGAAAATATAAAGTTTTCAAAACAGCTTCTAGATTGAAAAGCAAAGCTTGAAATAACAAACTAAACACACATACGAAGTTTAACTTACCAAATTTAGGAGAGAATAAGGAATAAATTAGTGATAACAAACCAGAAAAGTCCGCGCACCCCCCCCCCCAAAAAAAGAGATTCTGGTTAGGCACCTGTGACTCATGTCTATAATTCTAGCTGCTCAGGAAGCTGAGCTCTGAGGATTTCAGTTCAGGTCCAGCCTGAGCATACAAATCCTTAGACTTTTTATGTCCAGATAGCCAGGAAAAAAGATAGAAATAGAGGTGTGGCTCAAGTATACAGTGCTTGTTATGATCCTAAAAAACAAAACAAAACAAAAAAGCAAAATGCCTTAAGGTCAAGGGTGTTGGGGATGATGATGATAAGATTCTTGATTATCTATCTATTTGATAATCAGGTTATATTAAAAATAACTAGCTGGGTGGGAAGGCTCATGCTTGTAATCCTAGCTACTCAGGAGGCTGAGATCTGAGACTGGCAGTGCCAAAGCACTAAGGAACATTAAAGAATGTGAGACTCTTATCTCCAATTAAGCACTAGAAAAACGGGAAGTGTGGCTATGGCTCAAGAGTTCAAGCCCCAGGATCCACCAAAAAAAAAAAAAAAAAAAAAAAAGGCAGTCATGTAATTCCTCAGATGGGTTTTATAAATAGGTACAGAAGCTAGGATTACTCAAGCGGTAGAGCACCTGCCCAGGAAACACAAGGATCCAAGTTCAAACCCCAGTGTGAAGGAGGGAGAGAAAAGGGGAAGGGAGGGAGCAGAGAGAACCAGTAGAGATCCCATTGTAGGTTGACAGGGTAAAATTCAAATCTAGCAGAAGCACTTTAACAAGAGTGGCTGCCCACTGACCCAAAACATAACAGTGTGAGTCTTGTTCCTTCCTGAGCGACTGCAGGTTAGGAGACGACAAGCAGTCATGGGGGGAAATGTTGCATGCCCCTTGAACCTGCTGGACAGCTTCAAGTAACATTTACCTGGGGCTGACTGGCTTTCTTACTTTTTTTTGGCCAGTCCTGGAACTTAAACTCAGGGTCTGGACATTGTCCTTGAGCACTTTTTGTTAAGGACAGTGCTCAGCCACTGGCGCCACAGCACCACTTCCAGCTTTTACTGTGTATGTGGTACTAAGGAATCGAACCCAGGTTGTTGTGGATGCTAGGTGAGCACTCTTACCAGTAGGCCACATTACCAGCCCCTTGGGGCTTTCTTAACCATGTGAGAATGAAGCAACAGCATTAGTGTGTACTGTCAGGCCAACAAGCCCAGGTAACTCTGCTCTGTAACACAGCAGATGGCCCTACTTACACTGCCATGATTCATGGAGGCTAACCTAATTTGACTAGCCTATGTTGCTAAGACAAAACTTGAGTAGAAACTTCCAGAGTTGAAAATATCCATAGAATATGCTAAGAATATGGTGGTCGGCTTTCTTTTCTTTTTGCCAGTTCTGAGGCTTGAACTCAGGGCCCTGAGCACTTTCTAGGGCTTTCTCAGGGCTAGTGCTCTACCACTTGAGCCACAGCACCACTTCTGGTTTTTTCTATATATGTGGTACCAAGAAATAGAACCCTGGTCTTTGTACATGCTAGGCAAGTACTCTAATCCTAGGCCAAACTCTCAGTCCCAGTGGTCAACTTTCTGGCAAGCTGAAACTAATCTACACCACATATCAATGAATATATTCCTATCTTTCAGTTCTGAAGTCAATTATGTCAGAGGATGAGTGGGGAAAAAACCTTAACAGTAACAAAAAAAGAGTCAATCTTGTCTTTCTTTTCTCCTTTTTTTATTCATCAGTCTTATTATGTAGCCCGGGCTGGCTTAGAGCCTGAAATCCTCCTGCCTCTGTATCCCAAGTGCAGGGATTATAGGCATATGTCACCACACTTAACTAGAAAAGTCTGTCTTTAATGCAAAAATTTGATTCCAATAGAAAATAAAAGCAATCCATCAGTTGATCTGATCATTTCAAGAACACCTCAGACGTTATTCTACATATGGTCAGTCCATATTGAGTAAGACTAAAGGCTAGCTTGCAGTCCTAGCTACTCAAGAGGCTAAGATCTTAAAATGGAGCAGAAAACGCCATGAGACCTCAAGCTACAATTAACCAGTCAAAAGTCCAATTTTGTATGTAAAGTGCCAGCCAAAAAGCAAAACAAAACCCCAGAAGCAAAATGCCCTGAATTCAAGTCCCAGTATTGGGTGGTGATGAGATTCTTGATAATCAAGCTATATTAAGAGATAACAACTAGGGCCGGGAGTTTGGCCTAGTGGTTGAGTGCTTGCCTAGCATGCATGAAGACCCAGGTTCGATTCCTCGGTACCACATACATAGAAAAAAGCCAGAAGTGGTGCTGAGGCTCAAGTGGTAGAGCTCTAGCCTTGAGAAAGTCCAAGGACAGTGCTCAGGCCCTGAACTCAAGCCCAGGACTGGCAAAAAAAAAAAAAACAATAATAATAAATTAAAAAAAAAAAAGATAACTAAACAAATTTTCCTTACCCCTCCTCAGACATAATTGTCTTCAGAACAGGAAGATAGAATAGAATATATTTGTGGATATTTTAAATAATTTTTCATACTTAAGATTCCATAATTAAAAAATATATATCCAGAAAGCTAAGTGCTGGCTGCTTATACTTGCAATCCTAGCTACTCAGGAGGATGAGAGGATCACAGTTCAAAGCCAGCCTGGGCAGGAGAGTTTGTCAGACTCTTCATTAATCAGCAAAAAACTGGAAGCAGCACTGTGGCTCAGAGTGGTAGAGCATTAGCTTTGAGCAAAAAAGCTCAGGACAATGCCCTGAGTTCAAGCCCCATAACTGACCCCCCTACCCCCCCAAAAGAAGACCAAGATACAGATTTTAATGTGCTTTTCTAACTAAAATGTTGATTATATTTCATTCTTAACAATGAGAAATTTCTTGAAGAAATATGGGATACAGCTTTTTAGGAGAAAAGTAGGATTGCTATAGGAAACCACTAAACTAAGCAAAGAGAAAGGCAGCAACAAGCAAGGGGGGAGGCCTAGTGGTAGAGTACTTGCCTAGCATGCACAACGCCTTGGGTTCAATTCCTGAGTACATACACAGAAAAGGCTGGAAATGGTATTATGGCTCAAATGGTAGAGTGCTAGCCTTGAGAAAGCTAAAGGACAGTGCCCAAGCCTTGAGTTCAAGCCCCAGGATAGGTGAGGGGAACAAGAGAGGAGACTGAGATCCAGTACCCCACACAGTATAGAAAGTTGCCTGGGGCCTGTAACAACAGAACTGAAATGTATGACAAGAAGCAGATTTGACACATACTTGATTAAAATCTGGGTCTTTTTCTCCATCTGGTTTGGTTTCTTCCTTGTCCTCCTCTGTTTCAGAACTACTCACATTCAACTCAGGAGCTGAATCCTTCATCACCTGAATGCACCAGGACCACAAAGAGAAAAAAAGTTGAGTCAAGACCTGATGTGCAGGCCATGGGTAGTGTAGGACTGTGATGCTACCACAGACTCTGAGTGGCTCAGGAATCCTGGGTTACTTTACTTTTGCAGCCCGGGGATTTATTCTTCTATTTAATGTGCTCCTTTATGAACATAAGAGGTCTCTGCAGAGCACAAGTTAGTATTGGGCCTGTACAATGATCTTACTTTGCCTAAGTTCACAGGTGCTCTACATTTTGCCAAATTTTTGATAAAACCTTTTCAATCCTTGAGGTGATTTAAATGAAGGATAAAAGAAATGCTCCTTTAATTTAAATTTTTTTTTTCCAGTTCTTGGGCTTAATCTCAGGGCCTGGGTGCAGTATCTAAGCTTCTTTTGCTCAAGGCTAACACTCTACCATTTGAGCCACCATAGCACGCCTGGCTTTTTCTGAGTGGTTTATTGGAGATAAAAGAGTCTCGTGGACATTCCTGCCTGAAATGGCTTTGGACCACTGGCCTCCAATCTCAGCCTCCTGAGTAGCTAGTATTACAAGTTTCAGCCACCAGTCCCTGGCCCAGGCACCATTTTATACCAGAGTACATACACAAGCATGCAAGGTATAAAATATTTGTGGATCCAGGTGTTGGAGGCTCAAACCTGTAATCCTAGCCACTCAAGAGGCTGACGTCTGAGGATTAAAGAGCAAAGATAACCTAGGTAACAAAGTCCTTGAGACACTTATCTCTATTAAATAGCCCTAACGTGAAGGTATGGCTCAAGTGGTAGATCCTGAGATTTAAAAAACAAAAATGTGGGCTGGGAGCATGGTCTAGTGGTAGAGCACTTGCCTAACATGCACCAAGCCCTGGGGGTTCGCTTCCTCAGTAGCACACACACAGGAAAAGTTGAAGTGGTGCTGTGGCTCAAGTGGTAGAGCACTAGCCTTGAGAAAGCCCAAGAAAGGCCATCAAGACCAACAGATAGTGCCTAGTTCTAGTTCAAACCCTAAGACTGTTACCAAAAAAAAAAAAAAGGTGATGGGTATTCTACGGGGGGGGAAAGTTGGGAGTATTTATAGTCATTAACCTCATTTTCTCAGAGTTTAACACCAAGTCCCCAGTGTACATTTCTAAGCTACTCTTCTTGAAACAGTGTGGTAAGAAGCATCAAAGAAATGTCACACTTGACTTCCCAAGCCCTGAAATCTATTTCAGAGCCACCCCTACATATAATTTCTAGAACAAAATCTGCCTATTCCACCCACCCTTGCAGATCAACACACAAGGCTCTGTACTGGTCCTTCTCAGTCACCAATTCTAAACATAAGGAGGAGAACATAGGACACTATGGCAGCCACTAGCCATGTGTAGTCAATCACAAATCAATGTTCATTCTCTAATCAAGCCAGTTCATTTCTCATGCCCCCCAGCACTGGTGTGGATGCAATGATTTTTTTTGGGGGGGTGGGGGGCTCTATTAGGTTGTATTAGGCTTAGTTGTTTGTCATTAACTCATCTGACAACCTTCAACCCCAGGCCAAATCCCTGATGGGATGCTCAGGATGCTCTGCCGGTCTGCCCTGCTACACTGGAGCCTCTACTTTGGTTAGCCTCTTATCTGCCTTCTCAGACATCCTGCCACACACATCTTCTGTGGGAAATCATCTTAAGGGATTCTTAAGTTTTGACCTTTCCCATACAGCTTCTTCATCATTGTATCCACAGCACTAAAACCATTCCTGGACCACAGACATTCAGAAATATGTATCAAATAAAATTAGCAACAGCCAAGCAACAGTGGCTCGTGCTTGTAATCTTATCTACTTAGGAGGCCAAAATCTGAGGACTATAGTTCAAAGCCAACCCAGACAGAAAAGTCCCCATGGGACTCTTATCTCCAATTAACCACTCAAAACCAGAAGTAGAGCTGTGGCTCAAAGTGATAGAATACTAGCCTTGAGCACCAAGAGGTTTGGAGATAGCACCCCAGCCCTGAGTTTAAGACCCAAGACTGACCAAAAAATTGAAGTAAAAATTATATTATTAACAGACCAAATCCACACTCAGTCATAACTATTCATTTCACCTCTGTCCAGTATCAATTCTAATGTCAAATAGCAGTGTATGGGGGGGGGGGGCGTTGGTGATGGTTAGTAATTTGATTGTTGGCAATTCTCAATGAAAACACAACAGCCCATTTGAAGTGAACCTTGACCAATACTAGTCATGGCCACAAGAGGGAGCAGTACCTTTTTGTTGTCCACAACTTTGTGGACATAGATGGTGGCTTGAGTATACTCTCTCAGATCCCTCTGCTGCTGACAAAGCAGGCCTTCTCGGCATTCTGGACAGAGTTCTACAAAAATGGAGAGAGAAATGGCTGAGAAATCACAGTGAACGAACTCAGATCTGCCAAGCGCAATGGCTCATGGCTGTAATCCTAGCTACTCAAAAGGCCACTAGAAAACAGAAGTGGCGCTGAGGCTCCAGGGGTAGGGCGGTGGCCTTGAGCTGAAGAGCTCAGGGACAGCGCTCAGCCCCAGAGTTCAAGCCAAAAAAAAAAGAAGGAAAAAAAATGCCCTGAACATTTCTCACTTTTCACTAGAATTTATTAAATCATCAGTAATATCTTTTATTCATAGCTTCATCCTACATATGCAAATAATATAGTGAAAGTATGAATAGTAATACTATATGACAGATTCCATCCAAGAAGACTTGACCAACACATATCCTTCCATTTTAAGCAGAGAATACACTGTGAACAAATCCTCTTTGCTCCTTAAAAATGTCCACTTTAACTATAGAAACAAACCAATATCAAAAGGAAGACTTACTAGGCTCAGAAATATACTGTGTTTCTGAAGGGTTCACATCTCCCACTTCAATTCTTGTGATTTTAATTACATGATCCACAACAAAGAGCTTTTGTATCATTTGCCACTCGCTGGGCCATATGAGAGCTATACTGTGCAAAAAGAAAACACACATACACACAACATGCCTTAAGACACATGGAGATTAAGAGGGCTAATCTAACTATTAGCACCTCTAAATCAAATTGACACTACTAGTATTTAGTGAACAGAAAATGCAAGAGAAGGTCATCACCATCATTACCATCATGGGACTCTCTGAATCAACACGGCTAAATCCAGACACATCAGCACAAGAGGATAAAATATATGCGAGACATGAAAACGCACATGCATTACTGTGCATCCTGGTTTGCTGACCCAGTCTCACTATGCAGCTTCCAGGCTGGCCTGGAACTCACAATGTTCCTGCCTCTACCTCCTAAACATGTATTATTATTATCTTTAAGCATATTAAAACAGCATCTTGGTGGCTCACCCCTGTAATCCTAGCTACTCAGAAGGCCAAGATCTGAGGGTTGTGGTTTAAGATGAGCCTGGGCTCTTATATCTCCAAATTAAACACCAAAAAGCCAGAAGTGCAGCTGTGGCTTAAGTGGCCGTCATGGCCTTGAGCACAAAAGCTTACAGACAGAGCCCAGGCCTTGAGCTCAAGCCTCAGAATCAGCGCGCACACACACAATTAAAATAATAATTTTACAATAAAAAAGGCAACATTGGGCTGGAGTTTGGCATAGTGGTACAGTGCTTGCCTAGAATGCATGAAGATCTGGGTTTGATTCCTCAGTACCACATACTTAGAGAAAGCCAGAAGTGATGCTGAGGCTCAGGTGGTAGAGTTCTAGCCTTGAGAAAGTCTAAGGACAGTGCTCAGGCTCTGAGCTCAATCTCAGGACTCAGGGGGCAGGGAGGGAGTGGGAGGAGAAAGGAAAAAAAGCATATCCAGGACCAAAAAAAATTTTTAAAAATTATAAATAAATCCATAGGTGAATCCTTGAAGAGTGGTTTGTAGACCCAACCTTAGTTGATGACTTTTGCTCTGCCATGGTCCTACATTATATCTATTCTCTACTAAAAAAAGAAGAGGATCTTGCTAGGGCCCGTGGCTCATGTCAATAGCTATTCAGGAAACAGAGTTGGAGGGTGAAGGTTGAAAGGTACCATGGGAAAGAAAAGTCTGTGAGACTCCATCTCCAACTAACTAGAAAAAAGGGGGTGAGCCTAGCTAGTATAAAGGAGCTAGGAGGACGTAGGTCTCAGTAGCCTGGTGCCAGGTCTGGAGAAGCAGCCTGTCCTGTCTATTTTCCTCTTTTCAAGATCTAAGTGCTCATTCTAAAGGACATATAAAAGGCAAAAACCTGTAAATCAGTGAATGACTAATGACATTTTTGAAGAGATTATACTGGATGACAAATTTTCTAAACATACTTTAACTATCATTAGGAACAGACAATCACACGAAGAGAAGAAACTCACAGTTTAGAATCTTCTTTGGTCATGGAAGCAAATGTAAACATGAGTCCCCCGTGAGGACAGAGAAGGGCGCTATTTCCTACAGATGACACAGGACTACACCTCGCAGGCTTTCTATTCAAATGAAACAAAGAGGATAAACACCCCTGACTATTTCATGAAGAAAAAGATACGTAACACAGTGCTTTTAAGATTAGTGACAGGAGCCAGGTGCTCAAGCCTATAATGCTAGCTACTCAGGAGGCCGAGATCTGAGGATCTGCTAGCCAAGGCAAGAAAATCTGTGAGACTCTCATCTTCAATTAACCACCAGAAAACCGAAGTGGCGCTCTAGCTCAAAACAGCAGAATGCTAGCCTTGAGCAAAAGAGCTCAAGGACAGCACCCAGGCCCCGAGTTCAAGCCCCACAACTGACCCCCGCCCCCAGTCAGTTACATGTAAAGGAATGTTAGTAATTAAATGTGTTTTCAGGATTTACTTATAGAAAAGAAAGCTTCATGTATGCGCTAGGAAAAGTAACCAAGGAGGGTGATGTGAAAGGCACCCTGGGTGCTTTAAAAAGCATCAGTGAACCCAGAGAAAGGGAAGAAAATTTCTACCTCACAAATTTCCGCCATTCTTCTACAAAGAACTGTGATACAATATAGAGGACATCCGTGTCCTAGAATATAAAAAGCACAAAAAAAGAACACATTGATTCACCCCCTACTTAACACAGTCTTTATAGTACAAAGTGGTCTTCTTTGTTCAGGTTTTAAAACAAAATAAAAACTTCTCCCTGTCCCAAGAAACTGAGCTGGAATGAATTCCCCAGTTAGAGAATTAAACAAGCGAGGGTGAGAGCAGCTCTGCGCTGTCATGAAAGCATTTCACTGGGACTTTGGCAGCGATCTTCAAAAGCTCAGATCAAGTCTTCCCTTGGTGAGATGCACTGTACCTCTGGCCAGTTACTAAGACATGGTCTGTTTTTGTCTTGGAACAAATTGGGAAGAGAACTCTTTTGCTCATTTGCAATCATCTTATGTAAGGCTTCATTTTCTTCCCCTTCTCTTTCTAAAATCTGAAAGAGAAAGAATCAGTCAGTTGTCTCCTGCTGCCAGCACAAGGCGTGCCCTGCTCTACACCCCCACGCAAGTACCAGACTCACTCCCCGGGGAGGCTAATGGGGAGGTGGCATGCACTGCCTCTGTGTCAGTGGAGTTCAGTACCTTGCACTGGGAACAACATTCTTTGTAGCTTGGAAACTCAGGAGCCTTTGGGAAGTACTGCTGTAGTTTGCTCCAAGCCTCTTTAGAGACGAGCCTTCTTTCATTTTCAGATATGCATAACTCCCCTGGATTTAAAAAACAAAAACAGAAACAGAAGAGAAGCAGAAAGTCAGTATTTTCTAGTTCTTGAACTGGAAAAGTGTTTCCTAAGCATTCTCTTATCTTGTTTTCAAAAGTCTGTGGTCTGGGGCCGGGAGTTTGGCCCAGTGGTAGCGTGCTTGCCTAGCAAGCACGAAGCCCCGGGTTTGATTCCTCGGTACCACATACATAGAAAAAAAGCCAAAAATGGTGCTGAGGCTCAAGTGGTAGAGGTCTAGCCTTGAGAAAGTCCAAGGACAGTGCTCAGGCCCTGCGCTTAAGCCCAGGACTGGCCAAAAAAAAAAAAAAAAAAAAGTCTGTGGTTTGTTCAAGTATCAAATGAATTCATAGATACTTTCTAAAATATTCATTTCATTTTAATTCCACAGGAGCCAGTCATTAACTGCGATTTTATATACTCTCACAGAAGAAAAAAAAAAAACAAAAAAAACTAATGTAGGAGGCTAGACACACATTTTAAGTCTTCTCCCTAGCAATAATAAAATGGTGGCAACTTCCAAGTTCCCACACTCCAAGATACATTTCCCTGAAGGCTTTAGACATTTAATCGTTACTGGCATCATCTTGCAAGAAAAGGATGTTCTTAAGGTTATATAAACCTCAGGTTTTTTTCTACTTAAAAGGTTTCATTGTGGGCAGTCAATGTGGCTTAGTAGTAGAGCGCTTGAAGCCCTGGGTTCAATTCCTCAGTACCACATAAACAGAGAAAGCCAGAAGTGGCCCAGTGGCTCAAATGGTAGACTACTAGTCTTGAGCACAGAGAGGCTTAGGGACAGAGCCCAGGCCCTGAAATCAAGCCCCAGGATCCAGAAAGAGGAGGGAAAAAAAAAAGTTTTCTTGCATAGCTCAGCTCCTCTTGCCTTGTTCTACAGAGTAATGGGACCAAGTCATGAAACTGGATGCGGGAGAGGAGGGTTTACAAAACCTTTCTCCAGTCTCCAAGCTGGTCTTGAACTTGCCATGCTTTTGCCTCTCAAGTAGCCACGTGTGAGCCATGACACCAAAGAAGAGAATTTATTTTATTTTTCAATTTCTTTCTTTCGTTTTTTTTTATTAGGTAGTTACAACTCCCTAAGTCAGGTTAGGAATACAATGTTTCTTGAATAATTTCACCCTTTCTTTCTCTCAATTTTTCCCTCTCCCAATCCTACTCTCAGAAATAATTTTATTTATTTGTAAAAGAAAAAGGACTGAAGGCTGGCATGCACAAAGATCCAGGTTCAATTCCTCAGTACCACATAAACAGAAAAGGCCAGAAGTGGTGCTGTGGCTCAAAGTAGAGCTCTAGCCTTAAGAAAAGTCCAAGGACAGTGCTCAGGCCCTGAGTTCAAGCGCCAGGACTGGCGGGGGGAGGGGGAGAGATGGGGAAAGAAGAAAAAGGACTGAATTATACAACTTTAATATAATAATACATCCTTGGGCCAGGAGCATGGCCTAGTGGTAGAGTGCTGGCATAGCATGCATGAAGCCTTGGGTTCAATTCCTCAGTACCACATACACAGGAAAAGCTGGAAGTGGTCCTGTGGCTCAAATGGTAGAGTACTAGCTTTGAGGAAAGCCTAAGGACAGTGCTCAGGCCTTGATTCAAGCCCCTGGACTGGCAAAAAATTAATTAATTAATAATATATCCTTATAGTGAATACAATGCAGCCATAAAAATAATTTAAAGTTCAAAGATGAGCACCCAGTGGCTCATACCAATAATCCTACCTATTAGGATGCTGAGATCTGATGATCTTGGTTCTAATCTAGTCCGGGCAAGAAAGACCCTAACACCCTTATCTGTAATTAAACACCAACAAGCTCCAGTGGCAATGTGCTAGCCTTGAGGGGAAAAAAAGCATGCTCAGAGACAGTGTCTAGGTCCTGAGTTCAAGCCCCAAAATATCCAGTTCTGCCATAGCTGCCATTTTAAGCCCAGTCCCTAAATGACAGAACACTGTGAACAAAACACTTATGATATGCTAAGGTCTTAACAACATGCTTAAGTTCTAGCTTACCATGTGGACACAGAATGTCCTCATTAAAATTTAACTCGTCTTCCTCTTCTTTTCTTTCTTCCTTTGTTTCATCTAATCAAAAGGAAGATAGACAAAAATTGTTCTGAATATTGTGTTTCTAAAAGTTCAAACACCAGATATATACTACACCAACCTTAAGCAAAGAAAACATTCAAATTGTGAAAATTACATCTAAATGATTCCTAGAGAATTTTGCAAAGAAGTTTTGTATTATCTTCCCCTTTTAAGGCAAGAAAATTATCTCAATGACAGTTAACTTTTTAAAGGTTTAGGTTATGCAAGAAATGTGCCTGTTCTCAATTTGAAAAATTTACATATCCTGTTAATTCTAATCAAGGTATTCAGGTTGCTTGGTATAAATCAAGTTAGTCATCACCATGTCATGTCACTTTTACCTACCTACTCTTGTAGGGCTTAACAGAAAGCTCTAATGATATAAGCCCAAATGAAATAAAGATTTAACTGTCACTGCAAATATGCAGCTTTTGAATACTGGAAAGTCACCAAATAAAAAAATGTTAAGAACCAGATGCCAGGGATGGGAATGCGGCTTAGTAGTTGTCTAGTGCAGATGAAGCCCTGGTTCGATTCCTCAGTACCATATAAATAGAAAAAGCCCCAGGACCAGCACACACAAAAAATAATAAGTATCAGATTAGACTAAGAGTATAAGGTTAAATAGTTAATACACATTTTAAAAACATAACATACATACACAAAAAATACTTATTATTACATAAAAAACTTCAAGTGGGGGGAGTATAGTTCAATGAGGACTTTTCAATATGCACTAAGACCTAGGCACCCGTGCACACACACACACACATAATCACAACAAACAACAAAGCCCTAAAACAGAAATGAAGTAAGAAAGGACTTGTCAACATACATTTTATCTCCTCTGAGCCTCACACAAAAATGCAAGTAACAAGATAATGTTGTTTTATTTATTTATTTTTTGTCTTCTTTGTTCGATTATCTGTTTGGGGGGAATATATGAGAGTCCAGAAATGGAGGGACAAAGGTTGAACAAATGCAGCAGTGGTACTCAGACACTGTGTTGAATGGGAACTACATAACTTCATAGGCAAGGACAGGTGAGAAAAACTGGGAGAGTAAAAGGAGTGGTAAGTGTCCTGACTCATGAAACAGTAACCCCACTGTACATCAACTTAATAATAATAAAAAAAAACCAAAGCCAGGTACGGTAGTTCACACTTGTAATCCTACCTACTAAGGAAGCTGAGATCTGAGAATTGCAGTTCAAAGCCAGCCTGGGAACTATAGTCCATGAGGCTCTTGTCTTCAATTAACCATCAAAAAAATGAAAGTGGCGTTGTGGCTCAAGTGGTAGAACGATAACCTTGAACTGAAGAGCTCAGGGACAGTACCCAGGCTCAGTCAAGCCCCACAACCGACAAAAAATAAAAATTAAAAATACAAATAATGGCCGGGAGTTTGGCCTAGTGGTAGAGTGCTTGCCTAGCATGCACGAAGACCCAGGTTCGATTCCTCAGTACCACGTACATAGAAAAAAGCCGGAAGTGGTGCTGAGGCTCAAGTGGTAGAGTGCTAAGCCTTGACAGTGCTCAGGCCCTGAACCCAAGCCCAGGACTGGCAAAAAAAAAAAACACAAAAAACAAAACAAAACAAAAAAAATACAAGTAACTTTTCTACTATGAAAAGGAGTCGATATCAACACTAATTTGGATTTGGATATAAGGCTGCTAGGGCATTTTTATATTATGAGAGTGATAAAAACTGCTGTGGCGGACATGCTCTTCATACAGGTGAAAGCATGCAAAAACAAGCCTTCAGATGCCTCTGCAGGAAGCTCATCTGTGTCTGGCAGCAGGCATCATCAATTCATGTAACTGACCCAACAATTTCTAGGAATGTGTATCTCAGAAATAACCTGAAATTTACGCAAAGATACAGATATTCCTTCACACAGGATGTTCATGGCATCTGTGCCTTGAATGCTAACTGTGAAAAGGTAAAACAGCGAAAAGGTGAAATAATATCAATTAAAAATACATAAAAACAGTGAAAGGCAGCCAGGAAATAAAAAGAGCAGAGTGATGAAGAGCAATATACATCTGTCTACATAAGCTGCGTGATTAAAAGCTGCCATGTGCAGTGACTGTGCTCACAGGAGAGCACTGAAGTGTAGAACTTCTACCACTTGAGCTACAGTGCTACTTCCAGTTTTCTGGTAGTTTTGTGATGTCTCATGTACTTTCCTGCCCGGGCTGGCTTTGAACAGGAATCCTCAGATTTCAGCCTCCTCAGTAACTAGGACTGTAGACATGAACCACCAGTGCTGAGCTGGCTAAATTTAAATGTGTTTTTCCCTCAGTCGTAAGGCATTGATTATAAAATTAGATTTATAACAGAATTTCTGTACGTGCAAGTAGGGACTCAGTTAACTGAAGCTATTTCAGAAAAATCTGCAAGCTATTCAAACACTGCACTGTCTTCTTCATGTCAAGTGCTGGTGTGCACATTCGCTGAGCAAAGGCAGCAAGAGAGTCTGGTAGATAATCTAAGAGCACCATGTCCTGATCTTGCTCCAATGTACTGTATATCTGCAGCAGACTGATCTTCCTGAAAGCCTTAAACCTGGAGCAGAATTATTAATTTTTCACTTGATTCACTAGACAGAGCTTGAGCCCAAAGCATGCCTAATTATAACAGAATCTCACATGGGAGCTGCTAAATCTTTGTTGAATTTCAACAGCTGAAACTTTCAGGGCAGGAAAGTCCATGAGACTCATCTCCAATTTATAAGGTTTGTCGAAAGGAAACTCCACACAGTTTAAGAGATGAAGGTTTATTAAGAGAGAGAGTAAGAGAGAAAACAGACCTACAGCCGCACAAGATGGAGTCAGGTGGAAGAAAGAGACCTTATGGCCGGAAGTGAGAGATTATATAGGGGGGAGGAGTGTGGCCACAGCAGAAGCGGATGTGATCTCAGAGGATGAAGAAATACTTCAGACTGGGGGACATGCCAGTTGCCAGGGTTACAGTCCCCTGGGCAGTATTTCCAGGGTGCACAGGAGAACGCCAAGGGAAGGAATCATTTCTCCCAGGCAGACCTAACACAATTAAGCACCAAAAAAGCCAGAAGTGGAGATATGCTCAGGTGGTAGCACCAGCCTTGAGAAAAAAAAAACAAAAACACAACTCAGGGACAATACCTAGGCCCTGAGATTAAGCCCTATACATGGATGAGTAACCAATTTTGATGAGAATGAACCTTCACAAAGTAATTCCACAGTGGTCCCATGCCAGTTACCTTTACTGAAGCTGCTGCCATTCACCTTCCCGTTGCTTTGGTCTGCGTCGCCATCTTGCTCATCTAGTTGTTCAAGAGCTAACTGGCGCCAACTCCGCAAGGAGGATTTCCCCACCCAAAATCCATCATTGCTACAAAACAGTGAGTGTTAAACCCATTGCTCAATGTTCTGCTCCCTTCTACCCTTCCCTGTGAAGACCACACCAAAATGAATCAGATACTCTATGACTATTTGTGCTCAGTTCCTCCTCTGAACCATTATAAATTCACTAATAAGCTACAGGTATCCAATATTTTGGTTTCACCCTAAATTTTGTTATGTTTCTCCTATCTTCCAAGCCAATCACATCAATCAAATGCCACTTTGTTCAATGAAGTTGGTTGAAATACAGACACTCGGATATACACCTATATATCTATGTCTGTACAAACACTGGGAATTCAGCCTGAAGAATGATCCAAAAAAATGTAACCAAGATTGGTCTTCATTACAGAGATTTAAAACAACAATTAAACCCACACATAATCCCAATGATGAATATCTCCACTGGCTCCTCAGTTCTCCGCCCCCACAGCATGAGGGACTGTTCTAAATAAAATAGCTGACTTTAAGGACATCTTGTTGGGGGGTCCATTTATTGACACACTTCAGCCTCATTGAAAGGTATACAACCAGCCCAGGCCTGCTGCCACACTTTTCCAACACAGCTTTGCACACTTTATGATACCATGGTAGGGCTCACACACTCCAGTTTAAGAAAGTGTCACATCCACATCCTACAGCTTCACTAGGGATGGGAGCTGTTGCAGACTCAGATTTCTTTTTGCTTCGAGAATTAATGCAAAATTTATTTCTGATCTGCCTCTACCATATATTCTAATCACTTTTTTTTAAAGCTAACTCCCAAACTTCAATCAATAATAATCTATTGGAATATTTTTCCTGATGTGTTACTATATCATAAACTTCTGTGCTACATACCCCTTTACTGTTGCTTTCAGGAGGTTGTTAACTGTTTTATAATCTTCATTTAGTTGGTTCTTCAGACGCAAGACACGACAACGTTCTACTACACATTCTTTGCACAAGGCTTTCACTAGAGGCAAGAAAAAAAAGAGGAAATAGACCTTCTCAGAATTATTGTTAGGAAGGACAAAACACAAAGCTTCCAAATCAAGTCACAGATTGACAATATGGCAAATCTGAATATATTGTAAATTATTTTCATGCTCTATCAGGGGTAGGGAGCCTTTTTCTGCCAAGGAACATTGGATGTCTATGACATAGAATATTATCAATATAAGCAGATGGCCACAGACAGCTGAAGAAGACAAGAGTCTGTCATATGCTGAATAATTGTTTGTGGAACCTTACAGGACTTAGGACTGGTCTTCTCTACTCCTAACCTAGATATTCAGAGAATAGCATTTCCTATGTAGAGACAAAATATAATTTTTTTTTTGCCAGTCCTGGGCTTTAGAGCTCAGGGTCTGAGCACTGTCCTTGGACTTTCTCAAGGCTAGAGCACTACCACTTGAGCCACAGCACCACTTCTGGCTTTTCTCTATGTATGTGGTACCAAGGAATCGAACCTGAGTCTTCGTGCATGCTAGGCAAGCACTCTACCACTAGGCCAAACTCCTGGCCCAAAATATTATAATGTTAAAAGCACCTATAACGAAGTACAAGCTTTAGCTACAAATAAGATGATAATCAAATGACTGTTTAGAAGGGAGGCCAATGCATCCAACAGCTTTAAAACTGAAGAAATCTTTAAAACCTAGCACTGTAAAAGGGTAGACAGAAGAAATAAAAGGACCTAGCTGAAAATACACAGCTAGAAATCATGAAATGTTGAATCTTTCAAAGACCTTTTCATTGCATTAATTCATGCATTTAAAATAGAAATATAGAAATCAAAACTCCAGGTGTGTATATGGAATGCCTGAATCATGGAATTAAAAGATACTTTTTGTTTATATAGGGCCTGAACTTAGGGCCTGGGCACTGTTTCTGAGCCTCTTTATGCTCAAGGCTAGAGCTCCACTCTAGAGCCACAGTACCACTTCTAGTTTTTGAGTGATTAACTGGGGCTAGGCACTGGTGGCTCATGCCTGTAATCCTAGCTACTCAGGACACTGAGATCCAAGGATCACATTTCGAAGTCAGCCCAGGCACAAAAGTCCATGAAACTCTTATCTCCAATTAACTACCAGAAAACTGGAAGTGATGCTGTAGTTAAACGTGGTACAGTGCTAGCCTTGAGCTCAGGCCCAGAGTTCAAGCCCCACAACCAACCAAAAAAAAAAAAAGAGTCTCGTGGAGATTTTAATCCTAGCTACTCAGAATGCTAAGATCTGAGAACCAGCTGGGGCAGGAAAATCATCTCCAATAAACTGCCAAAGCAAAAATAGAAAGAAAAAAAAAAGCCATGAGTACAGGTGCGGCTCAGGTGGTAACGTGCTACCCCTGAACAAAACAAAGCTTAAGGACAGTGCCCAGGCCCCAAATTCAAGTCCCAAGACAGGCAAAAATTAAATTAAGATTAAAAACACAAGTACCAAAAGAGACGAGTTACTCAAATCCATTAGCCTCCTATATAGATTAAGCTATGTGCCAATTGCTCAGTAAGAAAAAAACAGGTATCAGGGCACCAGTGGATGTCTCATGCTGGTAATCCTACCTACTCAAGAGGCTGAGATCTGAGCATTGTGGTTTGAAACCACCAGCAACTGAGACTCCTATCTCCAATTAACTAACAAAAAAAGTCCTGAAAGGGACTCGGAGCGTGGTCTAGTGGTAGAGAGCTTGCCTAGCACACACAAAGCCCTGGGTTTGATTCCTCGGTACCATACACACAGAAAGCTGGAAGTGGTGCTGTGGCTCAAGTGGTAGAATACAAGCCTTGAAAAAACCCAAGGACAGTGCTCAGGCCCTGAGTCTGGCCCAAAAAAAACAAACAACTGTCCGGAAGTAGAACCATACCTCAAAGGGTAGAGTACTAGCTGTGAGGAAAAAAAGCTCAGGGACAGCACTCAGGCCTTGAGTTCAAACCTGTAACTGGCACTAGTACATGCACGCACGCGCACGCACACGCACACACACACACGCACATACAAAGGAAGCCACACACAAAAAGAAAGCTAGCACTGGTGGCTCATGAGTATAATCCCTCAGGAGGGTGAGATCTGAGTATTTGCAGTTCGAAGCCAGCCCAGGCTGTAACTCAAGTGGTAGAGCAGTAGCGTTGAGCCAAAGAGCTCCAGGACAGTGCTCAGGCCTAGAGCTGCCCCATGACTGACCAAAAAAAAAGAAGAGTGGATACTTTGTGGTTCTATGTAGCACTTGTATTAAACAATCAGCAACTATTCATAAATTAAACTAAATAGCTAACTATAGATCAAATGCTCCTAGAAATCTCTAACTTAGAGGAACAGAACCAGAGGTGGACAAAGGTTCATATAAATCAGTAACTGCCAGATGGTCATCACTGTCTTCTTCTTTTGTTAGTCATGTAGTTTGAATTCATGGCCTGGGAGCTCTAGCTTGGCTAATACTCTACCACTTTGCACCACAGTGCCACTTCCAGCTTTCTGATTATTAACTAGAGATAAGAATCTCAGGGCTAGGAGTTTGGCTGGGTGGTAGAGTGCTTGCTTAGTTAGCATGCACAAAGACCCAGGTTTGATTCCTCAGTACCATATACATAGAAAAAGCCAGAAGTGGTGCTGCGGTTCAAGTGGTAGAGCGCTAGCCTTGAGAAAGTCCAAGGACAGTGTTCAGGCCCTGAATTCAAGCCTCAGGACTGGCAAAAAAAAAAAAAAAAAAAAAAAAAAAATTCCCACACTTTCTTGCTAAGGCTGGCTTTGAACCATAATCCTCAAATATCAGCCTCCTGAATAGCTAAGATTACAGGCATAAGCTATCTGTGCCCAGCCAGATGATTTTCTTAAAGGCATTTCTTTTGAACATTCTGCATCAACTGCTTGGCTTATTTAGCAAATAAGCGAAAAAAAATTGCTTCATGTAACCATTTGGGCCAAATCACCATAAAACTCTGTTTCACAAAGAAAGACAACTAATGAAGACTTAACACACATCATTTTTCAATTACCAGTTAGTCTGGGACCTCCTCCATATCTGCTGTAGAAAATGTCAGCTGCGTACTCAGATATTCTCTTCATAATTGATATTTTATCAGGATGAAGCTTGTCATGGGAACATAGGCAAGCGTGATTATCAATAGGTTTGGTAGGTGTGGATTCATCTAACCACTTCTGCAGCCATTCAAGAGAGACAAACTCATAGGGCTCTGAAGAAGAAAGGGAACAGAAAGACACTATGTATTTTTACAGCTTTCTGACTAAGTGATAGTCATTTTCCTCAAAAGACAGTGCAAAGTTAGTCCAAAGTTAGTGGAATCAGGAGTCACTGTTCCAAGGTTTCTGATTGAGAGTGGCACAATGCTCCAGTTAACTACTACTCCTACGTTCCCAGGGCAGTGCATGGGAACTAGTCTGCACAGGGCCCTACAAGGTCAGCGGGTATTATTAACCACATTCTACAAGGGGCATTCAGAGAAGTGTCTTGCTTGATGGCAGGGCAGAGCTTTGATCAGGCCTGCCTCCTACAAGTCCTGCTCTATACCAGTTGGCAAATCTCCTAGCTCCATCTCTTACTGTTAATTCCATGAAATATTTCCATGAACACTTTGCAGACATATATACTGCTCATCTGTAAATTGATGTCAGAGGCTAGATTGAGCTCTAACGGAGAAATTAAATCAGCCTTATTAGCTACAACCGCACTTCACAGGCCTCTTTCAACCTCTAAGTCTTTCCACATCTACATCTAAACTGTAACTGGATGTGAACTAAGAAAAGGCATTTCTACCCCACCAAAATCTACTCGTGTTAATACTTATTCTACACCAGTGCTAGTGTGAAGCACATGAGAACTGAAATTATCAAATGCTGAAGTTGCAAAAATTAAAAGAGGTAGGCCCGGTGGCTCACGCCTACAATCCTAACTACTCAGGAGGCTGAGATCTGAGGATCATGGATCAAAGCCAGCTGGAATACTAAAGTCCATGAGACGCTTATCTCCAATTAACCACCAGAAAACTGGAAGTGGCACTGTGGCTCAAGTGGTAGGGCTGTAACCTTGAGGTGAAGACTTCAAGGACAGCACCTGGGCCCACAGTTCAAGCCCCACAAATGTCCAATAAATAAATAAATAAATAAATAAATAAATAAATAAATAAGAGAAACCAAGAATTTCAAAATGAGTTTTAATTGGGAGAAAGGAGCCCCAACATTCCCTAAAAGTCAAAATTAAAGATAAAGGGACAACTTTGATTACTTACAAAGATCTCCAGTGAGTCCCAGCATAAAACATAAAGAAAACATACAGAGGTTGAATTTACACCTTTGTACATGCTATTAATGAGATCTCTGGGGTAGACATATCTATGAAAAGCCCATCTTGACCATTCTAATGCCCACTTTTAGTATCAAACATTTCCATTTTTGTTGTTGTTGTTGGTTTTTTGGGGGGCTCAAGGCCTGAGCACTGTCCTTGGGTTTTCTCAAGGCTAGAGTTCTACCAGTTGGGCCACAGAACCACTTCTGGCTTTTTTCTATGTATGTGGTACTGAAGAATCAAACCCGGGTCTTTGTGCATGCTAGGCAAACACTCTACCACTAGGCCAAACTCCCAGCCCCAAACATTTTACTAAGACAAAATATGCTACTATCAAATTCCTTATTTGTGCCAAAACTGAGCACCATCAATGTGCTTTCCACTGAGCACTCAAGGCTCTGGCAGAGTAAGCGCACAGGACTGCTTGGCGAGACCAAGGTCTAATCCAAGTTCTGCCACTGAGAAACTGAATGTGAACAAGTCACTTACACTCTCTTATGTCCAGGTCTTTAATTTGTACAATGAAGGTAATAATACCTGCCTTCTACCTATCTCACAGACGTGTTGTGGAGTGTGTAAAAGATATGTGAAGCATTTTGAGCTTTTTTGGAAGAAAAGAGATACAGAAAAGTTAATTATACATTCACACAATATCTAAAAGAGGACACCCTAAGATGCAGATCAGGCACAATGGTTTTGGCATCCTACAACTGGTCCCTGAATGGCTAATTACATTCCAAACATCTCCCATTTTACTTGCCATTTGTCAGATCTAGGCTTAGACTACTTGGGAATCTGGAGAATGCAGGACAAAATTCAAGAATAATTCCCCAGGTTTCTGGGGAAGGATGCTGGAATACAATACCCATTGCAGTTAACAAAATGAACAAAACTTCAGAATGCAACTATTACAAGGAAAGAGTCTAGGCCAACTTACTGAAGTGCATAAAGTACTTGTCAGGTGAAATCTAGGGGAATTCAAGACCCAGGGTGACTACAACCCTGACCCAAGGAGCAACGACGTGCCTCAGATAGGACTGTCAATTTTCTTTACAGTACCCTATGACAATCAGGGAGAAATTTTCCAAACAAAATATGAAAAATAAATTAGAAAAAGAATCAGAAAAGCCACATATGATTTTATGTAGGATGAAGAAAAAACAACAGAGTCTGTGATTCTGTTCTAACACCATGCTTATCACTGTCATGTTTTCTAGATTTCTACATTTGTTAGCTAGGACTACAGAGGTCTACCTTTCCATTTGCCATCTCTAGCACTATAAAGAGTTGTGTGGAACTCTAAAAGTTAAATGAGGACTACTAACAAAGACTGGCAATTTTTTACACTAATGACACATAGTAAGGTATCACAGATGGTCTTTGGTATTTGCAACTCAGTAAACCACCTAGTTTTGCCTTAAAAGGCTATCTTGTTATCTAGTGGGAGATGTAAGATGTATGAAATTTCAGTTTTTAATAGACCAAAAAAGGTAACTTAAAATTGTTAGCAAGAAGGAGTATCAAAAATAACTTTGGACTAAAGTTAAAAAGAACACTTGGCTTTTTATACAATAAATTTAATCATGAAAAGTTAGAGGCTAAAGTAATCATGGTATCAAAAACATTTGCAATGAAACTTTAAGAACAATTCCAAATTTAAGCAGCCAAGACCAAAAAGGTAGGTATTCCCAATGTGGCTTTGATTTTATTATTTGTGGCCCAATTCTTTTCGCTTGTCGTGGGGCTTGAACTCAGGGGCTGAGTGATGCCCCAGTGCTCTCTCAAGGCTAGTGCTCCACAACTTTGAGCCATACTGGAGATAAGAGTCTCACAAACTTTCCTGCCAGGCTTTGAAGAGTAATTCTCAGATCACGGGCTCCTAAATAACTAGGATTACAGGTGTGAGCCACTAGCGCCTGGTTAAATGGCACACTTTTTAAATACGTTAATTCAAAAATTAGACTTTAAAACTACACAGTGGGCCAGTGATTGTATATAGAGATTCCCTTCTTGAATACTTGTTTGTTAAATATGTCATTTGAAATATGATGTAAAAATTTTTTAAAAAATTACACAGTGGGAGAGTTTACTGGCAGCAGAAAACCATGCCTGTTGACTTGAAATTTTACAACATTTTAAAGCAAAACAGACTTCACTATGTAATTTTCACTATGTAAGCAAAAAGGAATTTGTAAGGTTCTTAACTTGATGAAAGTATAAAAGACAAATATTCTTTAAACATAAGCACAGATTCTTCATTAGAAGCACAGTGCTGTTAACTTAATAGTGATTCCCAATGGTGGTTTTTTTCTGAGCATTGTCTGAGTTTTGTGCTTAAGGCTAGAAATGTATCACTTGAGCCATAGCTCTATTTCTGCTTTTTTACTGGTTAATTGGAGGTATGTGTCTCATGGATTTGTCTCCCTGGGCTGACTCTGAAGCTCAATCTCCAGTTCTCAGCCTCCTTAGTACATTACAGGCATGAGACCCTGGGACACCTAGCTAAATTTTCATTTTAATGTCCTGGGATCGAAGCTAGGGCCTCTCTTAAGATAAGAAAATGTTCTACCACTGAGCTTCATTCACCCTCAATCTCACTACAATATTTCACTTTAGGCCTAGGGGAAGTTCCTTCCTGTTGAATAGATCTCAAGTTCCTTGAACTGTATCAATTCAGTAATAGGAACCATGGGTTCATTTCAAGTCTTTTCTTAATAGATGAAAGTCAATGAAATACATTCAGATAATCCCAATCTTCAGAGTGAATGTAATAGATTATAAAAGACCAGCCAAAGCCAGGCACAGTGGCTCATACCTGTAATCCTAGCTTCTCAGGAGGCTGAGACCTGAAGGTTGTGGTTCAAAGCCAGCCCAGGCACTATAAAGTCCATGAGACTCTTAATTTGCAATCAATCAATCAATCACCAGAAAACTGGTAGTGGTATGTGGATCAAGGGGTAAGGCAGTAGCCTTGAGCTGCAGAGCTCAAGGACAGAACCCAGGCCCAGAGTTCAAGTCCCATGATCGACCAAAAAAACAAAACAGAACAAAAAACAAACAGCCAAAACCAATTAGAAAGATTTTGGTTTTGGTTACTGTTGTCCTGGGGATTAAATCCAGCTCCTTGCTAAACATGTGAGAAGCTTCTAGAGAATTCAAGAAACTGTTCTTACAAATTTAGTATTTATACTAAATTTGGCTTTTTGTTTTTTGGTGCCAGTCCTGGGGTTTCAATCCAGGACCTGGGCACTGTCCCTCAGCTTCTTTTGCTCAAGACTAGCACTCTTCCTCCTGAGCCACAGTGCCACTTCCAGCTTTTTCTGTTTATGTGATACTGAGGAATCAAACCCAGGACTTCATGCACGCCAGGCAAGCACTTTACCACTTAGCCACATTCCTAGCCCGTCACCTTTGATTTTTACAATTGTGCCAGTAATAGAAAATTAAGATATGAAAAAGATATAGTATAATCATGTTTGATCATTTATTTCCGAAATAAATTTCTTTGAACTAAATTTCTTCTCTTTTGTATATGGGAGTTAAGTTTGAGGAATCTAAAATGACCAGAGGCATATCCATTTTAAAAGTATTAGCTTCTTGAACACAGTAGGTAAACTTGAGTAGACACAATGGAAAAGCATGAGCTGGGTGTGTGAGTTATTTCTAAGGAACAAGAGAGGAGCTACAAAGCTTTTCTACTCCTAGAACATTTGTGATTCCATTTCAGGTTAATCTAAGAACACTAAAAATCATTACTGATAGAAAAGTAAGTATGCCTGTCAATATTTTAGGATAAATAGTATGCAAAGAAAACTGTTTCCACTGCGATACAACCACACCTGTGTTTTGAAAGAAGTAAAATGGCTAGGGGTATGGTTCAAGCACCGTATGTTAGGAATGTAGGTTATGGATCTAAATCTGACTATAACCACTTCCCTATGAAAATGAAATAAAAATTATATAGGATGCTACACAGCAAACATATGACAGCTGGTTTGTTCAGTAATTTCAGAGTACAGCTTCTGGCTTCTGTGGATTATAAGGGAAGGAGAAAATGTAGTCATATATATTTTTTGTAAACATGAAAACACAAGGTACTTCTACGTCAATAGTGCTATGCTAGAATATCTTACAGACCAGCTCCAGCAGGTAACCTTTGGTACAGCTCCTGAACTTCTTCGTGCTTTGCTTTTCCTTTATCCACACTTTGCTTACGCATGTCAGCCATTTCAACGCACCACTCTTCAAATTTGGAATTATCACGATCCACCAGCTCTTGAAGAAAAGCTATTTAAGACAGAAACATAAGAAATTATCTTGGTTTTAAAACACAAATAATCAGTCAGGCACTGGTGGCTCATACTTGTAATCCTAGCTCTTCAGGAGGCTGAGATCTCAGGGTCACAGTTCAAAGCTAGCCCAGGCAGAAAAGTCCCCAAGAAATCTTTATCTCCAATTAACCACTCAAAACTTAAGCTGTGGCTCAAGTGGTAGAGCACTAGCCTTGAGCAAAAAAACTTGGGACAGTACCCAGGCCCTGAGTGCAAGCTCCACAACCAACAATATGCTGATCTTTAAAGTATATCACAAAAGAACAGTTTGGTGGCAACTTCCTACTACTATGTATGGTCTCTCTTCTGACAAACAGCTGCAAAGACAAAACTGAAAAAGATGCCTACTGAAATAAAACCCAAGTAATCTGCTCCAACTAGTTCTCAACATCATCAGTCACTCAAAGTAAGACATGGCTCAAAAATACCACTTCAAAACAGCTGATACAGCTTACATAGCAGTACTAGGTAAAATGACCCAATTGCCTTCAAATCAATAACATCAACTTTTGCTATTATTATAAACTGAACAAAATAAAACCAAATGTCTCTACTACCTTTTTGGAGTTATATGTGTGAGCGCACATGCATGTGTGCACACAAGCCAGCCCTAGTCTCAAGCTCAGGGTCTAGGCGCTGTCCCTTACCTTTCTTGCTCAAGGCTGGCACTCTACCACTTGAGCCACATCTCTACTTCTGGCACACTGATGATTAATCAAAGGTAAGAGTCTCAAAGACTCTCCTGCCTGGGCTGACTTGGAACTTGAGTCCTCAGATTTCAGCTTCCTGAGTAGCTAGGATTACATGAGCCATTAAAAAAGGGGGGAGGGGGGAGTTTGGCCTAGTGGTAGAGTGCTTGCCTAGCATGCACAAAGACCAGGGTTCAATTCCTCAGTACCACATGCACAGAAAAAAACCAGAAGTGGTCCTGAGGCCTCAAGTGGTAGCGTTCTAACCTTGAGAAAGTCCAAGGACAGTGCTCAGGCCCTGAGCTCAAGCCCAGGACTGGCAAAAAAAAAAAAAAGCAACAAGTTGAGCTGTAGTTTAAGTGGCAGAGTGCTAGCCTTGAGCACAAATGTGTAGGGACAGCGTCCAAACCCTAAGTTCAAGTCCTATGACCAACCAAGACCAGCATACACATGCATGCACATGTGCAATTTCTACTGACATTTACCACGTGGAATCAAATTCATACTACAAGTAACTTAATGTCTGTATTAACCTTTGGGTATCTGATTCTAAACCATCTGCCTGATATAACCCTGGAAATGAAATTACCTGGAACTTCAATTGTGGTGTTGGGCTTTTCTTGGGTTTGTAGTCTATAAACCAGCATGTATGCATTCCGAGAGCAATGGGTGCCTTTGCCACACTTGGGTTTCCGTGTCTGAGATTTGGAAGGTTCTGCTGGGATAGAGAAATCAAAAACAATGTAACTAGATCACCAAGGATTTATTTAGGCTTTAGTGGAACAAAATCTTTAAATACTTATCATTCAGATTAACATTATCATTGAGGGAACAATAGATTACATATAATACTAATGATAACTTTTGATAACCTAAGTTATTTTTTAGAATGTTGAAAAATTGAGGTCAAATTCAATTAAGGCCAATCTGTACTACATATTGAGATTCTGCGTCAAAAAGAAAATTGTGGGATCTGAATAATGTCATTTTAGATTTTTACTACTTTCCTATTTTCTAGTTGTCCTACTGGTATCTACTTGTTGAAAGACTTTTAATTTAGTTAAAAACTAAATTTAGGGCCAGGAGAGTAGCCTAGTGGTAGAGTACTCACCTACCATGCACGAAGCCAGAAGTGGAGCTATGGCTCAATTGGCAGTGTGTTAGCTTTGAGCAAAAAGTGTCCAAGGACAGTGCCCAGGACTGGCAAAAAAAAAAACAAAAAAAAAAAAACCAACTAAATTCAACTGCTGGAGGTATACAGTTCATGTGGAAGAACATTTACCTAGCAAGCACAGGGGCCCTTTGGAGATAGGAGACAGGAAAGGAGATGGGGGGATGGGGAAAAGGAAGAGAGGGGAAGTAAAGAGGGGGGAAGAAGGTAGGAGGAGAAGGGAAAGAGAGGGAGAAGGGGAGGGAAAGGGGGGAGGGGAGGGAGAAGAGGGGAGGGAAAAGTGGGGAGGGGGAAGGGGGAGAGAGAGAAAGAGAGAAAGAGTAGAGAGAGAATAACATGTATACACAAGTGCCAAGACTAGGGCTTGAACTCAGGCCCTGAGTGCTGTCCCTAAATTTTTTTTGCTCAAGGCTGGTGCTCTACCACTTGAACCACAGACCACTTTCATTTTTTGGTGGTTAATTGGAGATGAGTCTCTTGAATTTTCCTGGACTGACTCTGAACCCATCTTGAGTAGCTATGATAATAGTCATGAGCCAAAAGCATCCAGCTTCGTATACAACAATCCTGAGCCATAATAATGTAACAAAAATATTTCTAGTAACAAAATAATTTGTATTTTAAAAGGGCACTCACAACTTAAAGGTTTTACCTAGATCTTCCTCAATTCCTAGTTGCAACTTCTTCCCCTCCATCTTTTCTATGTCTTCATCATTAAACTTATACCATTCGCCAGACTGTGGATCTTTCACATGGGCGATGTAGTGTCCTGAATAAGCACTCACTCCTCTGTGAATGAGAACTGCACTGAGCTCATACACGTAAGAGCCACCTGAACAGGGAGGAAGGAAGAACATAAGGGATACTTTGAACAGTATTTTTTGAAGTTCAAGCATAAACTGCAATCATTATCAATCTTAACACTTCTGAGGGAAAGGTCACCTAAGATTAACTTCTACTCTTACAAACTAAAGCAACAGACATTACCTTGAACAGCATACTATTTTTTTTTTTTTTTTGCCAGTCCTGAGCTTGAGCTCAGGGTCTGAGCACTGTCCTTGGACTTTCTCAAGGCTAGAGCTCTGCCACTTGAGCCTCAGCACCACTTCTAGCTTTTTTCTATGTATGTGGTACCGAGGAATCGAACCCAGGTCTTCATGCATGCTAGGCAAGCACTTTAACCACTAGGCCAAACTCCCGGCCCCCAGCATACTATTTTCAAATCTCCATTCCCTCTATGAAACTACAGTATTGGAGTATTCGGAGGTGACCAAGTGTAGCATACTAGGCCTTACCCAAACTAGCTTGAGCCACACGCTTACCAAAAACCAACATTCATACTTAGTTGGGCACTGGTGGCTGTTGCCTATAATCCTAGCTACTTAAGAGGCTGAGATCTGAAGACAGAAGCTTAAAGCCAGCCTGGGCAGGAAAGTGAGACTTTTTTTTTTCTTTTTGGCCATCTTAGGGATTGAATCCAGTCCCCGGGCTCCTTTTGCTTAAGATTAGCACTTTGCCAATTAAGCCATTGTACTACTTTTGGCTTTTCTGTGATTAATTGGAGGTAAGTCTAACATTTCTGCCCAGGCTAGCTTCAAACTGCAATCCTCAGATCTCAGCCTCCTGAATAGCTAGATTACAGACTTGAGCCACTGCCTGTCCCAGTGGAATCAGGGCAACACTATTTAGACTTCAGATAACTGAATATATGTGCTCAGGGTGGCAAAACATCCTTATCATTCTTTAGTATTGACTTTTAGGCCCCTGACTTTATCATTGTTTAGTATTTACTTTTAGACCCTTGACTTAGAGCTTCACTGGGAAGCAATGTGTGTAACAGCTCCTCTCCCCTAAATGCTTTTGTTTTCAGAGATTAGTAAATATATGTATCATAATGACCACGAATTACAGCTCTGAGCATTATAATCATCACCGCTTGGTTTACCTTTATGTTCCACATAAGGCTCCATATCCAAAATTTCTGAGAAGCCAATGTAGGTATTCAGCTTTTTTTTATGTCCAGTTTGCCTAACCAAAAAAAAAAAAAAATCTGGTTATGTTTCTATATACCACAGCCAGAAAACAATGTATAAGCTCTACCAGGTTTTGTTTGGTTTTGTTTTTGGTCAGTTGTAGGGCTTGAACTCAGCCTGGGCACTGTCCTTGGGCCTCTGTTCTCATGCCAGCACTCTAGCACTTGAGCCACTATACCACTTCCACTTTTTGAATGGTTAATTGGAGATAAGAGTTTCATGGGGCCTTTGCTGCCCAGGCTGGCTTCAAACTGCGATCTTCAGATTACAGCCTCCTGAGTAGTTATGATTACAGGCTTGAGCCACTGGTGCCCCACTCATTCTACCAGAGATTTTAACAAAGTCGACAACAGCTAGATTTCACTTGGTGCTGTGATAATTTGTATGTATGATCAGTAAACAATTCTGCTTTATTGTGCAAATAATAATGAGCAGGTTAAATGACATAAATTCCAAATATAGCTTATTTCCAGAGAGCACTGCACATGAGCAAAACTGCTTTCAATTCAGTTACAAGATGAAAAATTTGGGCTGGGAGTGTAGCCTAGTGGTAGAGTGCTTGCCTAGCATGCATGAAGCCCTGGGTCTGATTACTTGGTACCACATACACAGAAAAAGCTAGAAGTGGAACTGTGGTTCAAGTGGTACAGTCCTAGCCTTGAGCAAAAGAAAGCTCAGGGAGAGTACCCAGGCCCTGAGTTCAAAGCTCAGGACTGGGGGGAAAAAAAAGATTAAAAATACAGTCCCCTGGAAGAGACAATATTTTTATGCAAAATTTCCTCTACTTATTACACACAAAAAAAGCATGTCAAAGTAATTCATTCAGTTCCTTGCAGTTTTTAATAATTTCTTATGATAAAAAAGTAAAATATGAGCCAGGCATGGTGGCTCAAGCCTGTAACCCTAGCTACACAGCAAGATCTGAGTATCACAGTTCAAAGCCAGGCCAGGCACTAACTAGTCCGTGAGACTTTTATCTCCAATTAACCACTAGAAAACCAGAAGTGGCACTGTGGCTCAAGTGATAGAACACTAGCCTTGAACAAAAGAACTCAGGGACCAGTACCCAGGCTCTGAGTTCAAGCCCCACAACCAACCAAAACAAAAAGTAAAATCTCTCTACTTTTTTACTTCTCAGCTCAACACTGTTGGCTTCTTTAACTTTTGTACTTACACAGTCATGACATTTTGAAATACTGCTATTTTAATATCATAGGCATCATCAATACCATAAACTATAAAATTCTGAGTTCAATTATTTTATTATCTCCTTCCCATGGCAAATCTGCAAGTCTGACTAAGAATCTCAAGCGTGATCATATTTACCTGTCAAAGACAAAACGCATTAGCTGCAAGTTCAGAGTGCAAGGAAGGCTAAGAAGTCTAATCTTCCTTGTAGCATTCTGTTTGCTTTGACAATTTTCACAGAAATATCGATTGTCTCCTTCTAATTTTTCTTCCTGATCAGGAATAAGACATATTTGGTTAAAAGGGAAAGATACTAGCCAGGTACCAGTGGCTTACAATTGTCATACTAACTACTTAGGAGAAAGTTGAGGATCACAGTTCAAAGCTAGCCCTGGCAGGAAAGTCCAAGACACTCATCTCCAATAAAGCCACAAGATTAACATCAGCTTGGGCCAGGAGCAGGCCTAGTGGTAGAGTACATGCCTAACATGTACAAAGCCCTGGGTTCCATTCCTTAGTACCACACACACAAAAAAGGTGGCTCAAGGGGTAGAGTACTATTCTTGAAAAAGCCCAAAGACAGTGCCTGAGCAAAAAGGATTAGGGACAGCACTTAGGCCCCATCTCACACACACACATACGCAATTGTATTTAATGTTTTCTGATTGTCATTATACAAAAAGGAAAACAGTCATTATATGGAAAGGAAAATACTATAGTTATGTATATATGACTGCACAAACACATAACTATATACAAAGTAACCTGCAATAGCCAAAAATTACTTTAAAATGTTGCCCATGTCAGCAGTTGATACTTCATACACACAAAAGGCTGAGCTGGTCAAATAATAATCCAGTCAAATAATAATCTGATCAAGGGCCAGGAGTAGCAGTAAAGTGCTTGCCTAGCATGCACAAAGACCCAGGTTCAATTTCTCAGTACCACATACACAGAAAAAGCAGGAAGTGGCTCAAGTAGAGCTCCAGCCTTGAGAAAACCCAAGGACAGTGCTCAGGCCCTTAGTTCAAGCCCTATGACCGGCAAAAAAAATAAAAAATAAAAAAAAAAATCCAATCAAAATGCCACTCCAAGTACCATATAATGCTTAATGATTAGAAACATATAATAAGAATAAATACCTTTAAAAATTCTGAGATACAATCTGTTAGCTGTTTATGGCCTTGGATATTTAACTCCAGTTCATAGAACTTTGATAAAAGCTTAGACTCTCTGCCACACTGATTGCAACTACAATAAAGTGACAAAAGATTAGAATAAGACAAGCAATAAAGTACTATTGTAGCACAATCTACATAAGAAAGCATTTATAACCTCAATTGGTGTTCTCTCTCTCTCTCTGTGTGTATATATATATATATATATGCTACATATGACAAGTTGGATAAAAACAGAAAATGTCTGGTGAGACCTAGTACTTCATTTATGCATGGGAAAATACTTGCAAAAGAAGTATTATACATTTATTCTGTTTGCTAGCCAGCTATAGCAAACAGCAAGAGTTGAATCAGATATAGTTCCCAACACCTGGTTGAGGCCAACTGCAATTAGCAAGTCAGTTGTTTACCCGTTCCTGTAGAAACACATTGCTATAAATATTTCAGGTCCCATGATAACCCAGGAAGGCAATAACAGCTCTCAACTGAAAATCAGACAACATACAAGCAACTGTCTTACAATAAAATATAACATGAAAAAGTCAGAACAGACTTACACAGTTACATACGCGTACTCCCCACAGAACTGCTGCTGCACAATGTTCCTGACATCAGGATTCTTTTGTTTAGACAAAGTATCTTCCAACAGAGACATAAAGAGCTTAGAAAATTCTTGGGCATCCTATAAATTTGTATAAAAAGAAAGTTTGTATCTTGTTTGATAATCTTTTTAAAAGAAATTTTACAGTTTCAGAAACTTTCCTGTCCTTCAAACTGAGCATTTTACATTTTAGAAGGACTACAGTTATGGTGAAAGAGTTTGAGTCCACATGTATATTTTTAGAAGTACAATCAGGTGGCCGGGAGTTTGGCCTAGTGGTAGAGTGCTTGCCTAGCATGCACAAGACCCAGGTTCAATCCCTCGGTACCACATGCATGGAAAAAAAGCCAGAAATGGTGCTGAGGCTCAATTGGTAGAGCTCTAGCCTTGAGAAAGCCCAAGGACAGTGCTCAGGACCTGAGTTCAAGCCCAGGCCTGGCAGGAAAAAAAAAGAAGTACAATCAGGTGTAAAGTGAACACTAGATCACAAAGGCACAGAAAAACATTAATTCTTAAAAAGCCTTCTGCTTCACAGGGCCGGTAGTTTGGCCTAGTGGTAGAGTGCTTGCCTAGCATGCACAAAGACATGGGTTCAATTCCTCGGTACCACACATATCAAAAAGCCAGAAGTGGTGCTGTGGCTCAAGAGCACTAACCTTGAGGAAAGCCCAAGGACAATGCTCAAGCCCTGAGTTCAGTTCCCAGGACTGGCAAAAAAAAAAAAAAATTCTACTTCAACTTCCTTGATGAATACGAAGAGGAACACAGAAATACTAAAAATATTTCCTACCTGCTGTTGCCCAGTATCCAAGCCCAAGGCTTTCACAAATCCAGAAGGATCAATGTATCGTCTATTACTATTTTGCAGCAAAGCAAACAGGTATTGGAGATGCTCACAAATTGTCTGAGGCTCGTAATCTATTAATAGAAAAATACAACATCCTCATTATTCTTTTTTCCTTTTTTTTTTTTTTTTTTTTTTTGGTCTGTCATGGGTCTTGAACTCTGGGCCTGGGCACTGTCCCGAGCTCTTTAGTTTAAGGTAGTTAAGTGATCTACCACTTAAGCCACAGCACCACTTCTGGTTTTCTGGTTGTTAACTGTAGATGAGAGTCTCACAGATTTTAGTGGCTGGGCTGGCTTTGAACCCTGATCCTCAGACCTTAGACTCCTCAAGTAGCTAGGATAACAGACATGAGCCACTAGTGTCCAGTTTCCTTATTATTCTTTTTTTTTTTTGCCAGTCCTGGGCTTGAGCTCAGGGCCTGAGCACTGTCCTTGGACTTTCTCAAGGCTAGAGCTCTACCACTTGAGCCTCAGCACCACTTCCAGCTTTTTCTATATATGTGGTACCAAGGAATCGAACCCGGGTCTTTGTGCATGCTAGGCAAGCACTTTAACCACTAGGCCAAACTCCTGGCCCCTCCTTATTATTCTAAAGATCCTGTTTCTCCCTTGGGCATAATGGCTACATATATGCATGAGTATCTACGCTGAGGATAGCCTGAACTACATAGTGTGATACCCTGTCTCAAATATACACAGCCCTCTCCAGAATGTTTCCTACTACTTACCTTTTGCAAACACTATTTATATATACATATATAAACACTATTATATAATGTAAAATATTACATATAGATTATATGTAAACTACATAAACTATATAAAATATGTATAAACTATCATATATATAAACTATTAATTCAGAACTAAAGGAATGAAGCATCTAGGAAGCAATCTTTGGCATGTTTTATTTTGCTTTTGGCAATGCTGGGGAGCATGTATAGGATGTTGCACATACTGGAAGCCTGGTGCTGGGGGCTCACGCCTGTAATCCCACCTACTTGGGAGGCTGAGATCTGCGGATCATGGTTCAAAGCCAACCCAAGCAGCCAAGTCTGTAAGACTCTTCATCTCCAATTAACTACCCAAAAAAGCCAGAAGTGGAGCTGTGGTTCAAGTGGTAGGGAGCTAGCCTTGGGCAGAAGCAGAGCAGAGACAGTGCTCAGACCCTGAGTTCAAGTCCCAACACTGGCCAAAAAAAGAAAAAAAAATTCCAAAACTGAGCTACTGTATCTTAGTCATGTAGAATTTTTTTTTTTTCCCCAGTCCTGGGCTTGAGCTCAGGGCCTGAGCACTGTCCTTGGACTTTCTCAAGGCTAGAGCTCTACCACTTGAGCTTCAGCACCACTTCCAGCTTTTTTCTATGCATGTGGTACTGAGGAATCGAACCCAGGTCTTCATGCATGTGAGGCAAGCACTTTAACCACTAGGCCAAACTCCCAGCCCCAGTCATGTAGAATTTTAAGTGTGGTTTTGAAGTAAAGATTATCAACAACCATGACTAAGCATAAAACATACTATTATAATGTAGAAGTGGCATGGGACTTAAAAAGACATGGGCCAAACCAGGCGAAAAGGCTCACACCTGTAATCCTAGCTATTCAGGAGGCTGAGATCTGAGGATTGTGGCTCAAAAGCAGCCCAGGTAAGAAAGTCTATGAGACTCTCATCTATAGTTAAAAACCAGAAAACCAGAAGTGGAGCTGTGGCTCAAGTGGTAGAGTGCTAGCCTTGAGCTGAAGAGCTCAGGGACAGTGCCCAGGCCCAGAGTTCAAGCCCCACAACAGACTTAAAAAAAAAAAAGTATTACACAAAGGGATTACAGCTATATGCTATACTAAGAATAATCAAACAAGCTCCTTGCATTGGCCATTTCAGTGCACAGATTTATATACAGGAAGCAAAAAAAAAATAGAAAAGCTACTTTACCTATGTTTATAATAGACCTAGCACTGTACTTGGCATGTAGTGAGATCATGATTTCTTCTTTTTGGGTTGGTCAATAATAACACTGAGCCAGGCACAGTGGCTCACGCCTATAATCCTAGCTACTCAGGAGACTAAGATCTGAGGATCAAAGTTCAAAGGTAGGATGGAAGCCTTGAGCTGAAGAGCTCAGAAACAATGCCCAGGTCCAGGGGTAGGGCAGTAGCCTTGAGCTGAAGAGCTCAGGGACATTGCCCAGGCCAAGTTCAAGTCCCATGATCCACAAAATAAATAAATAAATAATAAATAAATAAATTACACTGACCAGGCACAGAGAACGAGCCCTCACCCACCATCCCCTCCAACCTTTCTCCTCTCGGACGCCATCTCTTGTCATGTAGTCACTACAGGTACTTGGACATAAGTACAGTGCCTGCCGAAGCTCCAGGTTGAGAAACCACACTTGAAGGAATGTGTTGACATAACAAGTGGCTCCAAGGTTAGTCAGGCCCACAAATGAGTTCTACACAAACACAAGATTACAATTATAAAATTAATTCCCCATTAGGATAATACTTAAGAAGTTTCCTTATATTTTCATAGTAAGGATCTGTAAATCTGGGAGCCAGCATGGCTGCAGGTAGGCAGAATTTTCATGAAAGCTCTACTACTGCTTGACCACAGCAGTGGAAAACTCATCTCTAACATACTGCCTTCTCCAGCTATTTAAATCTAAAATGAGAACAGTGGATTCTGAAAGGATTATCTGGGTATCTATACACAGGCTTTTCCTTTACTAATTCTTTTTATTTATTTAGCCAGTCCTGGGCTTGAGCTCTGGGCCTGACCACTGTCCTTGGACTTTCTCAAGGCTAGAGCTCTACCACTTGAACCTCAACACCCCTTCCGCCTTTTTTCTATGTATGTGGTGCCAAGGAATGGAACCAGGTATTTGTGCATAGTAGGTAAGCACTCTACCACTAGGCCAAACTCCTGCCCCCCCGCCCCTCACTTTTTTTTTTTAAACTGTCCCGGGACTTGAATTCAGGGCCTGGGCACTGTCCTTGAACCCTTTTTGATCAAGGCTAGTGCTCTGCCACTTGATCCATCAGCACCACTTCCAGCTTTTTCTGTGTATATGGTATCAAGGAATCTAACCCAGGGCTTCGTGCCTGCAAAGCGAGTACTCTACCACTAGGCTGTGCTCCCTACCCTCCTTTGCTACATTCTTAAATGGCCAAGCATCCAGTAAATGACAAAGTAAAATGTCTAGAAAATTTTGCTCCTATCCTAGAGATTAGATTTGGGAGACTGAGGAAGGGTACTAGTTCCAATTTTTCCCATAGTTTGAAAGAGATCCTGAATTTATGAACAATTATTTTTGTTAATATACAACATACATATAAAATGTGTGTGTCCAACTATTTTTATGGTCAGTCATTTTTATGGCTTAAACTCAGGGCCTAGGTGCTGTCCCTGAGCTTTTTTCAAACAAGGTTAGCACTCTAAGTTTGAGAGCCAAAGTGCCACTTCTGGTTTTCTGGTGGTTAATTGGAAGTAAGATTCTCATGTACTTTCCTGCCTGGGTGTGGCTTTGAACCTCAATCTTCCTTCAGATCTCAGCTTTCTAAGTAAGATTATAGGCATGAACTACTAGCACCCAGCCAAATATTTTTTATTGATAAAAATATCATCTGCACATATTACATGGAATATTTATATACAAAATAACATTTAAAAAATACAAGTCCAGGGCCGGGAGTTTGGCCTAGTGGTTAAAGTGCTTGCCTAGCATGCACGAAGACCCGGGTTCAATTCCTTGGTACCACATACATACAAAAAAGCCGAAAGTGGTGCTGAGGCTCAAGTGGTAGAGGTCTAGCCTTGAGAAAAATCCAAGGACAGTGCTCAGGCCCTGAGCTTAAACCCAGGACTGGCAAAAAAAACAAAACAAAACAAAACATACAAGTCCATTATGCAAAGTTGCATAATGTTACAGGAGTTTGTCTGCTTGACTTTTATCATTTCGTCTACAGGTATTTTTTTCCCAGAGCTGAGGACCAAACTCAGGGGTCTTCCACTGAACTAAATCCCCAACACCCTACAGACATTTTTCAAGTACAAAACAAAACAGGTAATATTAAAGTGAACACACAATCTGCACCAAACTAAGACTATTTCAAGACTTAGTGAATTACGTCACACTAGCTTGAAAGCATAAGGTAGCAGGCTGGGGTATCTAGCTCAGTGGTAGAGCACTTGTCTATCATGTACAAAGCTCAGGAATTTGACCCAGCCTACAAAAAGTCTTCTGTTACATCGCTTATCTTAATAAAGCGTATAAGTTACCTATAACCAACCTAAGCTCCTTTTTTCTTGTAGTACTGATAGAATCTAGGACCACAAGAATGTGAGAAAAATTCTTCCGCCTGCAGGCCACGTTCCTATCCCGGTAGTGCTTTCCAATTACAGGCACAAAACAATAGCCAAAAACCAAGGAATTCCACACAGTAATCTCTTAGAATATGACAGTTTACCTTTTTTCTTCTCTCACAGTTGGGATCATCGATGTTATGAAAACTATTTTCATCTATTTCTCCCAGCCAAATATGCTCACCAATCCCAACTAGGCAATTTGGATTTCCTTTGCAGTTTCGTCTATAAAAAAAAATAAATACACAGTAGAAATAAGATATATTCGATACATACACATATACATATAACACTATCACATTTAAAAGTTTTGTGAGCCAGGCATGGCTGCTCATGCCTGTAATCCTAGCTACTCAGGAGGCTGAGATCTGAGGATCAAGGTTCAAAACCAGCATGGCACAAAAGAACCTGAGACTCTTATCTAATTAACCTCTAGAAAACAGGAATTGGGGCTTGGTTCAAGGGTAGGCCAGTAGCCTTGAGCTGAAGAACTCGGGGACAGTGCCAGGCCGAGTTCAAGTCCACCCCCCCGCAAAAAAAGTTTTCTGAATACATGTGTGCATTTGCTGCTAAGTTAGGGGCTATTTTGTTTTTGAAAACATATACACAAGCTAGGTGCTGCTGGCTTATGCCTGTAATCCTAACTACTCAGGAAGCTGAGATCTGAGGATCATGTTTCAAAACCAGCCTGGGCAAAAAAGTCTGTGAGATTCTTATCTCCAATAAACTATTCAGAGAGAGCTGGAAGTGGCAATGTGGCTCAAGAAGTAGAGCACCAGGGCCAGGAGTTTAGCCTAGTGGTGGAGAGCTTACCTAGCAGGCATGAGGACCCGGGTTCAATTCCTTGGTACCACATACATAGAAAAAAGCCAAAAGTTGTGCTATGGCTCAAGTGGTAGAGCTCTAGCCTTGAGAAAGTCCAAGGACAGTGCTCAGGCCCTGAGTTCATGGCCCAGGACTGGCAAAAAAAAAAAAAAAGAAGTAGAGCACCAGCATTCAGCACAAAAGGAACTCATAAAAACTGTAATGAAGGGCCAGGAGTCTGGCCTAGTGGTAGAGTGCTAGCATGCACAAAGACCAGGGTTCAATTCCTCAGTACCACATGCATAGAAAAAAGCCAGAAGTTGACCGAGAGTTTGGCCTAGTGGTTAAAGTGCTTGCCTAGCATGCATGAAGACCCAGGTTCGAATCCTCGGTACCACATATAGAAAAAAGCCAGAAGTGGTGCTGAGGCTCAAGTAGTAGAGCTCTAGCCTTGAGAAAGTCCAAGGACAGTGCTCAGGCCCTGAGCTCAAGCCCAGGACTGGCAAAAAAAAAAAAAAAAAAAAAGCCAGAAGTGGTGCTGAGGCTCAAGTGGTAGAGCTCTAGACTTGAGAAAGTCCAAGGAGAGTGCTCAGGCCTGAGCTCAAGCCAGGACTGGCCAAAAAAAAAAAAAATTATAATGAAGCCAGGCACAGTGGACTGGCCAAAAACAAAAAACTGATGACACAAATCTAATCATGAATTGACATAATGAATTAAAACTTCTGGCCTTGGCGGGGAGTTTGGCCTAGTGGTAGAGTGCTTGCCTAGCATGCATGAAGACATGGGTTCAATTCCCTGGTACCACATACATAGAAAAAGCCAGAAGTGGTACTGTGGCTCAAGGATAGAGCGCTAGCCTTGAGAAAGCCCAAGGACAGTGCCCAGGCCCTGAGTTCAAGCCCCAGGACTGGCAAAAAAAAAAAAAAAAAAAAAAAAAAGAACTTCTGGCCAGTGGTTCACATCTGTAATCCTAGCTACTCAGAAGGGTGAAATCTAAGGATCTTGGATTAATGCCAGTCCTGGCAGGGAAGTCTATGCAACTTATGTCCAATTATCCACCAGAAAACCCAAAGTGGTGCTGTGGCTCAAAGTGACAAAGTGCTAGCCCTGAACCCCAAGCCATGGGACAGATAGCACCCAGGGCCCAGGCCCAAACCTCATGACCAACAACAAAAAATTAAAACAACCTACTTAAATAAAAAATAACAAATATAAATTTAAAAAAAGTATTTCAATGCAAATAGAAACTACTCTGACCAATTTCAGAATAGCCTTGTCAGCTTTAGGTTAAAAGGCTCAGAAAATAACTTTCAAGGTGACATGGCTCAGTCCTGTAATCCTAGCTACTTGGGAGGTGTATGTTGGGGGACAGCAAAGAACTTCTCAAAGACTTCCTCCTTCTGGGACCAGGAACATGGCCTAGTGGTAGAGTGCCTGACTAGCATGCATGAAGCCCTGGGTTCGATTCCTTGGTACCACATACATAGAAAAAGCCAGAAGTGGTGCTGTGACTCAAGGGTAGAGCGCTAGCCTTGAGAAAGCCCAGGGACAGTGCCCAGGCCTGAGTTCAAGCCCCAGGACTGACAAAAGAAAAGAAGACTCCTCCTCCTCAGCCACTTACTGGATGCAGGGGCCTCTCCCTATCATCCTCCTCAACGGATGAAGCTTAAGTAGGAAGATCACAGCCTAGGTCAACAGAGGTGTAAAGTGAACCCTACTCTGAAAATAACCAACAGAAAAAGGGGGCTGGAGGTGTGACTTAAGTGGCAAAGCACCTATAAAACAAGCACAAAGCCCAGAGCCCTGGACTCCAAGGTCTTTGGGTGACAGACGAAAGGTTATCAATACATGAATTAAGTGGCTCCAGTGGTAGACTGATGGTCCACCAGACTTCAAGCACCAGCACAGACATGCACACATATGTATACATGGGCACGCATGCATGTGCACACACACACACACACATTTCCTTTTTCTACCCAAGTATAGAAACACATTCCACATCACTGCACTGCGTTAGAGGGGGAAAAAAAAGGCTTTAGCCAAGTGGCAGGTGTTTATGGATGTGCCTAGCTTCACTTCCCCCCTGCCTCCATGCCTTGGGAGAACCAACTGTTCCTCAGGGAAGCAACCTCGCCACTCATCACAGAAAACCCAACAAAAACCTAACAAAAGACTGCAAATGGGAACTGAGGGAAGGGAAAGAAAAACCAAGTTCTCTGTGACAGCCAAAAAGTCTCTGAATGTTTCCTGGCTGCCCTATTGAACAGGAAATCTCAAAATTCACATGATGATTCACTTAATACATTTATGCTGCTATAAAAAAAAGGCTGGAGATTTATTGTATTTCAGGTCCTACTGCAGTTGCCTTGGGAGGGACACACCAAATGATTTCTCAGGCCCAATCGTTTTTGTTTTGCTTTGTTTTGGGGGGATGATCCAAGGGTGCCCAACAATAAAGTGTCTCCTAGCTTACCACACCCACTAAAGCCACTCAGTCTGATAGGCCCTCCTAATTCTTAAAATAAAACCTTTTTAGAAGCTCAGGAAATAAATATAGGGGAATATGGGTGCAGTAGTACAAACTTGGACTCTCAACACCAGGAGGAAGAGACTCCTAAAACCAGCCTGTGGCAAGAGGGAGAAACAGAAAGAGGAGGGGAAAAGCAAGAAGGGAAAATGAAGAGGAATGAAGTTTGCACACCTGGAATCCCAACCACTTGGAAAGCTGAGGCAGGAAGATCACTAATGCAAGGTCACCGTGAATAACATAGAATGTCTCCAAAAAAATACACTAAAGGGGGCAAGGAGTTTCGCCTAGTGGTACAGAGCTTGCCTAGCATGCATGAAGACCTAGGTTCAATTCCTCCATAAACATATAAACATAGAAAAAGCCAGAAGTAAGTGGAGCTGTGGCTCAAAGGAGTAGGGCAATAGCCTTGAGCTGAAGAGCTCAGGGACAGGCCCAGGCCCAGAGTTCAAGCCCCACCCAAAACTGACCAAAAAAAGTCATAAGATCCTCTTATCTCCAATTAATCTCTAGAAAATGGGAAGTGGGGCTGTGGCTCACGGGTAGGGTGGTATCCTTGAGTTAAGAGCTCAGGGACAGTGCCCAGACCCAGAGTCCAAGCATTACAACCAACCAAAAAAAAAGAAAGAAAGAAAAGAAAAAGCCAGAAGTGGTGTTACAGCTCAAGTGACAGAGCTCTAGCCTTGAGAAAGCCCAAGGACAGAGCCCAGGCCCTTAGTTTAAGCCCCAGAACTAGCAGATAAATACATAAATAAACAAATAAATAAACATTACTATAAAGGGAGCTGGCATTAACTTATTATTGCCCAGCACACATGAAGACCCTGGGTTTAACTCACAGTAAAACACACATATCTGAGGAACTCATTAAGAGCAGAGAAATTAAAACACAAACAGCCATGAAAGATGATTTCGAGTCAACAAATTGCCCAGCATCAGCCACTGTTCACCCTATCAACTCTGCTATCAGGATGCTAAGATCTGAGGAAAGTCTGTGAAACTCTCATCTCCACTTAACCAGTAAAACAAAACGGGAACTGGGGAACTATTCATCAGGGTAGAGTGCAAGCCTTGAGCAAAAGAGCTCAGCCACAGTGCCCAGGGCCCCCGTTCAAGCCCTAGCACTAACATACATTCATGCAGGCATGCACGCACATAAAAACATCTTCACCAAAATCCAATACACTTTGGAAAATCCACAAGAAAGTAACCAACAATGTAGAACTCATCATCCACCAAGAAAAATATATATAGCCAGAAAAAAAAAAAAATCCTGAACTCCACCAACAAAAGGAAGCAAACCGGCTAGGTATGGCAAATAGCAAGCAAGGGAGAGGCCCTGAGTTCAAACCCCAGTTAACTCCCCCTCCCCCCCCCCCCCGCCGCCCCCTCCCGCAAAACCAAGGACACAGAGAGAAAAAAAGAAAAGAAAGGAAACATACAATGGCTTTTTTTTTTTTTTTCTAAGACTGGGGCCCAGGCTTTGGGCTTAACTGAGACAGGATCTCACTCTAAACCTGGACCTACCAAATGACAAGACTGAAGGAATGCACCCCCCAGGATGGACTTGAGGTTTGGTTCCATTTTCTTTCTTTTACAGTTAAGGAAATCCAACCTAGGGATTACCCATACACATTTCCTAGGCAAAACTTCCCACTGACCTACATCCTCAGCTCCGTATTAAAACTTTTAATACTGCTGATATGGTACAGGAAAAAAAAATGAAGAAATATAGTTCAAGAAAGTGAGAGAGGGCCAGGAGTTTGGCCTAGTGGTTAAAATGCTTGCCTAGCATGCGCAAAGACCCGGGTTCGATTCCTTGGTACCACATACATGCAAAAAAGCTGGAAGTGGTGCTGAGGCTCAAGTGGTAGAGCTCTAGCCTTGAGAAAGTCCAAGGACAGTGCTCAGGCCCTGAGCTCAAGCCCAGGACTGGCAAAAAAAAAAAAAGAAAGTGAGAGAACATCAATGTTTGTGAAGTAATGCACCTTCTATCTGGTGAATATAATGTAACCCTTCTATTGATTACAATATATATGAAAAAAAAAGTGAGAGAACAACCTATAGAACTGGCTAAGATACTTGCAATCACATCTAATATGAGACATGAATTCAGTATTTGTAAAGGATTATTACAACTCAATTAAAAAAAAAAAAACAATTTGAAGGGACAGGAGTGTAGCCTAGTGGTAGTGTTTGCCTAGCATGCACAAAGCCCTGGGCTCCATTCCTCAGTACCACATACACAGAAAAAGCCAGAAGTGGAGCTATGGCTTAAGTGACAGAGTGCTAGCCTTGAGCAAAACCTGTCCAAAGACAGTGTCTAGGGCCTGAGTTCAAGCCCCAAGATTGGCAAAAAAAACAAAACAAAACTGAAAACCATACTGAGTATAGTAAGGCAGGCCCAAAGATAGAGTACATGTTTTCTTTCATATATGAATACATCTTCCCATGGAAACACACACAGGTGTAGGTACATATACACCTGACCAAGATGACTGAAGTACACACAAGAATGAAACTCCACAGCATATACCTTTTGAGCAACTAGCAGTTTAACAAAATGAATCTCAGGAAGCTGAAACGTTTTGAATGGGGTAGGGTCTAGTGTAAGGAGAGGATAAATGGAGAAGTTATAGGGCATAAATATAGGTATAATACTCCATGTACATATAGGAAAAGAGAAGTGGGAAGAAACGTGGCGTGACTGGTGGAGGAAGGGTGGAAATAATGAGAGGGGTGGTTATGATCAAGCTATCCATAAAAATGGACAAGTTAGGGGCCAGGAGTTTGGCCTAGTGGTTAAAGTGCTTGCCTAGCATGCATGAAGACCTTGGTACCACATACATAGAAAAAAGCCGGCAGTGGTGCTGAGGCTCAAGCGGTAGAGCTCTAGCCTTGAGAAAATCCAAGGACAGTGCTCAGGCCCTGAGCTCAAGCCCAGGACTGGCAAATAAAAAAAAAAAAATGGACAAGTTAAACTGTAATTCCCTTGCATAACTACTTGTAGATTCTTTCTTTTTAATTCTTAAAACAGGCCAAGATGGTGCTGAAGAAAAGGATCAGTGGTACAACACTTCCATGAGGGCCTAGGTTCAATCCCCAGCACTGTAGAATAAATAGGCCAAGGACTTGGATAGGCATTTCTCCAAAGAAAATAAATGAATGGCCAATAAATAAACACATCAAAAGATGTTCAACATTATTAGTCATCAGAGGAATACAAATCAAAACCACAAAAGGCAGACAAGGGTAGGGATGTGAAGAAACTAGAATCTTCATACATTGTATCTTCACACACTTGGAAAAAACTGACACTTCTACAAAATGTCAAAAGAAACTACTACTGGCCAGGAGGCAATCACTCATGCCTGTAAACCTAGCCACTCAAGAGGTTGAAATCTGAGGATAGTGGTTTGAAGCCAGCCCAGGCACCAAAGTCCATGAGATTCTCATCACTAACCACCAAAATGCTAGAAGTAGAGGTGTGGATCAAGTGGTAGACTACCAATCTTGAGCAAAAAAGCTCAGGGACAGTGTCCAGGCTCCGAGTTCAGCCCCAGTATCACCACATAAGCCAGCAAGTTCACTCCTTGATAAACACTAGAGAAAGTAAACTGTCCATAAACCGGATACCGGTGGCTCACACCTGTGATTCTAGCTACTCAGGAGGCTAAGATCTGAGGACCTCGGTTCAAAGCCAGTCCAGGCAAGTAAGTCTCTAAGTCGCTTATCTCCAATTACCCACCAGAAAACTGGCACTGTGGCTCAAGGGGTAGAGCACTAGCTTTGAGGTAAAGATCTCAAGGGCCGGGAGTTTGGCCGAGTGGTTAGAGTGCTTGCCTAGCATGCACGAAGACCCGGGTTTGATTCCTCAGTTCCATACATAGAAAAAGCCAGAAATGGTGCAATGGCTCAAGCAGCAGACTGCTAGCCTTGAGGATAAAGCCCAAGGACAGTTCTCAGGCCCTGAGTTCAAGCCCCAGGACTGGCAAAAAAAAAAAAAAAGCTCAGAGACAATGCATGCCCAGAGTTCAAGCCCAACAAAGACAAAAAAAGAAAAGAAAAAGAACACACACACACACAAACAACTGGCCCATAGAAAATCCACACATAGGGGGGCTTGGTGGCTCATGTCTGAAATCCTAGATACTCCGGAGGCTGAGATCTGAGAATTGTGGTTCAAAGCCAGCCTGGGCACTAAAAAGTCCATGAGACTCTATTAATCTCTAGAAAATCAGAAGTGGCACTGTGGCTCAAGGGCTACGATAGTAGCCTTGAACTAAAGAGCTCAGGGACAGCAGTTCAAGTCCCACAACTGACAAAAAACAAACAAAATGAAAAGAAAAAAGAAAATCCATACACAAATTTTCATAATAACACTGTCCAAGATAGTAAAAAAGGGGCCGGGGGTTTGGCCTAGTGGTAGAGTGCTTGCCTAGCATGCACAAAGTCCCGGGTTCGATTCCTCGGTACCACATATATAGAAAAAAGCTGAAAGTGGTGCTGAGGCTCAAGTGGTAGAGCCTTGAAAAAGTCCAAGGACAGTGCTCAGGCCCTGAGCTCAAGCCCAGGACTGGCAAAAAGAAAAAGATAGTAAAAAAGATAACGATCAGCCAGCATCAGAGGCTCACCCTGTAATACTAGCTACTCGGAGGAAAGCTGAGATCTGGGGGTTGCAGTTCAAAACCATCAGGGGCAGGAAAGTCCAGGAGACTTTTATCTCCAATTAACCAACAGAAAACCAGAATTGGCACTGTGGCTCCAACTGGTAGAATGCTATCCTTGAGTGCAAAAGCTTAGGGACAGTGCCCAGGCCCGGGGTTTAAGTCCTACAATGGAGGAATAGAGGGAGGGCGGGAGGGAGGGGAAGGTTAAGAAGGAAGGGAGGGGAAGAAAAAGAGAGGGATGGAAGGAAACAGTCTAGCCAGGTGTTGGTGGCTCACACCTATCATCTCAAGAGGCTGAGATCTGAGGATAGTTTTTCAAAGCCAGCCTGGGCAAGAAAGTCCATCAGATTCTTCAATTAACTACCAAAAAAGCTGGAAATGAGGACTGGGAATGTGGCTTAGTGGTAGAGTGCTTGCCTAGCATGCATGAAGCCTTCAGTACCATAGAAAAAGCCAGAAGTAGCACTATGGCTCAAGTGATAGTGCTAGCCTTGAGCAAAAAGAAGCTCAGAGACAGTGCCCAGGCCCAGAGTTCAAGCCCCAGGACTGCCCTGCACTCACCCTACACCAAAAAAAAAAAAAAAATGAGAGCCGGGAATTTGGCCTAATGGTAGAGTGCTAGCCTAGTGGTAGAGTGCTTGCCAAGCATGCGTGAAGACCCAGGTTTGATTCCTCGGTACCACTTACATGGAAAGAAAGAAAAAAAAAGCCGGAAGTGGTGCTAAAACTCAAGTGGTAAAGCTCAGGCCTTGAGAAAGTCCAAGGACAGTGCTCAGGCCTGGGACTGGCAAAAAAAAAAAAAAAATCCACATGTCCATCTATTAATAAATGGATATGTAAAATGTGATGCATACATATGGCAATAATAACCAAGCACATGAGAAGATACTGAACCTGGAGAAATCAATGTTGGCTTGCACCTGTAATCCTAGTTATTCAGGAGGCTGAGATGTGGAGGATGGCCTGGATAGGCTCCTGCTTGGAGATGCAGTATGGCTCAGAGTGTAGGTTTAAGAGTGGGACTGAACAGTAACTCTGCCACTTAACAGCTATGTGATCTTGGACAAGGTACTTAAGTCTGTCTCATCTCTAAAATGACAGGCTCAAGGCTAGGAGTTTGTCCTAGTGGTAGAGTGCATGCCTAGTATGCACAAAGACCTGAGTTCGATTCCTCTGTACCACATGTATAGAAAAAGCTGGAAATGATGCTGCTGGCTCAAGTGGCAGAGCTCTAGCCTTGAGAAAGCCCAAGAACAGTGCTCAGGTCCTGAGTTCAAGCACAGGGATAGGCAAAAAAAAAAAAAAAAAAAGAATTTAGGCTCAGGTGATTCTCATGTAATCCTAGCTATACAAAGAGGATGAGATAAGGGTCATGGTTCAAAGCTAGCCCAAGCAGACAAGTCTTTGAGAGTCTCCAATTAACCAGCAAAAAGTTGAAAATGAAGCTGTGGCTCAAATAGTAGAGCACCAGCCTTGAGTCAAAAAGCTAAGGGACAGGCCAGGAGTTTGGCCTAGTGGTTAAAGTGCTTGCCTAGCATGCATGAAGACCCGGGTTCGATTCCTCGGTACCACATACATAGAAAAAAGCCGGAAGTAGTGCTGAGGCTCAAGTGGTAGAGATCTAGCCTTGAGAAAGTCCAAGGACAGTGCTCAGGCCCTGAGCTCAAGCCCAGGACTGGCAAAAAAAAAAAAAAAAAAAGCTAAGGGACAGTGCCCAGGCCCTGAGTTCAAGCCCTAGTAGGGGAGACAGATGGATACACATGCATGCATGAATGCATGCCAAGAGAGTACTTAAGGGAAAGTGAAAAGGACAAGGTTGATTGAGATACATTGTATACACATGTGGAAACTTTTCTTATCCAGCTAAAATAGGCTAGTAGGAAATTGTACAGCTAAAGTATGCTAGTAAGAATTTAACATTTAAAGGCCAGGAATTTGGTCTAGAGGTAGAGCCTAGCATGCATAAGACCAGAGTTTGATTCCTTAATACCACATACAGAGAGAAAGCCAGAAGTGCTGCTGTTGCTCAAGTAGCAGGGCTCTAGCCTTATGAAAGCCCAAGGACAGTGCTCAGGCCCTGAGTTTTCAAGCCCTAAGACTGGCCAACAAAAGAAAGAAGAAATTAACACTAAAAAAAAAAAAAAAGCCCCGAGTTTGGCCTAGTGGTAGAGTGCTTGCCTAGCATGCACAAAGACCAGGGTTCAATTCCTAGGTACCACATACATAGAAAAAAGCCAGAAGTGGTGCTGAGGCTCAAGTGCTGGAGCTCTAGTCTTGAGAAAGTCCAAGGACAGCGCTCAGGCCCTGAGCTCAAGCCAGGGCTGGCAAAAAAAAAAAAAAAGTAGTAATAAATACAACATAGAAGAGCCTTGAAAAAAATGATGCCAAGTAAAAGGTAAAAGCTAGATACCAAAAGTCATCCCACCAAAAGCCACACATTTAGATGAAATGTCCAGAATAGACTGAGAACTATCTCAGTGGTTGCTTGGAGTGAGGGCCAAACAGAATTGGGAAGCATGGAAGGATACTATGGTAATCTAAAGGGTATAAGATTTCTTTTAAGCCACCAAAAAAAGGAAGGAAGAAGGAAGGAAGGAAGGGAGGGAGGGAAAGGAAAGGAAAGGGAAAAAAAAGGAAAGGAAAGGAGAGGAGTGAATCAACATCGGATGATTGCAATACTAATAAAATTTCAATAAAGCTGCTCAACTACTCAGGAGGCTGAGATATAAGAATCAAGAGGTTCAAAGCCAGCCTAGGCAGAAAAGTCTCTGAGACTGTTTCCAATTAACCAAACAAATGAAGACTGAAGGTGTGGCTCACCTTCATCAATTAACAAGAGGGCGAGGGGGCCGGCGCGGCAGAATCCAGCTGGAAGCTGGGGCCTTAAGTTCAAGTCCCAGTACCGACCAAAAAAAAAGGGGAGGGGGAGGCAGTTCCAGAGCCAGAGACCCTAACGTCCAAGCCTTCTGTAAGCCCTCGAGAAATGTGAAAGATCCACAACGCACTTACTGAATTATCTGCTGCGAGGCTACTGAGCATGCCCGGTTCAACCAAGTCAATGCAACATTCCAGAACGAAAACTATTTCCCGCGTTACAAGGCGGAAAGGGGGAGAAGACAGTTACGGAGTCGATCTAAAACATGGAGTTAGGAAAGGCTAAGCTTCGGAAGCGAAGCAGAAGAAGAGAACGTGTTCACGAAACGTTGCGTTAGGGCAACCGCTCCCTCCCTTCACCCCCCCCAAAAAAAAAAGACTAAAGAAATCCTAGATCCCAGAGTGCGAAGGAAAAGGTCGATCCGGGAGGAGGGTACCGGTGACGCAGGCTAACCAGAGGTTTCTGTTTTCTTTTTTGTTTCGTTCCCAAACCGCACTCTCCATGTACGAAAATGAACAGGTCTTCGACGCAACACGAATAGAAGACCGCGTCCAGCAAGTTCCTTTTTCCAAACCAATCGCCAGCTAAGCTAGGCTAAAGCGCTCGGCCCCTACCTTCAAACCATCTCCACCGCCATCTTCTGGATGAGAACCCAGCGCCCTTCCTCCAGGGTTTCCAGAGCATCACCTCCGCGCAGCGCCCCGAGGGCTGCGTCCCCCAGGCCGCCCGGACCCGGGCGAGGAGGGCACCTCCACCCGGACCCCCACGGAACCCCTCAAATGCATGCAATGGGTCGTCGCGTTCCTTCCCCCGCCCCGCCCCGCCGCGCCGCGCCGCGCGGCCCCGGTGCACCGGCCTCACCTGCACACGCCTCGGATGCAGGGCTCCAGCCAGATGCGGTAGGCTGTTTCGATATGCTCCTGCGACACCTCCTCGGGCCGCACCGTCTCCGCCCAGCGCCAGGCCGCCTTCTCCAGCTGCAACCGCGGAGCCATGGCCTTGGCCCAAGCAGCGCCCCCCGAGCCGGGCCGCCGCCGCCGCCGTTGCCGCCGCCCCCGCAGCCACCTAAATGGGCTCCGCCACCTGCCCGTAAAGAGAACCGAGCGCTGCCTCAGCCAGCTGGCCAGTCAATCACCTGCGCGCGCCACTGCCGCCGCGCCCGCCCGCCCGCGCCCAGCAAGCACGACCGGCCGCAAAGCGCCGCCGCCGACAACCCCCCCCACCCCCAGCGCCTGCGGACGTTGGCTAGGTACACCCCCCCTCCCACGGCAGAGGACGCATGCGCGTTCCCAGCAGTCCCTGCGCCTCCCGCGCCTCTAACCCGACGGGCGGAAGGGGAGCGGCCGTCTCGGGCAGTCGACCTCCGTCATGACGGGGAAGTTGCGTCTCAGCCTCCATTCAGACTAGCTTCCTCCTCGACTCTCAGAGTTTGCTTCGGGTGGGCAGAAGGCGGACTGCTTTTGCCTCGGGTACTTCCTCTTTAACTGTAAAGGATTCAGGCGAGAGGCTAGGCCCCGCACAGCATAGGTCCTCCTGGGCTGATCAGGTGGGACCGGTTTACGGTAGAAAACCACCAAAGAAACCCGGGTAGACTGGAGGAAGATTTAACTCGAGACTGGGGCCAGGCCTCCCGACGTCGCAGGGCGTTCTGGATTAGGCCGGAGCTGGAACGGGACTACGTGTCCCGGCATGCCTTGCGTGGTTGCCACTCGGAGGAAGTGAGGCATGCTGGGATTTGTAGTCCTGGAGCTGGGGTGGTCTGTGAGCCACAAATTGTGCCTGACGCGCATGCAGGTCCCTGGGTCATGTCTTTCTTGCGGTTGGCTCTGTATTGACTATTTTTACCTGGTGATTTCCTGGTTCTTTTGTGAAGCTCCCTGATACCTTCGGGGTATAAAAAACATTACCAATTCCTTCTTGTGGACATTGAGTAACTTTGTAACAATATTTTGCAAATGTGAAAGTGCCAAGTTGGGAAGAGGGTATTTAAGGACTTTAGATTTAACCCACACCACAGCTGGGATGTAAAAGAAAATTTGAGTGATCCTGGTCTCCTTTCCCTAAAGATAACCTTGAACTGCACCTGTAAAGTAAAGCCTGGTCTCTGAGGTTGGAGGAAAAAGGAAACTTCTAGGAATTAAGAGTTTATGGAGGGCCAGGAGTTTGGCCTAGTGATAGAGGGCTTGCCTAGCATGCACGAAGACCTAGGTTCGATTCCCTGGTACCACATACATAGAAAAAAGCCGGAAATGGTGCTGATGCTCAAGTGGTAGAGCTCTAGCCTTGAGAAAGTCCAAGGACAGTGCTCAGGCCCTGAGCTCAAGCCCAGGATTGGAAAAAAAAAAAGAGTTTATGGAGATCTTTCAGGCCTCCATAGGAGAAGGCATTAGATTGCTTTGGAAAAGACTTCCCATAATAACCATTAAAGCCACCAAATATAAACAAATAGCTATTGCTGGAATACAGGCCACGAAAAAATGAAGGTCAGTTGATCCAGTGGATAGGTATGGAATGAGGAGACAAGTTTGACAGGAAATGTAGAGTATATAATTGCTTGAGTTTGGGTGGGAACCATGGCCTAGAAGTAGAGTGCTTGCCTCAAACCCTGGGTTTGATTCCTTTCTGTGGCTCAAGTGGTAAGAATGCTAGCTTTGAGAAAGTTCAAGTGCCAGGACTGGCCAAAAAAAAAAAAAAAAAAAAGGTGCTAAAGTTTGATGGTGATCTTGTTATACAGAAATTCAATCTCAAGAAGCAAAGAAGCCACATTTTGAGAGGTCTAATTGGGATTCTTCATTAGAAAATGAATGACTAGGGCCGGGAGTTTGGCCTAGTGGTTAAAGTGCTTGCCTAGCATGCATGAAGACCCGGATTCGATTCCTCGGCACCACATACATAGAAAAAAGCCTGAAGTGGTGCTGAGGCTCAAGTGGTAGAGCTCTAGCCTTGAGAAAGTCCAAGGACAGTGCTCAGGCCCTGAGCTCAAGCCCAGTAATGGCAAGAAAACAAAAACAAAAAACAGAAAATGGATGACTACAGGTGGACTCCTGTCTCAAAGACCTGCATCCCAGAATGTAGCTTGCAAAGACAAACACCACAAGTTTGGGGTAGAGGCCTGAGCCCCAGGAAAACAAACCATATTGGAGAATACTCAGGGGCAAGCAGAGCAGATCATTTAGGGAAGCAATCTGGGGTGAGCAGTCTCTGTAGCAAAGCTTTCCCGGGGCTAAACAACATGACATCTGCATATGAAAATATGGCCTATCTTACCTGTAGACTTTTCAGAACTGAATGGAAAGCCTCTACTGCCCAGAAAGACACCAGGAGGACTGTGAGAGCAAGGTGACCTTACTTAGACCCAGTATCTATTTCAGTCTAACCAGTATTTTTTCACCTCTGCCTTCACCTGCAAGTCTAGGTCACAGCTCTTTTCCTAATGCTCACAGCTAGATCCTAGTAATTTTTTACATTCTCAGCACTAGATGATATTATGAGGATAGTAACATGTTATCAACTACTGTATGCTCCTTTTTAAATTTCGTGTGTGTATGGGACCGGGAGTTTGGCCTAGTGGTTAAAGTGTTTGCCTAGCATGCATGAAGACCCGGGTTCCATTCCTCGGTACCACATACATAGAAAAAAGCCGGAAGTGGTGCTGAGGCTCAAGTGGTAGAGCTCTAGCCTTGAGAAAGTCCAAGGACAGTGCTCAGGCCCTGAGCTCAAGCCCAGGACTGGCAAAAAAAAAAAAAAATTTCGCGTGTGTATGTGTGTGCGCACACGGGTGCGTGCTGATGCTGGGGCTTGAACTCGAGGCCTGGAGGTTAGCTTTGTTGCTCAAAGCTAGCACTCTACCCCTCTATACCACAGCTTACTTCTGACTTTTTGATGACTAATTGAAGATAATGAAGTAAGGTGACTGAGCCTAAGTAAGGAAATGGAATCACAGCCATGCCAGGCCCTGCCTGGGGGATGAGGGCTTCACAGCCATCCTGGCACCTGTGGCTGGGAGCAGGGAATTCTCCAGCCAGTGCAGGAAAGCCTAATGATGAGAAAAGGCTATTCATTAATGCAGATGCCTAGCCTCAAGGTGAGCCTGGAGGGCTCTGCTTAAGAGAAAAACAAAGCCTTATATGCAGAAATTTGGAGTCTGGCTCTTATCCTTCTGGTGGGGGTAGATAAAGCCCCCTTCCCCCAGGTGATGGGTGGTGACTGAAGACAGGTTACTCACCCTGTCATTCCAGTGGATGGGACTGGGAGTTTCCTTTGACCTTGTCCCCTGCCTGGAATCTATTAATCCTGAACCACCTTAGGCACCAGCATGCGACTTGTCTCCATGTTTGGATCCTGTGTCCTATCTCCTAGCTGTTCTCCTGTCACCATGGCATCCCAATTCGTTTTCTGGCTGCTGGCCTTTGAGTCTCCAGTCCGCCTTGCAGTCACTGGCCTTTTAATAAAGACTCCAAGATTCGAACCCATGAAGAGTGGCTTCTGTATATTCTGTAAATTCTCTCTTTATTACAATAAGAGTTTCACAGGCTTCTTGACTGGGCCACAGTGGCTGAGCCACAGCACCACTTCTGGTTTTTTCTTTTGTTTTTTGTTTTTTTTTTTTGCCAGTACTGGGCTTGAGCTCAGGGCCTGAGCACTGTCCTTGGACTTTCTCAAGGCTAGAACTCTACCACTTGAGCCTCAGCACCACTTCCGGCTTTTTCTATATATGTGGTACCAAGGAATCGAACCTGGATCTTCGTGCATGCTAGGCAAGCACTTTAACCACTAGGCCAAACTCCCGGCCCACTTCTGGTTTTTTCTATGTATGTGGTACGGAGGAACTGAACCTGGGTCTTATGCATACTAGACAAGCACTTTATCACTAGGCCAATCTCCTGGCCCCATAGTAATTTATTTTTGAAGTTCATTTTGTTTGATTGACTTTATAATTTCTATATGTATGTTTTGTACAGTTGTATATTTGGTATTTTTCTGGTAAAACTTCATAAATTAGCAAAACACACTGAAAGTCACTTACTTAAAAAATTATTGAATCTTGCATTCTAATCTCAGAGTGTCAAGTCTACTGTTTTCTGTAAATTGATGGATGTCTTTTCCACTTTTTCAGTGTAAGGTTCTTCACATGGCCATTAGACCTGCTGAAGTGGGCATTCTTATACAACCTCCCAGCATTTGATACTGCCAAGTGATTCTTTTTAATTCTATTTTTTCTTATGTCTGTGTTGTAAAGAAATTGTAACTTGAATTATTATTCAAAAATTTCATATTTTACATGTGTTACATTTTATCATAGAATCCTAGGCATTTTATTTGTAGTTATGCATTTGCTTAATGTTAATTTCGCCTATATTCATGGGTCAGTTTTAGCATTTGTGTGGAATTATATTTTTAGAAAAAAAAAGAAAACATATATATACATGTATAATATAGTGATTACTATGTAGTACACACTGAACAAATAAAAGAATCTAACATAAAAAAAAAGAGTAGTGATGATGATGATTCTTTCCCCTGTTCATCCCTGAAGCTGAAAATCTGTGCAGCCCTTGTTTAAACATTGAGTAATTTAGGTTGGAGAAATACATTCTAAGTTTTCCCTCCTTGAAAATGAAGGCAGACATACTAGTAAAATATATAAAGAGCATGGGTGAAAGGTGTCTTCACAGAGCAGAAGTGTGAATTCAAGATGGAAGTCTTTAGTTACTTGTAATTCTTAGTGCCCTTAGCAGTTACCACTTCACAGAACTGCTGTGAAGATTATGGCACCAAATCTAGGATATAGTATGTAATAAACACATGACAAGTTACAGCATATGGTTTGTGTGATTTATGAATTACCTTAGGAAAATACAGAACCATTTATAAAGTATTATTCATTTAGCTTCATATGAGACAAATATGGACCCAAACTAAAAAGATTATGGTAACTTTGAGGGCAAGTAATTTTCTTACTTTGATTATTCAGTCCCTCCCTTTATCTTTTCTTACATATTTCCATGATCTTCCTTTCAGATGCAGTTTGTCTATATATCAACTTTTCAGAGTAGGAAATGTCCAGATTGCTATTCAAGATAATGTACTAAACTAGGACTTCTCAAATATCAGTGTTCATATGAAGTCATACAACAATTTCCATAAAACACAGACTCAAATCCATTGGCCCTAGAATGGATGCAGAGATACTGTAGCTGTCACTGGTTCCAAGGTGATGCCACTTCAATCAGTTCAGTACTTGGGATGGCTGCTCCACACGTAAAGGTAGAAGATTCAACCAGCAGGAACACTTTCCCCACTAAGGAAGAAACTGACAATATTTGAAGATAGCATTGGTGGTTATAACTTTAGGGAGTTCCTGTTAGTATCTGTAGGGTAGAATGTAAGAATTCTGCCCCAACAAACTACAGTGCACAGAAAAGTACCCAGTACCAAGGATTATATGCTCCAAATATCAATGATGCCAAAAATAGCAATTATACTAAGGTTGAAACCCAAATCTAGGAATAGGAATCTCCCTCCCTTAACAATGAAGAATTATACCTGCATTCAGAAGCTAAAAGGAACAACAGAACACATTAAACATGTTTCAGTACAGAGTCAGTGTCTCACACCTGTAATTCCAATATCCAGGACCATGGGTGGGCTAACTTTGGCAAAAAAAAAAAAAATATTTCCCAAGGTTCTCAAGCGAGATGTGTGGATGCTCTCCTGTTATCACACTTTATGGTCATCATAAATAGGAATAAACACTAAAGCAAGAAAGATTGAGAGTATATATCAGTACTACAGTACCCATCTAGTAAGTATGAAACCTGAAGGAGGAGATAAAGAAAGGAGGAGGAGGAGATGATTAGTTATTTTGTGCTTATAATGAACCAAAATGGAAACTATATAGCCCCACAAATGGGCAATAAATTATCTTAGTTCAAGACAGAAGTTGAAGTTTAAATATGAAATGCATCAAAATTATAGAATTTGTTGTTTCTAACAGATACAGCCAAGGTTTCTTAGAAAGAAAATATGTCTTCTAAATGTAGGGCTACTTTAAGCAGACACCCAAGTTCCACCTAATACTGAGACCATTTGTCTGAGACTTCTAAGATGTCTAAATATGGCACTCTAAAATCTAATAACAAGCTCCCTGCTTCCATTTCCTCAACAGAACTATTGTCACCAGACTGAGGTGAGGTTTAGTGAAGCTTCCCTTTAAATATAGGAACTCTTCACTTAGGGTCCTTGACTTCAATCATGAGATAAGAATTTGGAAAAACAAGATGAGAGGCGGGGGTGGGGGGAGGGAAATGAGGACCAAGACATGAGAGGGTATCAATGTTTGCGAAGTAATGCACCTTCTATCTGGTGAATATAATGTAACCCTTCTATTAATTACAATAAAAATATATGAGAAAAAAATAAGAATTTCTGGATGTCACCATGGTATAAACAAAAATCAAAACAAAAACTTGGCAGAGTTTTATTAAGTAAATAAACAAATAGACAAAAAGGCAAGCAGAAGGGCAGGGGCACACTCTTACTGTGGGAACTCTCATTGGGAGCTAGACAGAGAGCACACAGCTCCTTGGGCTGCTGGGGTATTGATAGGGTAAAGGCAGGGGGCCTGGCTTTAATGTTATGCAAACATAGTTACTTTGTCTTTGTTCTAATTATACCTGGTGTTATTTTGAGTTTCCAAGTAAGAATGCATCCTGCCATAAAGCAGAAGCCTGAGACAAGGGGCACCCCTATTAACTGTATTTTGGGCAGGTAGCTTGAGTTTTCTCTGGAAGGCATATGTTTAATTGGGTGAGATATGCATTCTCAGGAAGAAATACATTCTGTTTTCGCTTTCTGAAACAAAGGTAGCACTTCTGAATACCATGAGTTGCCTTCACAGGCCTCCTTTTCCTTAAGTCATCCTGCTTCATTATGATTCCTTTCCCTTCTGTTTCATGTTTGGGGGGCTCAAACAACAAAAGTTGGACAAATAAATGTCAGTTGTGGAGCTTGAACTCTGTGTCTGGGTGCTATCTCTAAGTTCTTCCGCTCAAGGCTACCGCCCTACCCTTTGAGCCAAGCACCACTTCTGGTTTTCTAGTGATTAATTGGAGATAATAGTCTCACAGTCTTTAATGTCGGGACTGGCTTTGATCCTCAGATCTCAACCTCCTGAGTAGCTAGGATTACAGGGGTGAGCCACCTTGCCCTGCTCTCTGTAAGACTCATCTATCTCCAGTTAATCACCAAAATAGCCTGATATAGACCTGGCTCAAGTGGTAGAGTGGTAGATGAGCAAAAAGCTCAGGGATAGAGCCTAGGCTCTGAGTTCAAGCCTTGGGACTAGTACAAAAATAAGTAAATTCTCCCCCTTATTTAAAAGCATTTCCTGGGGGGCTGGGAGTTTGGCCTAGTGGTAGAGTGCTTGCCTAGCATGCACGAAGACTGAGTTCGATTCCTCGGTACCACTGAGGAGCGTAGAAAAATATATATCTATATTTTTGATGAACCTGTGCTAGCCATTTGCATTTTTGAATTTGTATTGAATTTGTATTTTCTTTAACTCGCCTTTCTGCTTCTGTATACTTGCTTGCTATAACCTTGAGGAAGGTAACAGCAGTTCTCGTGACTAATCTACAACCACCCACTCGCCCTTGGGCCCCAGACACTCCCGGATCTGGAGCACGAGTTACCCTCTGGCAGGGAGTATACACATTCCAGACCCTCCACCTAGGCCTGGGGCTTCAATGGCCATCTGGCACCTACAAGGTCTGACTTGGGAGGGCCAGCAAACTAGGGCAAATATCAATCAATCACAAACCCGTTACCATGGAGATAAAACCATCCTCCTAGAATCACCATAGGGGCTCCGTCCAATCAGTTCAAAGTACGACAGCCGCTAGCCGGACCAATGATTAGCCTCGGCCACTTTCCCGCTTTGTGTTGAGCCAATCATTGCTAGAAGTTTGGTATGACTTTTCCCGCGTGGTATATCGATTGGTTACTAATGCTTGCTGGGGCCTTCACCCTACCAAAGAATGTACAAAAGGTGCTGTAATTTTGGGCTCGGGGCCTCTGGTCTGCACTAGATTATCAGTGCGCAGAGACCCGTGCGACTCATTGCAGTTTGCATTGATCTTTGGCCTCTGGCGATCCTTCTGGGGGGCTTCAAGTTTCTGGGCATTATACCACATACATAGAAGAAAGCCGGAAGTGGTGCTGAGGTTCAAGTGGTAGAGCTCTAGCCTTGAGAAAGTCCAAGGACAGTGCTCAGGCCCTGAGTTCAAGGCCCAGGACTGGCCAAAAAAAAAAAAACCAACCCACTTCCTTTGCATGTGCATGGCCCTGAGTTCCGTCCCTAACACTACACCCAAAAAAGTAGTGCATATAGAAGTGTACAATGTAATGATTGCATTGTTATAGTTTCTACCTGGATCTCTCACTTAGATTATTGCAAGTTTCCTAAGAAATTTCCCAGTTCTGCCCCCTTTGTATTGCATTCTTTGTATTGTATTGTGTGCTGTGGCTCAAGTGGTAGAGCTCTAGCCTTGAGAATTCCCAAGGACAGTGCACAGGCCCTGAATTCAAGCCCCAAAACTGGCCAAAAACAAAAACAACATGGAGCTGGGCTGGTGACATGACTCAGGTGGTACTGAGCAAGAAAGCCAAGCGAAAATTCAGAAGATTCTGAGTTCAAGCCCTGGGAACTCCCCCTCTCCCCACCCCAAAGAAAAATACAAATGCTGATGAGGCTTCAGAGACAGAGAAACTTCAGACAGCTGGTGGGAAATTATGGAAAATCGTACGGAGTTCCTCACAAAAACTGAAAATAGAACTGGCGTATGATCCAGCAATCCTAGTCCTGGGAACATTCCCAGAAGAAGGGAAGTCCATATATTAAAGGGAGATTTACATTCTGTATTGCTCCATTCGCAGTAGCTGAGATATAGAATTAGCCATAGTGTTCCATGGATGGAAGACTAAACAGAGAAAATATGAACTATATACCCAGTGGACAACATGTATGGGCCTTAAAGGACATTAAGTAAAATAAAATAGATCAGTCACAGAAAGAAAAGACATATCACATGCTTTTACTCATGTAGAAGCTAAAGCAGGTTTCCACTAAAATTGTGGTTGGTTAGAGGCAATAGGAAACTCATACAAGGGCTGTTCCTAACCATTATCCCATATCCCTTTTTTTTTTTTAAAATCAGTCACAGAGTTTGAACTCAGGGCCTAGATGCTGTCCTTGAACTTTTCTGCTCAAAGCTAGTACCACTTGAGCCACAGCTCCACTTCATACGAGTTCTTTCTTAATGGTCTAGGAAAAGTTCCTTGTCATGAGTAGTACTCTATAGTGTTTGAATTCTGTAACTGGGGAGCAAGTATCAAAGCACAAATAAGGGACCAGGAGCATGGCCTAGTGGTAGAGGGCTTGTCTAGCATTCATGAAGACCCAGGTTCGATTCCTTGGTACCACATACATAGAAAAATATGGAGATGGTGCTATGGGTCAAGTGGTAGAGCTCTAGCCTTGAGAAAGCCCCTGAGTTCAAACCCTGGGACTGGCAAAAAAAAAAAAAAAAGCACAAATAATGGTCTCAGTGGGGCGGAAGGAGGAGGGGTGTGGGATACATACATATCTGTAAACTCAGCACTCAGGAGCCTAAGGCAGGAGGATTGCAACTGCAGGTGACAAGCCAATCTAGCCTACAAAGTGAGACCCCTGTCTGAAAAGAAAAGAAAACAAAACAAAACTTTCAGGTGCCAGTGATTTGTGGCTATAATCCTGGTTACTCAGGAGGCTGAGATCTGAGGAATCAGTCTTAAAGCCAACCCAGGCAGGAAAGTCTGTGAGACTCTTTTTTTTTTTTTTTTTTTTTTTTTGCCAGTCCTGGGCTTGAGCTCAGGGCCTGAGCACTGTCCTTGGACTTTCTCAAGGCTAGAGCTCTACCACTTGAGCCTCAGCACCACTTCCGGCTTTTTTCTATGTACGTGGTACCGAGGAATCGAACCCGGGTCTTCATGCATGCTAGGCAAGCACTTTAACCACTAAGCCAAACTCCCAGGCCTCTGTGAGACTCTTATCTCCAATTGAGAACCAAAAACACTGAAGTGGAGCTAGCTATGGCTCCAGTGGTAGAGGGCTAGCCTTGAGCATAAAAGCTCACAGATGGCACCTAGGCCCTGAGTTCAAATCCCAGGGCCAACACACACATACACACACACCTAAATAAAGAACTGTCTGAATATATGGTATTTGGTTTCTATGCAAATGTCAGTAGTAAAGAAATATCCACTTAGAGGATTGCTGTTTGCCTTGCTTGGCCAATGTGAAAAGTCCTTTTGTTTTGTTTGGAATGCTTGTTAGCATGTGCTATTTTGTGAGTGTCTTTTGTTCTTGATCATTTTTTTTGGTGGGGGGGAAGAAGGAGCTTGAACTCAAAACCTAGGTGCACATTATTATTATTTTGTTGTTGTTGTTGTTTTGTTTTGTTTTTGCCAGTCCTGGGCTTGAGCTCAAGGCCTGAGCACTGTCCTTGGACTTTCTCAAGGCTAGAGCTCTACCACTTGAGCCTCAGCACCACTTCTGGCTTTTTTTCTATGTATGTGGTACCGAGGAATCGAACCCGGTCTTCATGCATGCTAGGCAAGCACTTTAACCACTAGGCCAAACTCCCGGCCCTTATTATTATTATTTGTGTATTTGTGTGCACACATGTGCTGGTTCTGGTGCTTGACCTCAGGACCTGGGCACTGACTCTGAGCTTTTTCATCCAAGATCGGTGTTCTACCATTTGAGCCACAATTCCACTTCCAGCTTTTTAGTAGTTAATTGGAGATAGAGCTTCAGAGGCTTTCCTGCCTGTGCTAGTTTTGAGCCTTGATCCTCAGATCTCAGCCTCCTGAGTAGCTAGGATCACAGGTGTGAGCCACCAGCACCAGGAAGTGCACGTTTCTGTTTGATTATGTTTCTGTGGTCCGTTGTCAATCTCCACTTCCTCCTGCCCTCACTAGTGACCTGTAAGGACTTCCTCTGTTTGATTATGTTTTGTTTCCTTAATTTGGTAATTGACTTGTCTCATTTTTTTTTTGGTCCTTGCCTTTTGTTTGGTGAGGTGTTAACCTCTACCAACATGTAGGTAAGGGAAAAGGGGAAAAAAGCAGAATACTGGGAGCTTGGTTCCCTCCTGTTGTCATTGAAAGAGCAAGGTAGACATAGTTCTACACCCTGTCTCTGCTGCTTTCTGCAAACTGAGCCTCAGCAACTTGCTTAGCCTCTGTGGGACCAGAGGGCATTTCCTCACAGTGCGGGCTAAAGGCACTCAAGGTAGGCTCCCCAGACAGGGTGGGCTCTGGCAGTCTGCTGGGTGCCAAGGGCTTCTCTTCCTGTAGCCTATGTTCTCCTCACCTGTGGGAAGGCAGACTGCTCCACCTTCCTGGATACAGTATCTATCATGCCTCAGCTTCTGCATCTGTAAAATGGGGTAGTGGTGCCTGCCTTGGTGCTACTGTACAGGCTACAGGAGATGCGATACACCCACAATCCCTATCATATAGGAAGCACTCAGTAAATTGCTTTCATTTATATGTGCTGTTATTATTTTATAATTATGTATTAAAATCTTTATTTTACAATTACATATTATTTTTATTATTCTGTATCTTCTTTGCTCCAGACAAGGCTGAGCTCCTCCTGTTGTATGGGAATTCAGTCTTGAGAAAAGAGAAGCCACAGTTTTTTTTTTTTTTTTTTTTTTTTTTTTTTTTTGCCAGTCCTGGGCTTGAGCTCAGGGCCTGAGCACTGTCCTTGGACTTTTCTCAAGGCTAGAGCTCTACCACTTGAGCCTCAGCACCACTTCCGGCTTTTTTCTATGTATGTGGTACCGAGGAATTGAACCCGGGTCTTCATGCATGCTAGGCAAGCACTTTAACCACTAGGTCAAACTCTCGGCCCCAAGAGAAGCCACAGTTTTGAGAAGCTGAATTGGGAGTCTTTATTGGAGAGCCAGGGACTGCAGGTGGATTCCTGTCTCAAAGACCTGCAGCTCCCACACAGAGCTTGCACAAAGCTTTTAAACACAAAAATCACAGGTTTGGGTTGGACATCTAATTCCAACAGAAGCAAACCTTATAGGGAAATATTCAGGTACGAGCAGAACTTTCCATCTAGGGAAGTAGCTCAGAGGTGAGCTAAATTTTTCATCTAGGGAAACAGCCCATTTAGGGAGATAATCAAAGATGAGCATTCTCTGTAGCAAAAGCTCCCTATGCTAAGCAGCATGACATCTGCAATTCAGTGAATGGCCTCTCTCACCTCTAGAGTTTTCAGAGCTGGCAGAAAGCCCCCTCCACCCAGCAAGTCACTAGGACAGCTGAAGATGAGGCATGTTGTTTAGACCCAGTATCCTTATTGTACTCCCTCCCTGTACCCATAGTACTGAGCCTTGCACACGCCGCCAAGCAAGCTCTGTACAATGAGCTTCAGCCCAGCCTGCTCAAACTCCTAGCTGGCTTCCGGTGGCTCACGTCTGTAATCTTAGCTACTCAGGAGGCTGAGACCCAAGGATTGTGGGCCCATGCACCAAAGTCTGAGAAACTCTTTTTTTTTTTCTCTCCTACTCAGCCCCCTTCCCACACCCTACCTCCCACTCCCAGAGACTCTATCTCCAATTAACCACTAGAAAACCAGAAGTGATGCTGTGGCTCAAGGGGTAGGTGGTAACCTTGAGCGGAAGAGCTCAGGGACAATGTTCAGGCCCAGAGTTCAAGCCCCATGACTGACAAAAAAAAAATCTCTCTCTCCCTCTCTCTCCCTCTCTCTCCCTCTCTCTCCCTCTCTCTCCCTCTCTCTCTCTCTCTCTCTCTCTCTCTCTCTCTCTCTCTCTCTCTCTCTCTCTCCTCTCTCTCTCTCTCTCTCTCTCTCTCTCTCTCTCTCTCTCTCTCCCTCTCTCTCGCTCTCGCTCTCTTTTTAACTCTGAGCCTCAGAACTCAGCCTCCTGAGTAGCTAGGATTACAGGCGTGAGCCATCACTGCCCAGCTTGCTCAAACTTACTCTTTTTTTTTTCTTTTTTTTTGTAGCACTAGGATTTATTAAATGTCTAAGTACAGGCGCTGGGGCTTGTCCATGGTGCTCTTGATGTGCCGCGCCCAGACGTTCTGCCAGTTCTTCCTGACCAATGATACCAGGAAGTTGACAGCCAAGTGAATGTTGTACACACGCTCATCGTCTGTCAATTTTTACATGACCAACAGCAACAGCCAGACACAGCACCTTCATCATCTGAAACTTGATAGTGGACTTCACTTCATCCATTTTGGCCACCACATTTTCATTGTGTGTGAGCAGAGATGGAAACTTGCCAGCCTTATTCAGGTCTGAGCCCAGAATGCATGAAATCTGCTTAATCCGACTCTGAAGCAAGAAAGGCATCATATTCCTTGGCCAGCTTCTTGACCAATTTCTTGTTCTTGTTGAGCTTCTTTCTTCAGTGCCTCGATGTCCATGTGGAGGATATCCACAGCCTTGGCCGCGTCACAGTGCTGCTGGTCCCCCAGGACACACACGGAGAACATGGGGCAGGAAGTGGACTTAGGCCTGATCGTGCCTGAGAAACGCTTATCCTTCTGGAGGTCACGGTTCTGGTTGATCTGCAGCTCCACTGTTTCCAAGAACCTTCGGGAAGGAAGACCATGAGGCTGTGGCTGGCTCACTGGCTACCCTGCCCAGCCCCCTGCTCAGCCCGGCCTTCCTGGAGCCCCACTTACTCTCAAATTTCTTGAATGCCAAGTTGCACTTTTGTTTCCTATGTTGGCTGGGCTCTGACTAAGGGTCAGGCAGAAGCATGTTAACACTTTTCCCAGAATCCCTCACAGGGCCTGGGCCAAACAGTCCACATCCAGCGTCTGGCTCCTCAGCTGTCCAGAACCAGACTCCAACCAGGTTCTGCTCTCACTGCGCTGTGGCTTCCTCTTGTCACCAGAGGATGGATGAGGGCTTTCCTCAGCTTCCCAGTTTCCACATAATCACAGGCCTTTGAGATCAACTCCTCCCACACGCAAAGATCTATTTTAGGAAAATACGGTTGAAGTTGGGGAGAAGTAGCAACAGTGAAACGCTTCCTGCTGCTCATGCAGGAAATGGGAGGTTTTCATACTTCCAAGCTGGGCCCAACACAACTTTTCGTATCATCTAGCAACTCCAAATTCTCAGACAATTTTTGGGGTGGGTAAAAATGGGTGAGGCCCGCCCCAAATCCAGGTAACCTTTATGATTTCCTTTCCTAGGCAAGCCTATGCCCATGACTATAAACCTAGCTCTTCAGGGGGCTGAGATCTGAGGATCACCGTTCAAAGCCAGCCTATGCAGACAAATCTGAACAACTGTAATCTCCAATTAACTCTAATCTCCAATCTCCAACAGAAACCAGGAAGCAGAGGCATGAGCCACCAGCACCAGGCTCTCAGCTCATCTTGAGTACAGGGGGTCCCAAAGAAGTTAAGAGCACAATAGTCTTTCTCACCAGTGACCCAGACACAAGGGATGGGGGCCCCAGGTGCAAGGTGCTGGGTTTGTGGAGTAGAGTTTTGTTTGTTTCGTGTGTAGTTTTGTGCAGTGCTGAGGATAAATACAGGGCCTTACACATGCCACATGGTGCTCTGTCATTGAGCTATCCCCACCTTCACCCTCAGCCCTTTAAATAATTTTAGGCCTTTTTTTTTTCTTGGTATGGACTTGAACTCAGAGATTCATGCTCTCACTTGACATTTTCACTCAGTGTTGGTGCTCTACCACTTGAGCCAAACTTCTCCTTTTGGATTTTTGCTGATTAATGGAGATGAGTTTCAGAGACCATTCTAACTAGGCTACCCTCAATCCCCAGATTTTAGCCTACTGAGTAGCCTTCTGAGTAAGACCCTGAGGCTGGCAGTCTTTTAATTTTAATTAATTAAATTTTGCCAGTCCTGGGTTTTGAACTCAGGGTCCAATCACTGTCCTGGGCCTGTGGGAGAGAAACTCAGATCTGCTTCTCTAGGCCCTCATTCTGGCTTCTTCACTGTCCTAGGCTTCCCTCAAGCTATGTCTTGAGAAAGAGAGCAAGTGTGAGTTTCTCTCCCACAGGCCCCAAAGCAGACCCGGATCTGTGTTTCCTGGTTCCTGTCTGGCAGGGGGCAAGCGGACATCCTCCCTGGCTTCAAATCTCCATAGCAACCCCTAGACACAGTCCTCACCCAGAGGAGGATGTGCCAGGGGAGAGACCCCAGCTGGTGGCCTTGCCTCCCCTGCTCCTCACGGCTGCCAGCTTCTGCTAGCCGGCCAGGTTCCCTCCTCTCCAGTTTCCACAAAGACCCCAAACTAGAGATCTGCTGCCGGGGACAGGGAGCCTGGATGGCGCCTTATCTGCTTTTGCTGTGTGCAGTGGCCCTGACTGTGTCTGCCCTGGACACTGGTGAGTATGGGGGGAGGGTGGCTGGATTCCCCAAGACGCCTCCTGCTCATACAGATCCCCTAGTCAGCACGCTTGGACCCCTTAAATGGAGGAGGCTGAGAATCCCTGTGCCTGATCAGCTTGGCATCTCCAAGTCTATCCCAAATCTTTCTAGAAGGCCGGTGTCTGGGTCCCCAAAGAGCAGGAGGTCTGGGAGTGAGCGGGTGGAGCCCTGGGGTCTAGAAATAGACTCAGCCCACATTCACACTTGTCTGAATGCTGCTTCCAGTTTGTCTTCCTTTTTTTCTTTGTTTCTTTCAATGCACTGGGTCTTGAACTCAGAATCTCATGTTCTTGCTTGTCTTTTCACTCAAGGCCAGTATTCTACTATACTTCTACTTTTGGCTATTTGCTGCTTAATTGGAGATAAAGAGTCTCACATTTCCATGTCATATGAGGGTTCAATGGACCTTGAACCCCCCCATTCTAATGATAGGCACACAGGAACAGACAAGAGAATACATATGTATCAGGATAGGTCTGGCTTCAAGCCATGATCCTCGGCTCTCAGCCTTCTGAGTAGCTAGGGTTACAGACGTGAGCCACCAGTGCCTGGCTTACTTCCTGAACTTCTCCCTCCACTTGCTGTACCATTTCTCTAAGACTTAAGACTCTTAAGTCTTAGAGTCTTCTTCAGTAAAGGAGCTAGAGTGTGGCTAAGTGGCAAAATACCTACTCAGGCTGCACGGATGGCTTCCCTCCTCAGTACTGCCAGGAAGGAAAAGCCAATTGCAGTCAAATAGGAACCATAATAGGCCCTTGTCCCTTAAGGGATAATTACTACTGCACATCTGAAAAAAACTACAAGACATGTGTCAGAGCCTGGCATATAAAAGGTGCCCACCCTTACCCCATGAGCAGGGTAGTCTCTGGCTTTAGAGACTTTACAAATAGGGGACATGCTTATTTATATATTCTCAGTTCCAAAGAAGGGTTGGTTATCTTGGCTATTCCTCAAGCACCCACTGGGACCCATGCTTTGCCCGAGGAAATACACCTTCAATTCTTTTTTCCCCACTCACATCTAGTCCTCTACCACTTTGAAGCACAGCACCAATTCTGTTTTCCTGGTGGTTAATTGGAGATGAGTTTCATGAGGACTTTTTTGACTGGGCTGGTTTTAAACTGTGATCCTCAGATATCAGCCTCTTGCATAATTGGGATTATAACGCATGAACCCCTGGATCCTGGCTTACCTTCTATTCTCTATCCTTACAAAAATCACAGTAGGAAAAAAAAATCACAGTAGGGAGTTTCAGTAGTAATCTGTTGTCTCAATTCTTACAATAACCAAGTACCAAAGCTGGTCTGTAATGTAAGAAACAGATACCAATCACTAAGAGTGGCTGTCTGTGATTCCTGAGACGGTTAACTTGGCAGCTCAACCATGATTACATTTCTCTGCAATGTCCACCACTTCCTTTTTGCAAGGCAGCTGCTGCAGCTCCAGCCATCGTATCCTTAGTCAACTATTTACAGAAGCAGGAAAAAAAAGGAGCTCTTCACCATATAGTCTCCCTCTCCCTCATCAGTTTTTTGTTTTGTTTTTTAAATCAAACTGAAAGCCATTCCTTAGGAACTCCAAGAAGACCTTTCCTTAGGTCTCACTAGTCAGAACTAGGTCACATATAAACAATCCCTAAACCTAGCAAAGAGAATTATATCACAAGAAAAGCAGGGAGTGGCTATGGGGTGAGTAGGCATCCAAATGTGTCTACCCCACCATTGAATCATTGAATATGATAATAGAAATTGCTGACATTTGGGTAACACATTAAATGTGGATTGCTGTCTGAGGCTCTGAGCTGAACAGGGTACACAATGTTTTAGTTGCGATTCTAACTTATTATGGGCTCCAAAAAGCAACATTTGTTTTTATTTATTGGCCACACCTGACCTCAACTGTCAGGAGACTTTTTTTTTTTTTTTTTGCCAGTCCTGGGCTTGAACTCGGGGCCTGAGCACTGTTCTTTGGCTTTCTCAAGGCTAGGGCTCTACCACTTGAGCCACAGCACCACATCCGATAGGAGACTTGTTTGTGGAGAAGAGGCTGGGGACGAGCCCAGGGTCTGGTTGATGCAAGGCAAACCTATGCCACTGGACTGAGTTCCACTTTGGGCATGTTAATTGCCTTTAATTGCAAACTTTGTTGTACGGTGAATCCAGTGGATGAGATCCTGAGAAGCCACATTTTGAGAGATTGAATTGGGAGTCTTTATTAGAAAGCTGGTGTCTGCCGGTGGTCTCAAAGGCCTGCAGGTCTGTGAATACATTTAACACTGTTAGCTAACTGAGCCATGCGAGTAGGAGAGGAAAGAAAGAGCAGAAAAACAGCGATGACATCCCAGTTCACTCCCACTGGAGAGCTGAAGTGGGATGCCCTGTTGACCCGAGGAGAGCCAGGAGACAGTTCACAGCACAGGAGGCCTGGCCTAATGGCATCTAAGCTGATGGGATCCTAAAATAGGGCCAGGTTGTATGTGTGGAGAGCAGGGTCACAGAGTCTCCCAAGTTCAAAGTACAGGACTGAGAGGTCCAATAACACATCATCCAAGTCCCTGCTCCCGCCTCTAGCAATTCAGGCCCATCGCCTAGGAGGCAGGCCGGACTTCCCCTTCTTCCCCATGAAGCGAGATGGTGCCAGTTAAACCAGATGGCACTGGTTGGACCAGGCATCCCCACTTCGGCTTGAGGCCAGTGTTCCCTGCTCTAGAGGTAAAGCAGCCGCAGGATACGTTCACATATACTGTATATAATAGATGTGCAGTATAGGGAAAAGAGCTGAGTATTAGAAGCTCATGCCTGTAATCCTAGCTACTCTGGATGTTGAGATCTAAAGATCACAGTTCAAAGCTAGTCTGGCAAGAAGGTATGTGAAGGAGACTCTTGTTGCAATTTATTACAAAAAAAAGCTGGAAATGGTGCTGTGGCTCAAAGTGGTAGAACACTAGCCTTGAGTAAAAACAAGCTCAGGGACAGCACCCAGGCCCCGAGTTCAAGCGCCAGAACCAACACACACACACACACACACACACACACACACACACACACACACACACACACACACACACACCCCTCTGGAAAATTCTTCAGCTTCATAGGGCTCACAAATGAAGAACCGTGGACTTGAATTCAACCCCTTAGTCCTCATTAATATTCTGAGCTTGCCAGACACTTGAGGCTCCCATCTGTAATCCAAGCTTCTGGAAAGCCGACATCTGAAGGATTGACAAAGCTTGAGGCTAGCCATCCTAAGCAAAACAAACAAAAACAAAAAAAGTCGGCAAGACTATAACAAAAGGCCAGATGGAAGCCTGGCTCAAGTAGAATGGTTTCTGAGCCTGCTTTGTCCCCATTTTTCCAGTGATAAGGGAGAGCTGGCCGGTTGCAGGCAAGTCTGGAAGTCCCCCACGACCGGCAGTGTCCATGCCCTTGACCCACGGTGCTTGCTTCCCACTGCAGCCGACCTGGAGGAGCAGTGCGGTCACACGTGGCGTGGGGATGGACTGCTGCTGCGCTCCCACGCCCAGTCCCGTCGCTTCTACTTCGTGGCCCCGGACACTGACTGCTGGCTATGGGTTCAGGCGGCTGCGCCCGGCGACAGGATTCACTTCCAGTTTCACTTCTTCCTGGTCTACAGCCTGACGACCCCCGGGACCCAGGAGCCCCCAGCGCCTGCAGATCCCTGCGCCCCAGGCTCCTACCTGCAGTTCTACGAGGGTCACCCAGGGGCGCCCCGGCCACTAGGGACCCCGCTGTGTGGCCTGACCATCCCAGTCCCGGTGACCTCCTCTGGACCCTTACTCGGTCTGCGCCTGGTCACCAGAGGCCGCCAGCCCCGCGTGGACTTCGTGGGCGCAGTCACCTCTTTCCATCTGGGTGGGTCAGGGCTGGCAGGCAGCATGGGGCCACGGGGGAGGGGGGCTATGGAAGCCAGGAGTGGGGGAACCCTGCCCATCCAGGGACTTGGAGAAGTGCAAGTCATATTAGGAGGGGAGGCACACACTCACACAGTCACATAGCTGCATGCCTTGCACACACAATTCTTCTTATTGTACACTAACCTCACACTGCATGTTTAAACATACTGCATGCACACACATCCCCTTACACACTTACACATGTTTGCACACTAATGTTCATAGACACTCCTCTGGCTCTTCTCCAGCCAGTTTGTCAGAGGTGTGCAGAAAGGCAATGCTAGAACAGACAGCATGATATATGCCTGTAAACCAGACAAGAGGCCAGAGGATTATGAGTACTGGGGTCAGTTCTGGCAAAGTTAGCGAACTGTATCAAAACTGAAAATACAAAGCCAGGCGCAGTAGCTCACAACTGTAATTCTAGGTACTCAGGAGACTGAGATCTGAGGATCGAGGTTTAAAGCCAGCAGAGAACTAAAGACTAAGATTTTTTTTTTTTTTTTTGCCAGTCCTGGAGCTCAGGGCCTGAGCACTGCCCTTGGACTTTCTCAAGGCTAGTGCTCTACCACTTGAGCCTCAATACCACTTCTGGCTTTTCTCTATGAATGTGGTACCGAGGAATCAAACCTGGGTCTTTGTGCATGCTAGGCAAGCACTCTACCACTAGGCCAAACTCCCTGTCCAGGACTGTAAGACTCCTATCTCCGGTTAACAACTAGAAAACCAGAAGTGGTGCTGTGGCTCAAGGGATAGGGTGGTAGCCTTGAGTTGAAGAGCTCAGGGACAGCGCCCAGGTCCAGAGTCCAGGCCCCATGATTGACCAAAAAACAAACAACAACAAAACCTGAAAATACAGCCAGGTGTCAGTGGATGACATCTATACTCCTCCTATTCAGGATTAACCACCAGAAAGCCAGAAGTGGAGCTGTGGCTCCAATGGTAGAGCATGAGCCTGGAGAAAAAGAGCTCAGGGACAGGGCCCAGTGCCCTGAGTTCAAGCCCCAGGATGGGCATCAAAAGACAAAACAAGCTGGGGGAGGTGGCTCACACCTGTAATCCTAGCTACTCAGGAGGCCAAGATCTGAGGATCGAGGTTCAAGGCCAGCCCAGGCACTAAAAGACCAAGAGACTATTATCTCCAACTAACCACTAGAAAACCGGAAGAGATACTGTGGTTCAAGGGGTAGGGCAGTAGCCTTGAGCTGAAGAGCTCAGGGACAGTACCCAGGCCCAAAGTTCAAACCCTACAATCAGCCAACGCACACACACACACACACACACACACACACACACACACACACAAACACACGCGCGCGCGCGCACACCCCCCCCCCAAAACAAGAACAAAATACAGAGGGATGTAGCTCAAGTGGTAAACAGGAGAATTTGAGAGGTGCTGAGATCAATCCCTAGGACTGGAGGCGGAGGAAGAAAAAGAGGAGGAAGAGCTCTAGATAGTCAAGAATTGTAAGAAGGAACCAGTTTATGCAGGAAAGGGTCTTCCAGGATTGGTAATGCCGCTTTATCAAGCTTCATGCCTGCCCTGTGCATGGCAGTTCAGTCCCAGCCCCTGACTCATGGCTGCAAGCTAAGCTGATGCCTGTCCATTTGTAGATGCAGAGATTGGGGCTTTCGTGCTGAGTCCTGCAGCTCCAACCCCCTTCCAGCCTCAGCCCAAGCAGGTTCCCCTAGGACTGGAGCCATTGCTGTGGAATGTCTACAGGACAGTGATTCCACAACCCGTCCGTGCTTCATTTCCATTGCTGGAGTGCAGCGGGCACGTGCGCAGTCCAGACAAGGAACACCCAGTCTCTAGCAAACCAGACCTTGACCTCATTTGTCTCCTTCCTCCCTGGAGTCCTGCATGCCTGATTTGTGGATTCCAGACTCCCTTCCCTAGTGGAGTCTCTGGCTCTGTGATAAACAATTTGAAATGTATACCCTCAGCCCTTAGAACCCTGACCTGTGGATCCTGGAGGCTCTCTATCCTGGAGCTCCTGCTATGGTAGATTAGCTAATGGGAAGCCAGCCTGTCTCCCTCCTTCCCTCTCACCCTTCTTCCCTGACCACCATTGTGTCTTCCTACCTGGGCAGCTGTCAGTCATTGCAGCAGGACTGGTGTTGGGGTTTCCATTTGTCATCTGAATGAGGAGTTGTTCCTTTTACCCCTGCGGACCCCTCCCACTGGCTCACCTGGGCTGCCCCTTTCGCTGACCATTCTGACCTCGCCAGCACGCTGTTGCTTTTCTCTCCTAGACACCTGCCTGGTCAGTCGCCCATAGTCCTTCCTTATAGCATTCACTTTCATTCACATACCAAAGAAGCCACACTCAAGTTAGTGGAAACTGAGCAATGGTGGAATATTAAATTGCGAGTCCTGGTACAGCTGAATCCAGGAGTTGGAGCAATGTCCTCTGGGTTCTCTCCTTTTGTTCCCTGTATCTCTGCCTTTCTGGCTTCTATCTCAGGCTGGTTCTCCTCTTAGTTCACCGCCCAATCACTCTGCAGCTCTAAGCCTCTAGTCACCCTCACACTGCAATCTCATGACAGAACAGGCAACATGTCCTATGGCTGGTTCTAGCAAAGGTCCTGAGGCTGAATCTGATTGTTTCTGTGATTTATTATCCATTTCTGTGGCCAAAAAATGAAATATTCTGACTGGTCAGGCATGAATTCTATGCCAGCTACAGCTGTAGTACTGAGTCCTCAGTCCCTCTGAGCTAGCTCTTGTCCACAGCATGGAGTTGAGTGTGGGTAAGTGAACCTGCTTGGCAGATATGGTGTATTGAGTCATACCATTATTCTACTTGTGGGCATAGTGTTTCATTAGAAAACATTAACTGTTAGGTGCCAGGAGCTCTTCTTAGATCTGAGGACACAACAGTGAACAAAAAAGAGGTTCCTGCCTTCTCAGGTAATAGTGTGGAGGGCACAGTCCAGGGTGAAGAAACATGGAGCTGGGATGGGAAGGAAGAGAGCGGGGCAGAAATATGGGCAGGAAAAGTCAGGTGGAGTTGATGGCAGATGCAAGGCCAGGCGCAAGGGCCTTTTGGAGTGCGCAGGACACTGCAGGACACATGCATGTATATGCACACATACATTGTATACATTGTGAGTGTGTACAGATGTGCACACTCACAGTTATGCCACTTGGTGCCACCATGTCTATGGCTCCAGAGCCAGCCTGCCTCTTACTTAGATATAAGCTGTGTGGCCCTGGTCATATAACTTAACCTTTTTTTTGTTGTTAGTCATGAGGCTTAGACTCTGGGCCTGGGCGCTGTCCCTGAGCTCTTCAGCTCAAGACTACCACCCTACCCCTGAGCCACAGCTCCACTTCTGGTCTTCTAGTAGGTCACTGGAGATAAGAGTCTCACAGAGATGTTTCTGCCTGGGCCAGCTTTGAACTGCGAGTCTCAGATGTCAGCCTCCTGAGTAGGTAGGATTAGAGGCGAGAGCCACCAGCCCCTGGCTTCAGTCCTATTTCTAACTCAGGGTTTATAACAGCATGGGGCCCACGATGTCACGGTGAGGATGACGTGAGCTAGCACAGAAGGGGATCAGGACAAGGAGATGTGGGCTGAGCTCTGTTGTCAGTGTGGTGGCTCACGTCCCTGTGGTCGTGGTCCTCCTCCCCTGGAAACGGTGGCTGCGCATTCTATTATCACACTTCAGCACACTTGTAGCATCACCCTAGGCTCTTCTTTCCTCTCCCAGGATTCTGTGACCCCTACTTCCGCTGCAGGAATGGAAGGTGCATCCCCCCAAGCCTGCGGTGCGATGTCTGGGATGTGGACAACTGTGGTGATGGCAGTGACCAGGAGCCCTGGCCACCAGCCAACTGTCGAGGTGGGTGATGGATGAGGCCTGGGCCCTGGGGGAGCCTGGCCCTCCTTCCCTTCCATTTCCTGGGCCTCTGCACGGAGGTGGAAGGGTGTGGCGGGGGGAGGTGCAGGGCAGGTGTCAGGTCCCACCAAGGGCCCAGGGGCCACAAGGTCAGACCTGTTTCTGAGTAATGGTTCAGTGGGGGAAGATTTTTCTAAATGGGGCCTGGACCCCAGGCCCCGGCGATCAAAGACAAAGATGCTTCCATGACCCCAGCCTGGGGCTGCCTTGGTTCTGGCTGATACATCTGAGCCCGAGTTCCACCAGACCACACTCCACAGAAAAACCACACATCTGGCCCGACTCCCATACTTTATTGGGGCTTGAACTCAGGGCCTGGGCATTGTCCTTTAGTTTTTTCACTCAAGGCTAGCATTCCACCACTTGAGCCACAGCTCTACCTCTGGCTTTTGGTGATTAGAGATGAGTGTCAGACGAAATTTCCTTCCTCAAATGACTTCAAACCACAATCCGCAGATCTCAACCTCCAGTTGCTAGGATTAGAAGCTTAAGCCACTGGCGCTCAGCATGACTCCCACATTTTTTTTTCCCCATCCCTGGCTTGATCTCAGGGCCTGAGCACTGTCCTTGGGCTTTCTCAAGGCTATAGAGATCCACCATTTGAGCCATAGCACCACTTCCAGTTTTTGTATGTGGTACTGAGAAATCAAACCCAGGGCTTTGTGCATGATAGGCAAGCACTCTACCACTGGGCAAACTCCCAGCCCCTCCCTGACCTACTTTCTAGCCCCTCTGTAATTTTCTGGTTGTTTCCCTGAAATATTGTGCTTATTATTTTCTTTCTTGGTCCTCTTTTTTTTGGGGGGGGGGTGGTCATGGGGCTTGAACTTGGACTGGATGCAGTCCCTGAGCTCTTCAGCTCAAAGCTACCCCACCTTAGTATTGAGCCAAGTCCCATTTCCTATTTTCTAGAGGTTAACTGGAGATAAGAGTCTCAGGTCCTTTTGTGCCGGGGGTGCTTTGAACTTTGATCCTCAGATCTCAGCCTCCTGAGTAGCTAGGATTAGACATGAGCCTCTGTGTCCCGCTGGTCATCTTAATGTATCACCATCCAGACATGTATGTATGTATGTATGTATGTATGTATGTATGTATGTATGTATGTATGTAATTATTGCTGGTCCTGGGGCTTGAACTCAGGGTCTGGGCACTGTCTGTGAGCTTCTTTTGCTCAAGGCTAGGGTTCTACCACTTAAGCCACAGCATCACTCTGGATTTTTTTTCTGAGTAGTTTATTGGAGATGAGCCTCATGGACTTTCCTGCCCAGGCTGGCTTTGAACTGTAATCCTCAGATAGCAGCCTGCTGAGTAGCTAGATAAACAGGTGTGAGCTACCAGTTCCAGCTTTTTGCCTTTTATAGACTTTTACAAGTTTTAAATTTACAAAATGCCAGAAGATAGTTCAAACAATTCTCTGACACAGTTTTGCCTATGGGTCAATTACTGTAACACATTTGTTTTGATGAGTTGAGCAACAATGATACATTGTTATTAATTAAAGTCAGGGTTTTCTACTTTGTACCTAATATTCTTCCTGTCCTGGGACTCTGTTTAGTAGTTGCTGCCTCTTTCCTTCAGCTCCTTATGCTTCAAAGTTTCATACAAACATTACTGATGGTTGGTGACCTTGACCCCTGGCTGAAATCAGTTCTCTTTCTCTCTCTCTCTCTCCTGCACACACACACACACACACACACACACACACACACACACACACACACACACACACTTTTCCTTTTCCTCCCTTCCTTCTTTCTTTCCTTTTTCTTTTGGTTGAACTCAGGGCTTGAGCTTTTTTGCTCAAGGCTACCACGTGAGTCATAGCACTACTTCTGCCTTTGTAATGGTTAACTGGCGATAAGAGCCTCACAGATGTCCCTGCTCAGGATGGCTTTGGACTGCAGTCCTCAGATCTCAGCCTCCTGAGTAGCTAGGAGGCTACTTCCTTGCTGCATTTCTCTGTACTGCTATGTGCTGCTCGATTTGGATCTCAGAGAAGTCAGCCAGACACCAAAGGGCAAATTACTGCATGAGTAATAGGAGGAGCCTCCTGGAGGAGCCAGATTTATCAAGTAAAACCATGGTTTCCCAGAGCAAGATTTAGGAATTGAGTATTAACTGCTTGTGCAGTGTAAAAGAAGGGAAAAATAAAGAAAATTCTGAAGATGAGCTGATGCCGGAACTCTTAGCTGCTTAGAAGGCTCCTTTCGGGAGGATTGTACTTTGGATTCAAGAAAATGTTAGTGAACCCCACACAACCAAGGCTGGATGTGGCAAGATGCATCCACTCGGCAAGAAAAGGAGGATCACAGCCCAGGCTTACTTGCACATAAACGTTAGATCCAATACCCCAAATAAATTAAACCTAAAAGATCTGGAGGTGTGGTTCAAATTGAGTGAACTTACTTAGTAAGTACAAGGCCCTGGATGTACTTTTGCTCTGGGACTGTATACATTAAGTAGTTCGATGGTAAATGTGTTTTCTTATAATTAAAAAACAAAAACAAAAAAACAAAACACCAGACAGCAGTGGCTCATACCTGTAATCCTAGCTACTCAGGAGACTGAGACCTGAGGATTATAATTCAATACCAGGCCAGGCAAGTCCCTGCTTATCTCAATTAACCACTAAAAAGCCAAAAGTAGAGTAGTGGCTCAAGTAGTAAAGGAGCAGCCTGAAATGAAAAAAACTTAAGGGACAATGATGCCTAGTTTCTGAGTTTAAGTCCTAGTATAGCACCCCAAAACAAAACATATAACCCATCTCCAGCCACCTTGCCCTGCCCTTTAGCCCTGTCAGAGCATTTACCCCATTTTTTTTTTTCTGTTCCCATACTACACTGTCTGTTTTGCTTCCTGGTTGTGTTTCCCGGGTTCTACAGCTATGAGTGTGGGGGGGTGCGGTGGGGGGGGGGGGTCGGGGGTGTAGATAATGTAGGATTATCCATCAAACAAGCAAAATGCAAGCTAAGCTTGTAAATACTGTCAGGACCAACACCCTGTACCTGTCCCTGTGTCCTGCCCTTGGCGGAGAAGCAGCTCTATTTATAAAACCTCAGGACCTGGAGCTAGATTATGACTTCATGTCCTCTCCTTTCCAGCTGTGTGACCTTGACAACAAACCTCTCTGTCCCTCCCTTCCCTTCTGGGCACATAGAAAGATGACACTGGTAAACGGAGAGGTTTTTAGAGGATTAAATGAAAGACCGAAGGGTGGGGCTGTGTGCCACTCATGCTACTTGCCCACTGCAGGTGCTTCTGTAACATCCAACCAGACAGGAGACATGGCCAACGCCACCTCCAGGCCCCGGCAGCCTCTCCCCCTGGCAGAGATGACTGCTGTTCCCATTCACACGGCAGCGCTGGCCAGCCAGGATGCTGCTCCACAGGATGAGACTTTGCAAGGTGGGGCTCTGCCACCGCAATCACACTTGTCTGGGGAGCTGGGTCGGAGCAGCAGGCCGGGCCTGAGGCCGAGTGGACTCTTTCTTCCTGCAGGACCCTGGCTCTCGGGGGTGGCTCTAGCTGCCTTGTTCTTGGCCTCTGCTGGTCTCCTCACAGGCCTCCTTTGGTGCTGCTGCTCCCCCGGTGGACCAGCCTGGCCACCTGGGGCCCTCAGCCGCTGCTTCAGACGTGGCACAGCTGGCCACATCTGCTGCGGGTATCCTGGCCGGGTCACCCCTGGGAGGATGCAGCCAAACCAGCTCCAAGGAGACTGTCCCTAGAGAAGGCGGCGTGGGTGCTGAGGTCAGGTGGCCTGGCCAGCTGGCTGGCTCTGGCCTGGCCACTCAGCCTTCTCAGCCTCAGGCTGTGCCAAGTCCCACCTTCCAGGTGAGGGTCTCTGGAGGCAGCCCACAGAGCCCCATCCTGCAGAGAGTGAGGTGGTGAAGGTGTCAGGAAAGGGCATGACCCCCTGGCAGGGACTGTGACCACCCTCGTCACCCCCAGACTGCCGTGCCCTGCTCTGCCCCACCCACTGGCTGCAGTCCAAGACAATAGACCCCTGGCGGGGATAGCACCGTTTATTAAGAAAAATCAAGACAAAGACCACAGGAGGGTCCCTTCTGGAGCCCAAGGCCAGGTACCCCAATGCCAGACTCGGGGACTGCTTTTCTAGGGTCCTCAGGCTCCCAGATGGGCGGGGCTGTCATGTCCCCTCCATTCCCCACCAAGGCACTTATCTTCCTGGCTTCTCTCCCTCACATCCTGGGCCTTCACCTCCAGAGATGGGGAGTGTGGCTTGGTGTGGCAGGATTCTGGTACTGGGCTCTGCTTTGGCAGCTCTGGTTAGAGGTTGGAGGGGTTTCCCTTGCAGCCCCTGAGGACGGGGGCCCTGGGTCATGTGCAGGGTGGTGGAATGCAGGCTGGGTGGAGGGAGGCTGCTAGGGGTGGAGGAGGGGCTGGGCCAGGGCTGGTGGGGGCAGGGGAGCTGCCTTCTGCTCTGCAGTGGGCACAGGGGAGCATCCTAGCCACTGTAAGCCCCTCCTCCCTTTCAGGTAGCTGGTTAAGTCACCAGGCGGTAAACTGAGGCTGGCTCTCATAGGAATGAGGATTTCCCATGGCTGCAAAAATAAACAGCCCAGCTCGATATTGGGGGGCGGAGGGGGCTCTGTCTGGGTGGGAGGAGAGAGGTGAGTTCTGGGCCTATCTGGCCACTGCTCCTGCCCCCAAGTCTGGTGGCCCACCTACTCTTATCCCCTCTGCCTACCCTGTAGCCTGGGGGCTTTGGCACGTGTGCAGGAGGTGGCACGCCCACCCTCCAGCCCAGCCCAGGGTGTAGCAGCAAAGCGTGGCATTGCCTCAGTTCCTTACAAAAATCATAATAATATTAATAATAATATAGTCGACAATGATGGGCTGGGCACTGCCCGGGAGTCCATGGGGGGTAGGTAGGTGCCTACGAGGGGCAGGGGCGTGTGTTGGCTCCTGCCTGGGCGAGGTGCTGCAGGTCCAGGGGCTGTGGGGGTGGTGCACCAGGCCTGGTGGAGTGTAGCACCAAGTTCTTGATGCAGCCGGTGATGCCTGAGGAGAACCTGCCTGAAGTCAGCATGGCCACATCTGGGGCTCCGCCTGTGGAGGGAGCCAGGGGGCAGTCAGCTGGGAGCCCGGGAAGCCAGGCCAGCTGGAGGCTCTGGCTCTGCAGGGCAGGCATTTCCACCCAGGGCCACAGGCTGGGTTCAGACCAGACCAGAACTCACCGATGTAGATGCTGTCTTTTGTGTTCACTGCCACATTAGGGCCTGGGGACTGGCCGCTGACCAGCTCTTCACCGTCCACCTGGATGGAGCCTCTTCGGCCCTTTCTGTAATGGAGTTGGGGTCAGGTCCTTTGTCCCAAACTCCATCCCTTTGAGGCTGGGACTCCAGATCAGACATGTCCCCTGCTGAGTGCCTTCTTTTCTCACTAGATGAGATTTGGTCCCACAACCACCCACCCCTAGCTCTTCAAACTCTATCCAGTTGATCACAAACCAGGCCACACTAAAGCCACCAGCACAACCACATTCACTGCAGCATTGCTTACCATAGCTAAGATATAGAATCACCCCAAAGGCCCCTCAGTGGATGAACGGATCAACAAAATGGTATATATACACAACGGAATTCTACACATCTATCGTAAAGAATGATACCATTCTTTATGCTGATACAAATGTACCATTTGTAATGAATGGAAAAGATTTGGAGAAAACTGTATTAAGTAAAGCAAAGAAACAGGCTGCATGGTTTCCCTCATTTGTGGTAACTAATGTGTGCCTGTAAATCTCTAAGTAGGGATTCTCCCACCACCCCCTGGAGTGATGGAGTCTGGGGTGCAGCCCATGGAATCCCTTATGGCCTGGCCAATGCCCCATGGCACAGTTGCCGTAGTGGAGTGGCTAGCTCTTCACATTCTCTGAGTACAATGTCTCCTCCTCGCCCCTGGGGGGCGAGCGTGATGGTAGTGTTGTGCCTCTTAACCCTTTCAGGTCCTTTCCCCTAGTGCCTGGCTGGCTCCCTTACCTCAGCGCTGTCACCCGATGCCATTCACCGTCATTGATGGGGTCCTCAGAGACAAGGTGGGCTTCCCCGCTCCCCAGCTCATAGCTGCAGAGATACAGGCCCATGAGGGTGGGAGCTGGGCAGGACTGGGGTGTAGGTCAAGAAGGAGGAGGAGGCAGGTGGTGTGTGGCTGGGGTGCTGGGAGTGGAAGGTGCGAGGAAAGAGAGAAGAGGAACCAGGACCCACCTGAAGACAAGGTGTCCGTCCTTCAGCCCAAGGCTGATGAAGTCTTTGCTGTGACCAGCTTCTGCCACCTCCTGCCAAGGAAGCACAGGTTCTCCAGAGCCCCCAGCCTGGACAGCTGAGTCCCCACAAAGGGCTGAAGCCTTCACCTTCCTCTCCCACCACTGCCTTGGCCACCCAGAGGCTCATCTCCTGTCCCAGGACCCCTGAGATCCTGGGATAGAAGCCTACTCACCACGCCCTGCCAGAGCAGGAGGCCGCTGGCACTGCCGGTCCGGACTTCCAGCTCAATGGTCTCAGGGGCTTCAGGCAGGCTGTGGGGGAGCCGGGGGGCGGTGTGAGGAGATGGAAGGCACCACCCCATCCTCCACCCTGGGCCTGTAGACTCTTCCAACCAACTCCCATCTCACCTTCGGGAGAAGACGCCACCGTCGAGGGCCAGGAAGCCGCCATCGTGGAAATAGGCTCCGTACTGCCCAGGAGCATCTGCGGGAGGGTGGGGGTGCTGAGCCGCTGCTCCCCTGCTGCACATGGCAGTCCAGAGCCGCTTCCCCCAGCCCCTCTACCCCACTGCAGGACTAGGGGAAAACAATGCTGTGTTCACTTCCCGTCACTGACAGCTGGTGTGGCAGCCAGGCCCTGGGACACCATCACTGATACAGTTGCTTATCACAGTGTAGTAGCTACAAATCCTTCTAAAAATTGTCTGTGATTAGGATGGTTTGGAAACTATGGCAACTATTACAATCAGTGCTGCAGCTTGTTATTTAATGTGCTAATAAACATGCATTTCAAGTCTAAAAAAGAACTTTGGGGGGCTGGGTGTTTGGCCTAGTGGTAGAGTGCTTTGCCTAGCATGCATGAAGACCCAGGTTCGATTCCTCAGTACCACATATATGGAAAAACCCCGAAGTGTTGCTGTGGCTCAAGTGGTAGAGCTCTAGCCTTGAGAAAGCCCAAGGACAGTGCTCAGGCCGAGTTCAAGCCCCAAGACTAGCAACCCCCCCAAAAAACAAAAAGCATTGTTTTTGGAAGGTTGTACTGGGGTTTGAACTAAAGGCTTCATGCTTGCTAGGCAGGTGCTCCTTCATCCAGCCACATTTCCAGCCCTGTCTGTGGCTGGTTATTTTTGACATAGAGAGCCTCGGTACACACCTGGCCCCACATCCACCACATCCACTTGCCTTAGGCTTCTCAACAAAGCTGGGATGTTAGCATATGCCACCACACCTTTCTTAGTTTTTTTTTTTTTTTTTTTTTTTTGTCAGTCCTGGGCCTTGAACTAAGGGCCTAGGTACTGTCCCTGAGCTGTTTTTTGCTCAAGGCCAACACTCTACCACTTAATTCTGGCCTTTTCTGTTTATATGGTACTGAGGAATCAAACCCGGGGCTTCATGCGTGCTAGGTAAGCACTCTACCACTAAGCCACATTCCCAGTCTAGGAGATGTTTGTTGACTGAATGTATAAGTACAGAGAATGAAAAGTGAGTTCAGGAGTTCAAAGGGCTACCAAGGTCATGTGGCCATGTCACTGTTTCAGGCAGGCTCTGGCAGTGTGGCCACATATCTCTTTATTAAACCTTTCAAACTCTGCACGTTGGCCTGTTTTGCTTAGAGGCAGAGCTGAGGATGTGGGTTAGTGGGAGAGGAGACTGAGACAGGGAGAAGATAAAGCCACAGGGATACATACCATTGCCTCCACTGCCTTCCAGGTGCCAATCGGACTCCTCTGCACCATGCCTGGAGCCTATGGAGAGGAGAGGGGTCCATCAGTGAGCATATGTAGTCAGCTAGTGTCTCCATCCCAGGCCCCCAGAGGGATGTGGAGAGGGCCAGGACCAGGTAAGTACCTTGCTGGCAGCGTGGCCCAGAGAAGCCAGGGAGACAGAGGCAGTGGGTGCCCCGGCAGGTGCCGCCATTCAGACAGGGCTCTCGGAGCTGGCAGGGGTTCTCCTCATCCTCACAGAGGTCTCCTGCAGGCCAAGGCCGAGGTGGGTGGGCAAGTAGGGGCTACAGGGGCTGCCCATTGCCTGTGGCCCCTGAGCCCCGGGGTGCCGACCTCTGGAGCTTCCCGTGCTCTAGGCCAGCTCTCACCTTTGAAGCCATCCTGACACAGGCACTGGAACTCATACTCTCCCGCAGGCAGGCATGTGGCACCGTTGAGGCAGGGCTGGCGCTCACAAGGGGAACTGTCATAGCACTGCCCAACACCCCGGCTGCCCAAGAAGCTGTAGGTGAGGTCCAGCCGCTTGCCATTCACAGACACCTGTGGGCACAGGTGCATGGAGGAACTAAGAGGAACAGGTGCACCTGGCACTGGTGGCTCACAACTGTAATCCTAGCTATTCAGGAGATTGAGATCTGAGGGTTGTGGTTTGAAGACATCTTGGGCAAAAAAGACCCTGTGGGACTCTTTTTTTTTTTTTTTTTTTTGCCAGTCCTGGGCTTGAGCTCAGGGCCTGAGCACTGTCCTTGGACTTTCTCAAGGCTAGAGCTCTACCACTTGAGCCTCAGCACCACTTCCAGCTTTTTTCTATATATTTGGCACCAAGGAATTGAACCCGGGTCTTCGTGCATGCTAGGCAAGCACTTTAACCACTAGGCCACCCCCCCATGGGACTCTTACCTACAATTAACCACTCAAAAACTGGAAGTGGAATGTGGCTCAAAGTGGTAGAGTAAAGGATCTCAGGAACAGTGCCCAGACCCTGAGGTCAAGCCCCAGGACAAACAAAAGAAAAAAAAAAAAAGCTAAATAATCAGAAATACTAAAAGTAGTTATCAATAGGTACTAGGAATATAAGTGGATTTAATATATTTTTTTTTCTTTTTTTTTTACAGTCCTGGGCTTGCGCGCTGTCCTTGGGCCTTCTCAAGGCCAGAGTTCTACCACTTGAGCCACAGTGCCAATTTTGGCTTTTTTGCCCCCTATGTATATGGTACCGAGAAATCGAACCTGGGTTTTCATGCATACTGGACAAGCACTTTACCACTAGGCCAAACTCCCGGCCCCAATTCTGAATGCCTGTTTTTTTAATGAAGTTTATTTTTATCGCATGGCTTTTATACAGCCATATCATGCTTTGTATCGTCACACATGGGTTTAAATGCATTCCTTCCTTTGATGCCTTTTTTTATGCTCTTCTATAATTTCTCACTTTTTTATGGTAAAAATGTATTCCTTTAAGCATGTTCAATATATATATATATATATGAGAGAGAGAGAGAGAGAGAGAGAGAGAGAGAGAGAGAGAGAGAGTGTGTGTGTGTGTGTGTGTGTGTGTGTGTGTCGGGGGGAAGAGGTACAGATGTGGCTGCAGAGAGCATCAAGCAGGGGAAGATGGCAGGAGCCCAAGCCCTAGAGAGGGAGGGAACGCCAGCTGTGTGTCCCAGATGCCCCTGGTGCAGGCGGCCATCGCGTGGGAGGAAGCGGAGGTGCCAGGGACTGCTCCTCACCTCGCCGACACAGCCTCGGAAGTGAGCGCTCATGTTGGTGGCTGGGGTCAGCCTCACGGAGGGCTCCACTCCGCCCAGGTAGAGCAGGGTGTGCAGGTTGAGGCCCTGGCTCTTGCCGGGAGAGGAGCGCTGCACGGGCCGGCCCCTGTTCACCTGCAGCCTGCCATCTTTGTTGAGGCGCTCTGCAGACACTCGGTGCCAACGGCCCAGGGCCAGTGGCTCCAGGCTCCGCAGGACAGCCAGCCCTGGGGAGGACACAGGGCAGAGTTGGGCTCTGGGTGTGAGGTGGTAGTGGGCAAGCCACGCCTGGCCCCATCCCAAAATGATGTGAGCAGAGTGGGAATCTCACACCACTAGGGGCAGGGATGGGGGGGGTGTTATTTCTTCCCGTCTCCTGGGGGCATGAAGAGCCAAGGAGGGCAGGGATCTTGGCACCCAGGTGCCCATCTGTGTCTGGCCCCCATGCTTACCTGATCCCAGTTCGTAGCGGAACTCCAGGTGGCCACCAGTCATGGCCAGGGATACAAAGTCCTCCACAGGCCCGCTCTTCCCCCCGCTGAACAGCAGGATCCCATCTGGCGCCAGGGGCTTGAACTCAACCTCCAGGCGGAGCTCGTGGTGCGTGTTGGTGAGAGCAGGCAGTGCCAGGTAGGAGCCAGTGCCCGACATGGACGGGATGGTCACCGTCACACCTGTGGCAGCCATAGCTCAGCCAGGGCCAGTGGGGTCCCCCAGGGGATCCCGACTTTTCATCTTCCCCTGAGACTCCTGCCCACTCCTCCCTGTCCCAGAGCTCCAGGACCAGCTGGAGCTGGAGATGCTCCAGCAGCATCTGCGGTGCCCAGGAGCCACTAGTCTGTCCTTACAGGCAGGATGAGCAGGGTCCTCTTCAGAGGGCTCAGGCTGGGTGGATATGGGGCCACATGATTTGGGGGATCACACTGACCACTGGCAGGGCCTGTCATGTCTAGAGTGCCCAGCCATTGCTGAGCCCCGTGTTCTCACACTCACCCTCTTCACACCTCACCCCCGAGCGGCCCAGGTGGCAGCGGCAGGTGTAGCCTCGGCCATCTGGCCAGTTCACACAGGTAGCATCAGGTCCACAGGCCTCTAGAGATAGAAGGGCCAGTGAGGGGGGAAATAGTGCCTCAGTCTTGCCCGCTATCCATTTGAGGCCTTGGCTGTAAAAACTGGGCCAACCGTGGAGGCCACATAGGTGGTGTGTATGTGTCCAAAAGAGGGTGGACAGGGGATAGTGGGCATGAAAGAGTGACCATGTGCCTGTGGTCATGCAGCCCTCACAGCCCCAGGGGAGGAAGGGAGCCTGGATCACACTCTGGGCCTTTAGGCTTCATCATCCATCTGGTGCATGGTTGTGTCACCCACCTGCTCCCAATCTAACCTGTGGTGACAGTGGGGGATGGTACCTTGGTAGCAGGGTGGTTGTAGGGACCTAGGAGCAGGACTGGGCTGCGGAGAGAGCCCATGGGACTCTGGGGAGGGGTCTGTGGCAATGGGGTAGATGGACACCCCTGTGGCAGGGGTGGCAGACATTGGCTCCAGGCGGGCACTCACCTGGGTGGCAATGCAGGGCCTGAGAGTGCTCACAGCGGCTCCCGGTGAAGCCAGCTGGGCAGACACACTTGTAGCTGCTGCTCTCTGAGTCCTGGCACTGGCCTCCATTCTGTAAAGCAGACCCAGAAGTCAGGCCATGCCCCCTGCATCCCTCTATCCCCACTGGGGCAGCCAGGTGGTGTGTGGGCATGGGGCCACCTGGCAGGGCCGGTCCTGGCAGGTGGGGCAGTGGGAGATGCCGTGTGCGGTGAGATTGAGGTCGTGGAAGACAGTCTCCTCGCCCTGGATCCGCAGCTCCCGGACACAGCCTAAGGGTGGGCAGAAGGAATGAGCCAGGGCAGAGCTAGCCAGTCCCTGCACCCAGGCAGCCTGTGGTGCCTTCCCCCAGCTCTCAGCAAAGCCTTGGGCCAGGGGTGAGGAAGGGCTTACCCACAAAGCCACTGCTCAGCCCAGCCTTGGGAATGGCACTGTAGTCAGGGTAGCCACCCAGGTACAGTTCTTCATTCAGGTCCAGGCCCTGGAACTTGCCCTAGGGATGTCGGGAATGTCAGGCCCAGAAGGCCCAGGCAGGGCTACACTGGGAACAGGGAGTGGAGTCAGCTCTCACCTGGGAGGTCCCGTTGATGGGCGCCAGATTGCCCACGATCAGAGAGCCCTGCGTGAGGCTGCGCAGCAGGGTCACAGTGTGGAACTGGCCCAGGGCCAGGGGCGTGGGGTGGCGGATGGTGGCCATACCAGAGCCCGCATCAAACCTGCTCCGAGGGGTGCAATGGGGTGGGGCAGGAGAGTGGAGATGAGGGGTTTGTAAGGGGCTGGGGCTCCACAGGTGGGGCCATCATTTCCTGATCTCCAGGCTCTGAGGCTGCTCTGTTCCAGTCTTGCACCTGCCTTGTCCTTCCTCACCATTTACTCTAACCCATGCTTGGCTCTGCCCCATGTCCTCTAGCCCCACCTCTGTTCCTAGGCAGGTGCTCCACCTCTTGAGAGCCACATCTCCATCGCTTTTTTTTTTTTTCTTTTTTGCCTGTCCTGGGGTTTGAGCTCAGGGCCTGAGCACTGTCCTTGGGCTTTCTCAAGGCTAGAGCTCTACCACTTGAGCCACAAGACCACTGCTGGCTTTTTCTATATTTGTGGTACCGAGGAATGGAACTTGGGTCTTCATGTATGCTAGGCAAGCACTCTATCACTAAGACAAACTCCCAGCCCCTAGGAATATTTCACATAGGGTCACCCAGCTTATTGGTTAAGATAGAGTCTTATAAACTTTTCATTGAAGCTGGCATCAAATGACTTATTCTCTCGAGTAGCTGAGATTATAAGCATGAGACACCAAGTCTGGAGGTCCCGACTTGGGTTACACCTGACGGCACACTGTGCGTACTGCAGCAGATGCAATCAACAGCCACATCTTCCTTCAGCCCAGGCAGTGTAGGATCAGGTGAAGTCCTGTGTCTGGTCCCTACCCTGCCCTTCTGCAGAAGAATGACAGTCTCACCGGAACTCAGGCCGCCCGCCCACGAGACCAAAGGAGATGAAGTCAGGCTGCCTGTGGGCCAGGTTGACGGGTCTCCCTGGGGTCCGCTTCTGTCCATTGTACAGCAGCATCCCTGGAGACACAGCTGTGTGAGGACCTCCCTGCCACCCCACCCTGGAGGACCCAAGCTGAAGCTGATCCCTCTCTTTGGAGCGTGTGCGTACACACATGCACAAACACACACACACACACACACACACACACACACACACACACACACACACACACACCCATGGCCAGGGACGGTGTGCAATCTTGAGCTCTCTATGCTCCAAGTAGGGGAGAGCCCCAGCTGTGTGCACCTGAGCTGCTTCATGCACCCGCTGTGGTCTGCCTGAAGGAGGCAAGGGAGGCAGAGACTCACCTGAGTAGAGCAGGAGGCCTGGGCAGTGAGAGTCAAAGGCCCACCGGAGATGAGAGAGAGAAAGGACAGGGTGAGAGGGGGCAGGAGGAGAGAGGAAGGTATAGAAAGTGGGAGAGGAAACAAGAAGGAGGGACACAGGGCCGGGCACGGGAGGCTGGGGGCTGCCCGGTCTCCGTGGGAATGCAGGCCCCAAATACCCACGCTGTTCACACTCACCATCGGCAGAGTCGGGCCGGAAGACGATCTTGATCTCAAACTTCTTGTACGCATCCTTGATGGTAGGCAGCGGCAAGAAGGAGTGGGGCGTCTGGGTGAAGTAGGGTACCACCCGCTCTGTGGGCGGATGGCACTGTTACAGAGGATGGCGCCGGGGAGGGGGTTGGCTCGATGACAATGGCAGGGGGAGGTGTCATCTTACCTGGCACTTGCAGGTAGGCGAAGGCTTTGACCTTGCCCTGTCGGTTGGTGGCAGTGCACACATAGGTGCCTGCATCCTGGGGCCGGACGGCAGGCAGCATCAGCATGTTGTTCTCCAGGCGGCTGTCGGGTGGCAGGTCACCATCCAGCTGCAAACACCAGCCCTGAGTGCCCAGCCTCAGTCCACACGCCTCCCACCTCTGCCTTTGCCCCCACCCCCTGGCAAAGGCCGACGGTTACTCTGTGCCAGGTCTTAGGGTGCTGACATGGCTCAAGTCTGGTTTCGACTGAGAGGCAGGCCCACCGGGCTGAACCCAGCATTTACCTTGCTCCAGGTGATGTGGGGAGTGGGGTACCCTGAGGCCATGCACGGGAAGACAGCTGCAGAGCCGGCGGGCACACGGACCTCCGGGGGTGTTGAGATCTGGGGTAAGGCTGAGAGGGATGAGACACGGGCCATCAGTACCAGGACAGACACTGTCCGTGCGTCCAGTGTGGCTCTGGCTCATGTAGCCCTCATGCTACCCCTGAGGGGGAACTGGTCCCATCCCACAGAGGAGGGGACTGAGGCTGCTTATCCAGGCTGCATGGATGAAACTGGAGAGAGCTGGGACTTGGAGGTAGGTCCGCTCAACTTGCGGTGTGCTGGGGGCACAATTTGTGCAGCCCTCTGGTGATCTGAGAATGTAGCACTGAGGCATAAAAGGTATGAAGACTGGAGGTGAATCAAGATGGTGGAGTAGGACAGGGAATAACCCAAGATCCCTCTGATCAAACAGTGGTAGGTACAAGGACTTTAGCACAGAATTCCACTTCAAGAGAGCACACCAGGGTCTGGGAATGGGGCTTAGAGGTAGAGTGCTAGCACTCGAGCATGTATGAAACCCCAAGTTCGATTCCTCAGTACCACAAAAACAGAAAAAGCTGGAAGTGGTGCTGTGGCTCAAATGGTAGAGCACTAGCCTTGAGGAAAGCCCAAGGACAGTGCTCAGGCCCTGAGATCATAGCAAAAAAAAAAAAAAAAAGTCTCAATTAGCCAAAGCAATTTTAGGCAAAAACAAACAAACAAAAACCTCAAACTCCACTACAGAGTTATAATAACGAAAGCAGTGTGGTACTGGCACTAAAACCAGCTTGAAGATCAATGGAACAGACTAGAAGACCCCGAAATAAAGCCATATATCAACAGTTATCTAATATTTGACAAGGGAGCCCAAAATAAATGGTGGAAAAAAAGCCTCTTCAATAACTGGTATTGGAAAAACTGGATCGCTATTTGTCACCAGGCACCAATATCAACTCAAAGTGTACTGAAGACATCAACATTGGATTTGAAACTGCGATTAGTGCAAGAGGAGAAACTTATAGGCATAGGCAGGAATTTTTCAGACTGAGTCCCAAAGGCACAGAAGATAGGATTGCCTCAAACTGAAATGTCTCTGACAGCAAAGGACATAATTACTAAACCAGAAAGAAAGCCAATAGACTGGGAAAAGATCTTTACCAGCAACACATCTGACAAAGGCCTAACATCCAAAATACACAAGAAGCCCAAGAAATCCCCTGCAGCACCTAACTCTAACATCTGCTGCCAATACAGGCGATAGAACATTGCAAGATAGCAGAAAGGAGGAGCAAGGCAGGCAAAGAGCAATGGTGAAGCACAGGAAGCCCCTGCCCAGGTCCTCATCCCTGGCGTCCATGGTCCCTGAGGGCCTCACCTTGCACTAGCAGCAGCACGTGGGACTGGGTGGTGCCAGCAGCGTTGGTGGCCGTGCAGCGGTACTGTCCCGCATCGCTCAGCTCCACGTGGGCAATTCTGATGACGCTTCCACTCTGCACGATGCCAGGCCGCAGCTGCCCTCCAACCTTGCTCCATGTCACCTGAGGCTTGGGGTCTCCCAGTGCCAAGCACTCAAACTCAATAGTGTGACCAACCACCACGGTCTGCACGGAGGTGCGGGTGTTGATGAGCACGGAAGGCAGAGCTGGGGTGGAGGGCATGGTGGAGACACAGTGTTAGCATGGCTGGGAGGCTTTAGATCGTAGCCTCCAGTACTAGAATTTGAACTCAGGGCCTGGTACTCATGCTTGATTATTTTGGTCAAGGTTAGCACTCTACCATCTGAACCATAGCTCTACTTCTGGCTTTTTGCTGATTCCCTGGAGATAAGAGTTTCCTAGATTTCTCTGCCGAGGCTGGCTTTGAACCACAATCCTTATATCTCAACCTTTTGAGTAGCTAGAGTTACAGGCGTGAGCCACCAGCACCTCATCTCCTTTTTTCCTTTCTCCTTCACAGTACTTATCCAGCCCCTGACTAGACAGGCAGCGCAGGTAAAACAACAATCATGTGGGGACCTTTTGGAACAGGGCACCCCTGCTGCTCTTAGCAAGGGCCAGGCTTTTACCTTGGACAACCAGCTGGGCACTGGCCTGGGCCTGTCCCCATGGTCCGTGAGCCTGGCAGACATATGTCCCTTGGCAGCTCTGGTCTAAGTTCTGGATTCTGTAAAGGAAAAGAACAGAAGATACCAGGAGGTGAAACCAATCGTGAAGGCTTTGCAGTGTATGGGAGTCAAAACTGACCACACTGGGGCCTGGAGTTTGGCCTAGTGGTAGCATGTTTGTCTAGCATGCACAAAGACCTGGGTTCAATTCCTCGGTTACCACATATACAGAAAAAGCTGGAAGTGGTGCTGTGGCTCAAGTGGTAAGTGCTAGCCTTGAGAGAGCCAAGAACAGTGCGCAGGCCCTGAGTCCAAGCCCCAGGACTGGCAAAACAAAAACAAAAATAAAAATGCCCACATTGTTAATGGCCAGTTCTGATGACCTGGAAGCAGAAGACAGGGGCCACCATGCTTTTTTTTTTTTTTTTTTTTTTGCCAGTCCTAGGCTTGGGCTGAGGGCCTGAGCACTGTCCTTGGGTTTTCTCAAACCTAACACTACCACTTGAGTCATAGCCCCACTTCTGGCTTTTTTCTATATGTGTGGTTCTGAAGAATTGAACCTGGGTCTTTGTGCATGCTAGGCAAGCACTCTACCACTAGGCCAAACTCCCGGCCCCCCACCATGCTTTTTATGTGTTTTAAATGAAGACCTCTTTGTGTTCTTAGGGTTTACTGTCACCCTGGTCAAGTCACACAATTACCAAATTCACGATTGAGTTCTGGGGTCACTTGTAAATATCTGATCCCAGAGCTGTTCTCCTTCCTCTCATAATAAGAGCAAAGCCACAGTTTACTGAGACCTTCTAGGTTTCAGACAAGTGCCCAAGGGTTTCAGATAATCACACTCTCATGCAACCTGTTACACAGCCAAGAAAACAGACTCCGGCTGGGCTCCAGAGACAATGATGTAACTCAAACTATGTGAGCCATGAGCCTGGATCCTGAGTCAGTCCTGGCTCGCACTACTCACCGGAGCACCCCATCCTGCACACTGTGGCCGGGGGGCAGCTGACCTCCCTCCTTGAACCAACGGAGCTGGGTATCCCTGTCGCTGGGCACAGCACAGTGGAACTCAACGCTGGCCCCGATGCTCTTGGTCTCCAGCTGAGGAGTGACCTGTACGGTGGGTGGAGATCCTGCCTGCCTAGCAGTGTCAGGGACAGAGCCAGAAGGACCTGTGGAGACAGAGATGAGGTTCTGCATGCTTAGTTCGGTTTGTAAGGCAGTATTCTCATGATGGTGTTCAGGCTGATCTTGAACTCTTGGACTCAAGTGATCTCCCTGCCTCAACCTCCCAAATAACTGGGATCACAAGTATTCACCATCATACCTGGCTTTCAAGGTCTTTGTAGGGGCATGTGTGCCATGTCCCTGATACCTGCCAAGAAACCTGCGCTCTAACATTCAAGGGACATTCTTCTGGTGGTCTCTCCGAGCAGGGAACAAAGGTGGTGTTTTGTTGGTTTTTAATTTTGTTTTTAGGTGCTGATTCATTCTTTGCTCATTCATACTGTCATTCAAACGGCACCCAAAGAGCCAGAGCTGTGCTGGATATGGCTTCCTGGCACTCAGTCCTTGTGTGGGAAGAGTGGCCCCGGGCAGGAGTGGGCAGGAAGGAAGCATTGGAAAGACTCTTTTCCCTGCATGTGAAGATAAGGGAACCCAGGGATATGGCCACAGAGGGCACTATACTTGAGTGAAAAAGCTCAGGGGCAATGCCCAGGCCCTGAGTTCAAACCCCAAGACCAACAGAAAAAACAAAACAAAACAAAAAACCCCAAAACAAACAAACAAAAAAACAAGTCCAAAAGCCTCACATGGCTTTGTAAGAGGCCATGATGATGCTAGGTCCTTCAGAGATCCTCTGGGACCTTGGACATGCTAGGGGTGGCCTTGTCACTTACTCACAAGTGTTCCTGTCCAGTGTTTACCATGCCCCACCGGGCCCTAGGTGTGTGGAATGGCAGAGTGTAGGTCACAGAGGACCAAGTGTGGTCCCCCAAGTACCTGGGGTGGGGTCATGGAGATGCCTAGAAGAAGGCTAACCCCCTTCTCCCCCCACTGAGCCTGGGCCACTTACCTTGGACAAGCACTTGAGCAAAGGCCTCAGCCGAGCCCACAGTGTTGGTGACCTGGCAGCGGTAGGTGCCAGAGTCCTCTGGGCCTGTGGGCTCCAAGTGCAGCAGCTCCTTCCTGGCGGAGGCTCCCCCGGGAAGGCTGCTGCCCACTCGGCTCCACTGGAAGGTGAGCGGGGGCGTGCCATGGGCCAGACACTGAAGCTGCACAGGTTCCCTTGCCTGTACTGAGGCGCGCTCCGGGACGATGGTGGCATATGGTGGGCCTGCGGGGGGACGTGGGTCAAGAGGAGAGCAAGTAGTTAGATCCAGGTGACCTGGCAATCGGGGAAGCCCAGAAGCCTGGGGACCGAGTTCAGAGGGCACAGGAGAAGATACAGGTGGTGGCAATAAGTGCGGGTGCAGAAGTTCTCTGGACAGGGCTCCTGGCAATATGTGTGTGGGGGGGTTGTGTCACAGATCTGTGTCACAGATCCCAACGAATCACAGAACAGGGAGCACAAGGAGAAAGGACAGGGTCATACTCTCCACGTGCAGGACAACGGTGGCCTCGGCATGGCCCACAGGGCTGCTGGCGTTACAGATGTACTGGCCGGAATCCTGCTGGGCTACTCGGGGGATAACCAGGGTGTCACCTTCCAGACGGTGCTGCCAGGGCAGCGGGGAGCGCAGCTTGGACCAGTGGATGGTGGGGGTGGGGTTGCCTGTGGGGTAAAACATGGCATGGATCGCTGGGCTGCCCTGGGTGCTAGCTGAGGGTAGGAGCGGCAGACAGTGTCTTGTCCTGCAGGGCTGGTGCTGCCCAGGCATGGATCTCACATATCTATAATTGCGGCCCTCAGGTACCCCTGCTCTGCCACGTACCTGCGGCCGAGCAGCGCAGTGTGGCCGTGCGTCCAGCCTCCACGGTCAGTTCAGCTTCTTCAATCTGGACCTGGGGGGCCCCTGGGGCCACAGTGCCCGTGTCCACGATCACTTCCACCTGCTTCTGTGCTGTGCCCAGGGCATTCTGGGCTAGGCACACATAGGTGCCAGCATCTGATGGCTTAGCTGATGAAATCTAGATGGAAGCAGGGAAGAAGGAAGTGTAGTTTGGTGGGGGACTTTGACCCTGGCCCCTTTCCACTGATTCTGGCTCCTTCACCTGGCTGCCCAGGGCTTGCCCTCATGACAACCATTTACTCATCCAGCCTCTTGGTTATTCCTCTGTTTACCTACCCATCCACTCTTCTTCTTTCTCCTTCCCTCCCCCTCTCTCCTTTTCTCCCTTCTTTCTCCTCCCTTTCCCCCTCTTCTGCCCTTTCCCCTTTTCTTAGGGTCTGGCCTCTGTCCCTGAGCCTCTCTACCACTTGAACCACAATGCCATTTGGGACTTTTTCTGAGTAGTTTATTGGAGATAAGACTCTCCTGGACTTTCTTTCCCAGGCTGGCTTTGTAGCTCAGGCTGGCCTCAAACTCACCACGCTCCTCTCTCAGCCTCCTGGGTGCTGGGGTTACAGGTCTACATTCCCTCTTTCCCATTATCCCATCTGCTCATTCACCCACTTTCTCCCTCATTTCTCTAATCACCCACTTGCAGTCCATCACCCACTCCTCCAGGCACCTACTCAATGCAGGTTCTGGATGGGGCCTCAGCCCCCAAAGTAGAATGATTCCAACCTCACCTTCAGCACCACATGGCTGTCTAACAGCCCAAACATCCGTGGCTCCATCTTGGCTGGTGTGCCAACCCGGGTCCAGCGAGCAGAAGCACGGGGTTCCCCGGTACTGACACACTCCAGGGCGATGTCCTTCCCCACTTTCACGCGCACGGGGCCCTCGGGGAGCACAGACAGTGTAGGGGGTCCTGCTCGGAGGAACAACCACCACTGACCCACTGACCCACATCCATCGCAAAGTAGTGGCTGGATCAATGGACCCCTCCTCACCCTCTCATGAGGAAACCAAGGCTGCCCAAGGCCGGATGGAATTTAAGCCCGGAGGTTCTCAGAAGCAACATGGAACCAGGAAGGAAGGGTCCCAGGGCTGACAACCCCCTACCATGCACGCTGAGGTTCACGACACTCTGGGCCACGCCGTAGGCATTGGAGGCCACGCAGCGGTAGGCCCCGTGGTTGCTGGGCCGGGTACCCACGATGGTGATGATGGAGCCATTGGGACTGATGTGGACGTTGTCTGCAGGGTGACATTGTGGGAGCAGAGGTCAGAGGGTCAGCTAGCCCCTCCCCTGCCTTGATGCTGCCCAGTATAGATGTCTATGCTAAGATCTTGACTGGGTGTGGGCCCGGGACAAGGAGTGGTGGCAGAAAAGACAAGTCTTTGGTAACTCCCATATGCAGCCCACTCATGAGCGAGTTTATACTTTGTCCAGGGTCATAGCTAGCCTGTCCTGACCCTCACAGCAGTGGCCCTCCTGCCTGCTTCCAGCCAGCCCCCACGCCGTCCTCACCCTCCAGCTCTGGGGTCCGGCTCTTCCACTCGAGGTTGATGGGAGTGGCTCCCTCGTGGATGAGGCACTTGAAGCTGGCATCTTGGCCCTGCTGCACGGTGCTACTGGGCGGATCGATGGAGATGACAGGACTCCGGAGGCCTGCAGGCCCGAGAGGGAAGGCTGAGCTCAGAGGAGGAGGGGCTAGCTCCATCCTCTCAGCTTCGGGGTCTTACCTCCTTTGTCCGCCCCTCCCTGGTAGCCCTAGCACTCACGGTAGGAAGACCCCGGGCTGGGGGGGACAGTGACGGTGAAGGAGGCCTCCTGCTCAGGGCCAGCGCTGACAGCCACACGGCACACATACTCGCCAGAGTCAGCAGGGGAGATGTGGGGGAGCCGCAGCTGGGAGCCATGGACCTGTCAGAGGGAGGAGGGAAAGCGGCCATCAGACCTGAGTACTGACACGCGCGCACGGGTCTCCAAAGGAGACTCTGCCAGTTCTTGGCTTTTCCTGGTGAGGAGGGGGAAGGGAGGGGTGTCAGGAGCTCGGGTTCCCACTGGTGGGACTGAGCTGGAGTGAACTCCTGCCAGGGAATTCCAGAATCCACCTGTTCTCCTTTTAGAGGAGGAAACTGAGGCTCAAGAGATGACCTAGAGCCAGGTGCAGGTGACTCATGCCTGTCATCCTAGCTACTCAGGAATCTGAGATCTGAGGACTGAAGTTCATAGCCAGCCAGGGCAGCAAAGTCCATAAGACATTTAGCTCCACTTAACTACCAAAAAGCCAGAAGTAAAACTGTGGTTCAAGTAGTAGAGCACCAGCCTTGAGTGAAAAAGCTCAGGGATGGCACCCAGGCCCCAAGTTCAAGCCTCAGAACTGGGACACACACACACACACACACACACACACACACACACACACACACAACTTGGCAGGGCTAAGAGGAAAGCTGGGCCTTTCAGCTTCTACCAAGGAACTCTCCCCTCACAGGTACCCTGTCTTCATCCTCATTCAGGAAGTTGGCATATGCAGGGAAAACCTTTGCCTACATTGGAGCTTCTCCCCACCCTGGCCCATACCTGGTGATGGGCAGGGAGGCTGCCACCACGCTTGTGCCACGTGACCTGGGCATGGGCCTGCCCCGGCACCACGCAGTTCAGATCCAGAGTCTGTCCCTCGGCCAGATGGGAGGAGGAGGGCTCGATGTACATGGGCCGGGCCAGTTCTGGGGCTGTGGGAATAGGGGTGGGAGAGAGACATGGCTCCTGGGGTGAGGGCAAGAGCCTGTGGCAGTGGTCCCAAAAGCTACTGGTCCTCTTGGAGGGTCTATGGCTTGAGTAGTAGACATAACTATGCCATACTGATCTAGAGTCCCCATTCCTAGGGACAGATGGCTGCTGAGACCCAGGGTGAGGCTCCCTTGGTGGGTGGGGAACTGGAGGGCTGCCAGGGACCAGGGACCCAGACCATCTTTGCCAGTCATAACTGCAAACACCTGGTGGGCCTAGTCCTCTAAGCAGAGGATGGACCCCAGATAGGGCTTGGGTATGGGTGACAGTCCTATCTATGGCTCCTCGCCACTCACCAGGAATGGGGCTTGGGCTGGAGGCCTCGATTGTGACCAGGACAGAGGCTTCCAAGGTGCCAGAGCTGCCAGTCACCTGGCAGGAATACTGGCCAGAGTCGGCTGGGGACACATGGTTCAGCCTCAGCAGAGAGCCGTGGACCTGTAGGGTGGGGTGACAGTGGGGAGATGTTGGAGACACTGGCCCAGACCTCCATCTGATCTTGCCTCTGGGTACCCATGTCTGCAGGTGGCCTTCAGGAATGCTGGCTCCATGCTGTCAAGGCCATACTTGGACATAGGTTTGTTATGACATTCCTCTTGCAGGAGGAAGCCCTGGGTCTTAAGGGAGCATGGCCGCTTTTCCACTGTGCACTGGGGTGCTGTGGGGCCTGCTGTACCCAGCCTGTTCATGAGCCCCTGACCGAGTCAAGTGCTGCCTTGTCCGCAGCTGCCACCTGAGGCCACCCTCCCTTCAGGGCAGGGTTGTGGAGGACAGCTGGGGTGGTGGAGGAGGGTGCATCTGCCCTTCTCAAGCTCCGTACCTGGTGTCGGGTGGGTAGGCTACCCCCGCGCTTGTGCCATGTGACCTGAGCGTGGGCCTGCCCTGGGACCACACAGTTCAGATCCAGTGTCTGCCCCTCAGCCACACGAGAGGAGGAGGTTTCGATGCGAATGGGGGGGGCTCCGCTTGAGGCTGGGAAGGAGTAGGGGTCAGTTGGCTGGGATTCCCACCTTTGCCCTCAGCCCCTCTGCTAGGCACCCTGATGTGCAAACCAGAGGCCTCCAGAAACAGCTGCTTTCCCTTCCTATTTGTCTCAGGTCTGCACTGCTGGACTGCCTGGGGACAGAGGCCTCTCTTCTGGCTCTGTCCCCAGGCAGCTATGGCTTCGCTGTGTGTGGGGTTTCTGAATACCCATACTCCAGTGGAGGCAGCTACGAACACACCCTGGAATCAGACTATCTGAGTTCGAATTACAGCTTGCATTGTTTGCATGCTCATTGGAAAGCTCCTTTACCTCTCTATCTCTACCTCCTTACCTCAAAGGGCTCTGAGAGGAGAGAAGGAGTTAATATATAAATATAGAGCTCTATCCAGATTCGCGTTCTACCATGCTATCTACTACGGTGTGCCTCTCCATGTTGTAACTCCTACACACTTTTCCTTCTTTTGATCTACATTAGAAAACCTTAAGAATATAGTTCCATTACAGCAATGTTTGTTCCTAACACACCACTGTGACCACTGGGGCACATACCCCAGGCTGCAGGGAACTCAGAGAACTGCCCTAGAGACAAGCGCTCTACCTCCCACTTTATACATGGAAAGGCCAAGTCTCTTAGGTGACACCTCTGAGTAGGGACAGAAGCCAGCCCACATGGCCAGATCCTGGGACAGTGGCAGATAAGAGGTGGAGGTCTGGGATCCAAGGGGCTGTCTCCACCTACCAGAGTACTTCCTGCTCTGCCACTGCTTTAACTCCATTCTTCCCTCCTCCAGGCTCCCAGCCCCACACAGAACCCTTACCAGGGACATGGGCAGTGCTGGAACTAGAGGCTTCGATGGTGACCAGGACGGAAGCCTCCAGGGTTCCGGAGCTGCCATGCACACGGCATGTGTACTCGCCAGAGTCAACTGGGGACACCTGGTACAGCCGTAACTTTGAGCCATGGACCTGACAGGGTGGGAAAGACAGGAAAGAGCAGCATAAGATGCCACGCCCATCTGTATGGCACTCACTGGGGCTCCTAGGCCTCCCTCAGGAGCCCCAAGCTAGCAGCTCTCCTTCCATTTCCTCTCTGCCATACCTGATGGTGAGCAGGAAGGCTGCCTCCACGCTTGTGCCACGTGACCTGGGCATGGGCATGACCAGGAACCACACAGTTCAGATCCAGCATCTGCCCTTCAGCCACGTGTGACGAGGATGACTCAATTCTGATGGGCACACCTGCGCCAGGGGCTGGAGGGGTGGAGCAGTAAGTCATGGCTTAACCATAATCAGATTGGGTTGGGAATGGGGGGAGGGGGCAAACTCCACACGCCAGAAAGTTATAATTAGCACTTATTAGGTGCTAATAGTATACTCAGACATTAAACTCTCATAAATCTGTACACTTGGCATTCATGTCCACTTTATTTCAATGCCAGTACTGGAGTTTGAACTCAGGGACTGGGCAATGTTGTTTTGTAGTTTGTTTTTTATGGGTTACCTGGAAATAAGAGTCTTACAGACTTTCCTGACTAGGTTGGCTTCAAATTTCAGCCTCCTTTTCTACATCATCTAAGACAGGGCACAAGTTACCTGGGGCTCTGGAACACTGGAACAGCTAGAGAGGGACTTTGAGATCTTATTTCAATTGCCACACGGGGCTAGTGGCCCCACACTAGTGACATTTGGTGAGGTTCACACGAACGTTGCTCCTACTTTACTTACTTGGAGCCTGAGGTGGGGAAGGACAGAGTAACTTAGTCAGTGCCTTAGTGGTACAGGTAAGATTTGAACTCAGGTCCATTTTGCAGAGGTCTCGCCCTGTCTATCATCTAAGGTCTATAGGGTCTAACTCAAGGACTCCTATGTTCCCAGGGAACACTGTTACTTGTCCTCCTGTCCCTTTTCTTAGACAAGGGCCAGACTCACCAGAGGGGTTTCTGGTTCTGGGGGAGACCGTGACCACAATGGAGGTCTCCTGGGCTTCGATGTTGTTGTTGGCACGACACACATACTCCCCAGAGTCAGCCACAGACATCTGGTGTAGCCGTAGACGGGAACCATGGGCCTGGGGACAGCGGGGGAAAGGGAAGAGCCTGGTCAGGCCTGGTCCAGTCTGCTGAGGCACACAGGGCAGAAGGAGCCCCGCTACTTGGCTCTAGCCCCTACCTGGTGTCTGGAAGGCAGGCTGCCCCCTCGCTTGAACCAGGTGATGGTAGCCTGGGTCTGCCCTGCCACCACACAGTTCAGATCCAAGGTGTCTCCCTCAAGCACCGTGGAGGAGGAGGACTCAATCCTGATTGGTGGGGAGACGCTGGGCACTGGGCACCAAGGAGGAAAGGACAGCACAGTTCAAGTTAGCCCTGGGCACTGCTGTCTCCTCCCACACCTGACTGCTAGGCCTGGCCTCCTCACACTCACCATGTGAGGAGCCGCTGCCCTGGATGGTGACGATGAGTGAGGTCTCCTGGGAGCCAGCACCATTACTGACATGACACACATACTCTCCGGAGTCTGCGGGGGTCACCTGAGGGATCCGTAGCCGGGAGCCCACGATCTGGAAGAAGCATGGGGCCATGGGTGGCCACCAGGCAGGGCCTCAGCCCTTCTCCTGGTGCCTGGCGCCCTCTGGTGGCCCTAATGCTTTCCTTCAGGCTCCTGGCCCCTGCATCTGGGTCTTTGTGGATGGAGTTTCTGATCTTCAACCAACCCAGGGCCCTTCTGGACCTCTGCTGACCCCACCCACCCTGACTGTCATGTTCAACATGTCTGGCTCCCGTCACTAGGGACAGCGGCACCAGGCCCTGGGCATGTTCTCTCAAGGACAATTAAGAGAGAGGACCCAACTGAGGCAGGTAGGCTGTAACTGCGTCTTCAGTGCAATTCAGGCTTGTCCATCAAGGGTGCTCAGTGTTTGTGGATGGACTGAGCGAGCACAGGGTGGTCTGAGTCCCACCCCGGACCTCCCCCCAGGGCCAGGGTCCTCCGGCCCTCTGGCTCCTACCTGGTGCCGGCTGGGTAAGCTTCCTCCACGTTTATACCAGGTGATGGTGTGGGGTGCATGGCTAGCAACCAGGCAGTTGAGGTCCAGGGTGTGCCCATTGGCTAGCGAGGCTGAGGAGGACTCGATACGGACAGGGTACACCACGCTCTGGGCTAGGGGACAGGGAAGATGGAAAGTGGGGTGTAGGTAGTGCTGGAGGTGGTGCTAGGGCCCAGAAGCCTCACCCTCCCATCATTTGCCACAATCCCCAGAACACTCACTATGGGAGGGGCTGCGGCGCTGTTGGATGGTGACAAGGACTGAGGCTTCCTGGGTGCCTGAGCTACTGGCCACTCGGCACACATACTCCCCAGAGTCAGCTGGGGTCACCTGCGGCAGCCGCAGCCTTGAGCCATGCACCTGGACAGGGCAGGACAGAGGTGCAAACTCAGCTGGGCTCATGGTCAGACTCCTGGGCCCACCCTACACTGCTGGCTAGAGCCTGCTGGGTAGAATTAGCTCTTCCAGGGAGACTGTTTGTTGATGACCCTTCAACACCTTTGCCACAGAACTGGGGCAGGATGAAGCCTGCCACCTGACCTGCTCCAGGGACGGTTAAGACTTGGGACCAAGTCCAGCGTGGTGGCTCACGCCTGTAACCTACTCAGGAGGCTGAGATCTGAGGATCAAGGTTCACTGCCAGCGTGGGCACTAAAGACCGTGCGATTCTTCTATCCAATTAACCACTAGAAAACCAGAAGTGGCACTGTGGCTCCAGGGGTAGGGTGGTAGTCTTGAGCTGAAGAGCTCAGGGACAGCTCCCAGGCCCAGAGTTCAAGCCCCACAACCCACAAAAAAAAAAAAAAAAGACAACCTCAGCATCAGCTGAAACCGGCCTTAAGGCCACAGAGCCACAGAGCCGGCAAGTGGAAGAGAACAGTATTTAAACTCGAATATGTCTGAACTCAAAGCCTCTAATTCTTTACTGTGCAGTTAGGAGGTACTTTTGGATCCTTTTTCACTTCCCACCTCCTACCTGGTGTCGGGCGGGAAGGCTGCCCCCTCGCTTGTGCCATGTGACCTGGGCATGGGCCTGCCCATTAACTAGGCAGTTCAGATCCAGGGTCTGTCCTTCGGCCACGTGTGAGGAAGATGACTCAATCCGGACTGGAGGGGTGACCCCAAGAGCTGGTGACAGAGAGCAGGGGATCGGTACCCGGCAGGAGGTTTGCAGACATGGGTGTTAGTGGGGTTGGAGGCCACTGGTCTCTTGGCCTCCAGGTCCAGCCTGCCATGGCTGGAATGAGGACCCTCCCCTGGGTGAGCCAGCCCTGACTCACTGCCTCAGTGCTACTCACCAGGCACAGAGCTTGCAGGTACAATGTTGACGAGGACGGAGGTCTCCAGAGGTGTGGAGCCACCCTCTACTTGGCACACATACTCGCCAGAGTCAGCCGGGGATACCTTGTGCAGCCTCAGCAGGGAGCCGTGGGTCTGGGCAGATGGAGGGTGAAGTCAGGGGGTTCCCTCCCGGAAATTCATACCTGGATCCTGCCACCTGCTGCTCTGGGATCGGACCATCTGTGATAGACTGGCATCTCTGTCTTGTTTAGCGTGGGGAAGAGGCAAATGTCTCTCAGAAGATGCGGATACACGAGGAGTTCTGGGCTCACGCGGTGTTTTGGGTGGCCTCTCCTTTGAGGCATGTCTTAGCCCCTTTTTAGGTTTCTTTTGAGGTAGGGTCTCACAGCCTGGGCTGTGATCTTCCATTGGATCTGACAGGTGCATGACACTGTAACCAGCCATCGGGCTTCCCTGTGGCTGGGATAACTGTGTGTGCTACTGTGCCCAGCTGTGGGTTGAGATAAGAGTCTAGAGAACTTTGTGTCCTGGCTGGCTTTGAACTGTGGTCTTCCATCACCATCTCCCAAGAGGCTGGGATTAGAGGCTTGAGTGGACTCCCAGGTTGCACATTGCACCAGTACTAGGCCCACACGATAAGACTGGAAAGAGAGCGTCATCTCCAGGGCCTGACAATTCAAAACACATAGGATTCTTCCCTCGGAGGTCATGAATTGGTTGTGCAGCCAGAAGCTGACAGGATCCGAAATTCCACAGAACAGTAGCTACAAACAGGTCACTTAATAAGATCCTTAAGACAATTCATTGATGGAGAAAGAACAGCTCAGAGAGGCTGAGTAACTTATTTGAGGCCACATGCTACTAGGTAGAGACAGAGACCCCCTTAGGTTGGCCTGGCCTGGACCTTGGCTTCGAACCACTGCACCTTGAACCTGGACCACGGCGCCTAAGGCCCCTGTATCAGAGCAGCAGCCTCTAGCTCTCTCCATCAACTAACCCCTTCTTCTTCTAGGCTCTTCCACCCACTTGCCCATACCTGGTGCCGGGCAGGCAGGCTGCCCCCGCGCTTCTGCCACGTGACCTGGGCATGAGCCTGTCCTGGCACCACACAGTTCAGGTCCAGTGTCTGCCCCTCGGCCACATGGGAAGAGGAGGGCTCGATGCGGATGGGCTGGGTGTTGCCTGGGGCTGGGGGTAAGAGGTCCCAGTGACTCCAGGTTGTCAAAGCACCCCTGCCTCAATTCCTTCCACACCCCAGCTTGATGGTCACTTACGGTAGGCAAAGTTGGCCCCCTGGGTGCTGGTCACCATGACGGTGATGGAGGCCTCCTGGCCATTGCTGGCCCGGCACACATACTCTCCTGCATCCATGGGGGAGGCCTGGAAGATGTACAGGCGGGAGCCGCGGACCTGGACAGCCACGACAGGTGGGTAAGGAGGCTTCCAGAGCCCAGAGGATGTCCCGCCACCACCCTCCACCCTCCACCTGTGCATTGTCCCATGTTCCAGGTGCTAAGTACCTGGTGCCGGGCAGGAAGGCTTCCTCCACGCTTGTACCAGGTGACCTGTGCGTGGGCCTGCCCTGCCACCACGCAGCTGAGATCCAAGGTCTGCCCTTCAGCAACCTTGGAGGAGGAAGACTCGATCCTGACCGGGGGGACCGGTCTTGGGGCTGTGGGGACAAGAGGGAAGGTAGTGGAGTCTTCCAGGAGAGAACACAAACTGTCCGCGTGGAGCCGGCTCAGCTGTATGGTCCGGGGTTCTGAGCCTGAAGCCCTCGCTTGGCTCCTTTACTGATGGAGGCTGGGGCAGGTATTGAGGTTGGTGATAGGGAGTAAGGGAGTGAACGACAGGAGGTAGTGAGGCCACTGGAGGACGTGGCAGGGACAGAGTTGAGGACACTATGGCTAAAGATATCTGGCAAGCCTGGGCAGAGCTCTGCAGCCTGTGCCTCGATCGCTGCCTGCCCAATCAGTCACTCAGGCCTCACCCCCTGGAAGGCTCTCAACCTCCTCCAGCTTTCCCTGTCACTGGGGACACTCACCAGAGACGGAGTCTGAGGGCTCGATGGTGACCAGGACAGAGGTCTCCATATGCTCTGAGCCAAGGGTCACATGGCACATGTACTCGCCTGAGTCGGCAGGGGACACCTGGTGCAGCCGCAGCAGGGAGCCATGGGTCTGTTTACAAAGAAGGGGGGATTGGAAGGTGCTAGAGCAGCCCCCGGTACCGAGCCCCTCCAGCAGGCTGGCCCCAGGGGCTGCCGTACCTGGTGCCGGGCAGGGAGGCTGCCTCCACGTTTGTGCCATGTGACCTGGGCTTGCGCAGGTACCACACACTTCAGATCCAGGGTCTGCCCCTCAGCCACGTGGGAGGACGAGGACTCGATGCGGATGTGCTGGGTGCTGCCGGTGGCTGGGCACAGAGGGGCTGGTCAAAGGCTTAGACTTTGGCCTCACCTGCAGCCCTGGCAGATGGCCCTGGGCAGCGGCTAGGCCACAGCTGGAGAGGCCTAGGGTGAGACTTTGTGGCTGGAATGTCCTCTTCTGCCTCAGCATGGATAGTCAAGGGAGCCTCCTTCTCCCCCCTCTAACTCAGCCGCCATGCCCCTCTGCCCACCATGCCCTCAGGGAGAAGAGATATGGGGGGGCCAGAGCCCTGCACTGCCCGGCTGGGCTCAACCCCACTTCTTCTCCCTGTTTCAGTATGGCTCACCACCATACCACAGATGGTGTGTTCTCCCCTTCACAAATGAGGGACTGGAGGTGGACAAAGCCCTGTGTCAGGATGCAAACCCAGGCCACCCCAACTCCCAACTGTGTCACCTTGTACTGCTATTTGCTGACAACTTTTTTAAACAGTGCCAGGCAAGCTGGACCACTATCCAGCCTAGCTTCCTCCCTGAGAGCCCATGCGGCAGGATCACAGCCTGCCCTGAGGTCACCGAAGAGACCACAGGTATCCTCCCCCACAGTGGGGAGACCCCAGGACTCCGTCCCTTCCTGGCAGCACCTGGCTCCTCACCTAGGCTGGGGCCTGAGGGGGTGCTGAGGACAGAGACGACAATGGAAGCCTCCTTGGGGCCCAATTCACTCTCCACGCGGCATACATAGTCTCCGGAGTCAGCTGGGGAGACCTGGGGTAGCCGTAGCCGGGAGCCGTGGACCTGGGCAGTGGGGCAGGGGTGGGAGAAGATAGGAACAGGGGCTGGACTCTGCTGTCCTTAGACCTGATTGCCACTGTGAGCGCTGGAGGTGAGGGAGTCCGCCCTAGCCCTTTGCTGGGGAGTACTGGGCTGCGGGAGCCCCCACCTCACCCCATAAGTTTGGCGGGGTCCTACCTGGGCATGGGGAGGCAGGCTGCCTCCTCGCTTGTACCATGTGATCTGAGTGTAGGTCAACCCTGTCACTGCACAGTTTAGGTCCAGTGTCTGCCCTTCAGTCACAGATGGTGAGGAAGACTCGATCCTCACTGGCAAGGTACTGGCACCTGAGGCTGTGACCACGGGCAGGTAAGCAGACCCCAGGGAGCCGGAGTTCATCCTCCCCTCTCCTGTGGCCCCGAAGTCCCCTGTACCTGGCAAGACGACCACCTGGATGCGTGCCTGGGCGGTGCCTGTGGGGCTGGTGGCCACGCAGAGGTAGAAGCCGGCATCGGTGAGTGTCACAGCCGGGATGAGCAGCGTGGCAATGTCTGTGTGTTCAGAACGGGCCTGATACACAGAGAGGGGTCAGCTACCTGGCATGGGGCCCAGGCACACTGGTAGACTGGGCAGAGGGCACCGATGTGAAAGGGGAAGGGACAGAGCTGAGATCAAGTCCCAGTAGGGTCCTGAGAACCATGGAGCCAGTGAAGAGATGGGTAGGGCAATCTGCTGGGTACAGGGTTCGGGAGCCAGGAGAGGAGAGGGAGGTAAGGCTGGGCTGGGCTGAGCCTGGGGACCTGCGAGGTTCCATCTTCTCACCTGTGGAGGCAGGCTGCCTCCTTCTTTTCTCCAGGTGATGCTGGCACTGGGCACACCTGCTGCCCTGCAGTACAGCTTCACAGTGCGGCCCTCAGTCACCTGTGTCCTCTCTGGGCTCACCTGGACCCTGGGTCCACTGCCACCTGTGACAGAACCCCCCATGAGAATCCCCAAAGGGGTGCCCGCAGGCCCTGGCAATTGTCTCAGGCTGGACCTCTCACCTTGCACCTGAAGCAGGGCTCTGGCCACATGCTGTCCAGCACTGCTGTAGGCTCGGCACAGGTACTGGCTCTGATCTGAGGGCTCGACGGTAGGCAGGCGCAGGATGCCGTCACGGACCTGAGCTTTCTGAGGTAGCTGGCCACCAGGGCCTCCTGGCATGGACACATGCAGTGAGCAGTCTCTGGGGCTGGCCTGGCTCGGAACTCCCTTCCCCAGTGGCCACCAACCCCATGGCCTTGACTGCCCTTAGGGGAGCCTGGCCCCTGATGGTTACTGCCATCTCTATCTCACCTGACCACTCCAGGGTGGGCGAGGGGTTCCCTGTGGCACTGCAGCGGAACTCAGCCATCTGCCCAGGCTGCACTGTGAGCTGTGGTGGATTGATGGAGACCACGGGGGGAGACAAGGTGCCAGAGGCTGTGGGGGGGGTAGAGGGGTGGGGAGAGAAAAGAAGGAGTGTCACCAGATCCACAGCCACAGCCTCCTTGCCACTGTTTCTACCCTAGCCCTGGTGGCCATGTCCATGCTATAGCCACAGAGTTTCATAAACAACAATGACCTCGTTGCTTCCCTCCTTGAGACCTGCCCATGCTCCCTATTACTGAAGAAGAAAATCCCAACTTTCTACTCTTCTCTGTCACAGGTAGATACGTCTGCAGTATCTTCCAGTCCTCATATACCTTTTGCCCTGCCGTTCCAGCCCCAGGCTGGCTTTGCTTTCCCTTAAAGACATCAACATGCTCCTGGCACCAGGGGCTTTGCATGTGCTGGCTCTAGGGCTGAGATCCTGCAGAAGTTCACCGATAAGCTCAACACCTTCTTCTCCTCCCCCGCCCCCCTTTTTTTTGGTTGAACTCTGGGCCTGGGCGCTGTCCTTGAGCTTTTCAGCTCAAGGCTACACCCTACTCCTGGACCTGGAAATTGTTCCAGAGCCCCTGGAGCCACAGCGCCACTTCTGGTTTTCTGGTGATTAATTGGAGATGAGTCTCTAGGTCTTTAGTGGCCAGGCTGGCTGTGAACCTCGATCTTCAGATCTCAGCCTCTTGAGCAGCTAGGATTACATGAGCCACCTCACCCAGCTCACCTTTTTCTTTAGATCTCAGTTTGGACGTCACTATCGGCAAGTCCCCAGGCCCCCAACAGTTTATCCACCGACCCATTCTCATCTCCCTCACTTTTTTTTTTTGGACATAGCATCTTACTTTGGGAGCCCAGACTGGTCTACCCATTGGGATCTTTCTGTTTCCTCCTTCAGAGTGCTGAGATTTACAGGTCTGTCTCTCCCCCTAGATACTGCTACCCCCTCACACATCCCATCGCCGAGTATATCTTATTTATTTCTCCCTTGCTCCCATCTCCTCAGCTAGGCCATACACTTGAGGGCTGAGATACTGTTTGTCCTGTCCCTTGCTTCCCCAGAGCCTAGACCAGAACCTGGCACAGGCAGTGACAGGGTCAGGTAGTGAGAAAACATGCCTTGCACATGCAGAGTGGCTGTCCCCATGTCCATGGCAAACATGTTGGAGCCGGTGCACGTGTAGGTGCCTGCGTCACTAGGCTGCACGTTGCGAATGGTGAGGATGCCGTTGAAGTCCATGGCTCGGGAGGGCAGCTTCTCATTGTGCAGGCGCGTCCATACCAGAGTGTAGGCTGGGGACTGCAGGGCAAGGGGGCAGGCTGAGAGGCGTGTGCGGGCTCCGAGACCCCAGGATACAAACTTCCCCCACCCCTCTTTGCTCACCCACCTTGCTCCTGGCTGTGCAGATGAAGGTGACGTCTGCTCCAGGGCGCACACTCTGGCTCCGTGGCTCCTCCACAGTCACCGTGATGGGCTTGCTGGGGGCCTCTGTGGGACAGGAAGCCTCTAGTGAGCAGGGGCTGGTCAGGTCCCTGTTCTGTCGCCATGTTCTTTCTCTCTCACCTCTGCCAGTCCACCCTTCCTCCAGCCTGTAGTGCAGAGAGCTGAGGGCTTCTTTCCTCTGGGCCACACCCATCTTTTCTCTCCCTTGTTAAGGAATCACGCTCCTCAAACTTGTATGTTCCAGAATTTTCCATTTCTGAAAGTGACCCTTGGCCTCATTTTTCAACTGCTTAGCCTTCAAGTCAATATCTTTTTTTTTAAGTACCACTTTGAGCCACAGTGCCACTTCCTGTTTTCTAGAGGTTAATTGGAGAAAAGAGTCTCATGGACTTTCCTGCCAGGCCAGCCAAGATTCTCAGCTTCCTGAGTCGTTAGGATTACAGGCCTGAGCCACCAAGCAGCCCAGCACTATATATTTATTTATTTTAAGCAGGCACCAGTGGCTCAGGCCTGTAATCTTAAGTTACTCAGGAGGGTGAAATTTGAGGACAGCAGTTAGAAGCCAGCCCAGAGAGGAAAGTCCATGAGAATCTTACTTTGACTTAACCAGTGAAAACAAGCCAGAGCCTCCGTTTCCTGAGTGTTGAGATTACTGGCATGCACTATCCTTCTCAGCTCACAGCTAGACCTATTGCTTTCTGCCCATTTTGAGGTTTTTACCTTTCTATATCTATATAAGCTGGTGATTACCAATCTTGTTAAAGCCTGACCTCCAAGGTCATCTCTGGCTATATCTCTCCAGTGGAGGTGACCTGCCCTTCCAGAAGTCCTTTTCCTTCTCTGCTTCCTCCTAGCTCACTGGCTGCTCCTTCCAGATGCCTGCTTTTCCTCTACTTTTTGGTATGTTCCTCTTGGAGTTCCTTCGGGTTCTGTGCTAGGCCTGACCTGCAGCCATACCACCTGTGGCTTTAAACTACATCCTTGTGTTAAGTTACCAAATTCATTTCTTTCCAAGTAGATTCAGATGCACATGGCCAAATGCCTGGCTGCCGAACTCACTCTAACATCTTCCCGCGCCCTTCAAACCTTGAGTCCGAACCACAATTCCCTCTGACCTTTTGAGTGACCCAAGGTCTCTTTGCCCTGTCACACCCATGCCCAACTCATTCCCACCAGCCACTGCTTTTCTTTGCTCATGGCCTTTCCCTGGCTACCAGTGCCCACTGCTCATGCGTGGGGGTGGGGGCAGAAAAGTGCAGGGGGATGATTGTTCCCATAAAGGCTCAGCTAATAACAAGGAAGAGCTGGTTCCCTGGGTACTGAAGTGTACTGGGAATTGGGCTGGAGGGGCTCTGAGGCTCATAGTTTTCTTGAGCAAAATCTGCTCATGATAATTCCCTTGATAACGTTTTATTTTTCTGATCCTGGGGCTTGAACTCAGGGCTCAGGTGCTGTTCCCAAGCTTTTCCGTTCAAGGATAGTGCTCTACCACTTGAGCCATTAAACAGCTTCTGGCTTTTTCTGAGTGGTTTATGGAATATAAGAATCTCAGACTTTCCTGTCTACACTGGCTTCTCACTTCAATCCTCAGGTCTCAGTCCCCTGTGCAGCTAGGACTACAGGCCTGAGCTACCAGAAGCCCAGCTGATAATATGCTGCACTGCCTCCCTGACCCCCTCCCCCCCTTTATTAAGTACCTTCTCTTCCCAGGCCTGCTGCCCTTCCCTGAGCTTTTAAATTTTATTTTAGTGTCACCAGGGTTAAACTCAGAGCTTCAGGCCACTTGAGCCAAGCTTCCAGCCATTTTTGCTTTTATTTTTCAAATAGGAAGTCATGCTTTTACCCTGATCAGCCTTGGACTTTGATTGTCCTACCTCTACTTCCCAAGCCTGATTCCCCTCTCTTTGAGCTTCTTGCTCACAAACCCTGTCTCAAGTTCAGCTTGAGGGAAGCCCACAGGAAGACAACTCCAAACTGACACCTTTATCGATATTCCCACAGCTCTAGAACCCAGACCCGGGGTAGCTCTTGCCCTCAAGGATCACAGTTAAGTCCTACCCATTCTCTAAAACAGATCTGAATCCATCATCTCTGTCCAGCTGCATGGCTGCTGTCTTCAGCCTGCAACCTCCCCCACTGCCTGGCAAATGAATGTACCCTAGGCTTAGGGCTGTGGTGGGGTGGGGCTGTGGTGGGGTGCAGGCTCACCAGAGACCAGCAGCTCTGCCCGGCTGTTGCTGGTATGGTGGAGGTTCCGGCAGGTGCAGATATAGACACCGGCGTCAGAGGGCTGCACACTGGGGAAGTGGAGCTCGGAGCCTGGTGGATGGGGAGGGCAGCTGGTCGGTGCCCACGTCCCTTCTTCCACCCAGCCCCAGACACAGGGACAGGACTGGGCATGGCAATCACCAGGTGACATGTCAACCTTAGGAGCCTGGGGCTGTGGGTACCTTGATGTCGCTGTTGGGCACTGTTGGGCACAGGCCGCCCATCCTCCCGCGACCAGTAGAAGTAGTGGGGAGGACTCCCAGTGACCTTGCACTGCAGGGAGTGGGGGGCACCCTGGGGTACCATGCTCCGAGTGGGATGCACCTGGACCACCAGAGGGGCTTCGTCTGCTGGGGGGGGAGGAAAGGCATTTAGGAGGGAGGTCCCCGCATACAGATCTTCAAAAGACAGCCCCGTCTCTCCCAAACTCTCGGGGTTTCCTGCCTGGTACATCACCCTCACCCCACATCAGGACCCCACTTACCTTCAGGCAAACAGCGGCCCCCTGGCACATTGGGATTACCCACATAACCTGGGGCACACCTGTCAGGAGAAGAAGGTCAGCGCTGTCAAAGTCCCAAGGGACCTAGTGCCAAATGGTAAACTTGGGGAGCTGGAAGCTCAGCCTGCGGTCTACTGTAGGGTGGAAGCTGAGAGCTTTGGAATAACTTTGGTCCCCAACTCGGGTGCTCAGGGGGCAGAGAGAGTGTAAGCTGGCTGGAAAAAGAAGGGAGGCAAGGCCTTTATTCTCCATAGAGCTACTCATTCAACAAACGTTTATTAGGCAACTACTATATGCCAGGTACCACACTATGTGCTGGAAAAACCAGAGCAAACATGGCCAGGTCTGTGGTCTCGTGGAGATCATATTAACTGGGAAGCCAATCTGGAGACATTGTGTGAAATGAGAGAAACTTGTGGGCTGTGAGGTCCCAGAGTCCTGAAATCAGTAGCTTCCCAGAGGAAGGGACAATTGGGCTACTGTATCTGCTCAAAGCAGGCTGCATTTTCTTTCAGAGAAACTATGTGGTTTGTAAATATGTATGTATATAATTGTTTCTTCCCTGAACTTGTTTCCAATTACAGGCTCCAGGAGGCTGAGGCAGATCTGATTTGTTTGCCCCTTTGTCTCCAGCACCTCAGCACACTGTCTGACACATAGTGAATGAACACACACTAAAAATGTGTTGAGTGGAAGCCGGATGTGGTGGCTCACGCCTGTAATCCTAGCTACTTAGAAGGCTGAGGTCGGAGGATTGAAGCCAGCCCAGGCACAGAAAAAGTTTGTGAGACTCTTATCTCCAATTAATCACCAGAAAACCGGAAGTGGTACCGTGGCTCAAGGGGTAGGGTGATAGCCTTGAGCTGAAGAGCTCAGGGACAATGCCCAGGCCATGGCGGACAAAAAAAAAAGTGTTGAGTGGGCTGAGGTGGCTCATACCTGTAATTTCAACACTAGGGAGGTTCAAGGCCAGGATGAGCTACATACAAGACTAAAAAGAAAGAAAAAGAAAAAAGAAAAAACTGGGTATGGTGGCTTGTGTCTATAATCCTAGCCACATGAGAAACTGAGATTGGGAGGACTGCGGTTCCAGACCAGCCTGAGCAAAAAGTCCAAGTCTGTAAGCTCCAATCGCAAAAGATAAAGCTGGGGATGATGTGCTCGTCATCTGCCAGGAGTGTCATCCAGGCCAGCCCATGCAAAAGGAGACCTCAATCTCAAAAATAACCAGAGCAAAAACAGCTGGTGGCATGGTTTCAGTAGTTGAGCACTTGCCTAGCAAGCCTGCAGCCCAGTACCAGTTGGGCACCTGTGCCTCATGTCTGAAATCCTAGCAACTCAGGAGGCTAAGATCTAAGCATAGTGGCTCAAAGCCAACCTAGGCAAGAAAGTCTATGAGATTCTTGCCTCTAATTAACTAGCAAAAAGCTAAAAGTGGAAGTGTGGCTCAACTGATCAAGCTTCAGACTTGAGTGAAAAAGCCAAGCAAGATTGCAAGGCCCCGAGTTCAAACCCCAGTATATATATATATACCATGCCCCCCCCACCCAATCCAGTACCATCAAAACAAGCTAAAAGAAAACAAGAAACCAGTATTGAATGAATCAGTGAAGCAGGAGTTAACTAGGAAGAAGAGGGTTTGGGATGAAAAGCATTCCATGCAATGAAGACAGGTAGGTACCAGCAGTTGTACAGGCATTAGCCTATAATCCTTGCTACCCAGGATGCTACAATCTAAGAATGTAAGGATCTTGGTTCAAAGATAGCCCGGACAAGAAAATCCATGAGACTCTTATCTTTGAGCAAAAAGCTGAAAGTAGAGCTGTGGCTCAAGTAGTAGAGCACTAGTCTTGAGAGAAACAACTAAGGGACAGTACCCAGGTTGTTCCTAGTATTGGACCCCCCCAAAAGTGAGGGAACAGCACATGCAAGATCTATACCCCAAGAATTCAGAAAGTTTAATCTAGCTAAGTGGGAATACTAGTAGCAAATCCTCAGGAGCTTGGGCTAGCATGTCCCCAGGGTACTGTGAGTGTGGGAAGGGTCTGGGACATGCTGAATGACATGAACCTAGTACCCACCCACCTAGGGCTGTCACCAAGGAGTCTATCATTCCCCACTCATGCATGCACACTTACTGCTCACAGTACTGGCCAGTGTAGCCGGGTTCGCAGGCTGTGCAGCGGTACCCACCGGCTCCCAAGCTCTCACAGGTGCGGGAGAACCTGGGGGAGGGGAGGAGGAGGTCAGGCCATCTGAAGTCCCCTCCCTCCCCTCCTGCTCCAAGGCCCAAGGCAGCGGCCTCCACCCCTCAGCAGATTCCTCCATCCTCCTATGGACATTCATGCTTGGGCCTTGAACAAGGGCACCCACATGTTCTCTGGGTTGGTCAGTGGACAGGCACAGGGCTGGCAATCCTCAGGCGTCCCAGCAGTGGCATCTCCATAGTAACCAGGTGCACAGAGCTCACAGAACTCGCCTGCAGTGTTGTGCTGGCATTGCTGCAGGGCATAAGGGGATAGACATTAGCTGCTGCCAGGTAAGATCTGTCAAAGCTCGTTCATCTTGGCAATCTTCGGATCTAAAAATGTCATGATCCCGTATCTCAGCGTTTTTAGTACTCAAGGCTAGCGCTCTACCATTTGAGCCACAGCTCCACTTCCTGTTTTCTGGTAGTTCTTTGGAGATAAGTGTCTCATGGACTTTCCCGCCTGGGCAGGCTTTGAATTGTGATCCTCAGATTCAGCCTCCCGAGGAGCTAGGATGACAGGCGTGAATCACTCGTACTCACACCGGGGTGGACTTACAGAAATACTCACAGAAGGTCACAGAGGGTGAACTGTAATAGTCTAATGGCTCTGTCAACCACCTGGAGGGCCACACACATCACTTCAAGTCCTGATATAAGCCAATATGTACGGAAGTAGAAAGAAGTTTGTGAATGAATGAATGAGTAAAACTGACTGCTGAATATGATAATCTCCTGTTCATATGTAAAATAAAATAAGTTGGTAGACGGGCGCAGAGGCTCACGCCAGTAATCCTAGCTACTAAGGAGTTTGAGATCTGAGGACCAAGGTTCAAAGTCAGCCCAAGCACAAAAGAACCGGAGACTCTTCAATTCACCTCTAGAAAAAGGGAAGTGGGGCTTGGCTCAAGGGTAGGGCAGTAGCCTAGAGCTAAAGAACTCAGGGCCAATGCCCAGGCCCAGGGGTAGGGTGGGTAGCCTTGAGCTGAAGAGTTCAGGGACAGTGCCCAGGCTGAGTTCAAGCATCATGACCCACAAATAAATAAATAAAATAAAATAAAATAAACGGGATATTGGTGGCTCACACCTATAGTCCTATCTACTCAAGAGGCTGAGATCTGAAGATTGAGATTCAAAACCAGGCTAGCAGGAAAGTCTATGAGACTTTTACCTCTAACCTCCAAAAAGTGGGAAGTGGAGCTGTGGCTCAGGTGGTAGAGTTCTAGCCTTGAGCAAAAGAAGCTTAGGGATAGTACCTAGGCCCTTAGTTCAAGAACCAGGACTGGACCAAAAAAAAAAAAGTGTAACTCTTTATACAAGGCCTTTGGGTCTAGTATTCCCAAACTAAATTTGCCCAGAAGAGCAAGAGTTCTTCATTCTAAGGGAGACATTCACGGTGGCAGCTTCCTTTCCACTTAGCTCTAGTTTGGGCTGGGGGCACAGCTCAGCTTAACAGTGATTGCTTTAGTACACAAGGCCCTCGTCCCCAGGACAACAAAAAAGCATAATAAATCTCTCTAGGCTATCTCCTGCACAGACAGCACATGTTGCTAATGAGAAATGGTAAGAACCAAAGCTTCCTTTACAAAGAAGGACGGTACTTCATAGTCTCGCCATGCCCACAGCCCCTGAGTGCCCTGGCCTGCTGACCCAAGTGCTGTGACCTTGCCCCTTGTCTGCCTTACCAAGTCCCTCCCATCCCTCCCTTATCCCTGGGACCTTGCTTGCATCTCACCGAGCAGGCTCCAGTCTCTGGGTGGCACAGGTCCGAGTGGCCGTTGCATTCGCAAAGCTCACAGTGGCCAAGGTAGAGTCCACTCCCAGTACGTGTGTAGCCGGAGGCACAGTCCTGGGGGGTGGAGGGGAGGCAGAAGGTTTGACTGCAACCAGAGCCAACAGACCTAGCCCCTTCTCTGTCCTTTTCCCTCCAGTGTGTAGAACTCTACACTGTTTTTTGGAGGTGACATGCTGGGCCCGTCCTCTGCCCTGCAATTCCCTGCAACACCCCTGTGCCCCCATCTTTCATTGCTCTTGCCACTCCTGAGAGGGGCTGTGTCTGTGCCACCCTGAAGCCTGAGAACAGGGGAACAACAGTTCTTCTTCAATGCAGATTCCTTTCCCTTCAGCCCAGGCTTTTGTTACTGAAGGTTCTGGCAGGAGAGGTGTAGAGAGGAACTTTATGCCTAATGGAAAAATGGTCTAGGGATGAAAAGATCTTCCAGTGTGTGCTGGTTCACCAGCCAGATGTCATGCATAGCACCAAAGGGTTCCCATGCTAGAGAACTTTGAGGAACATAAAAATCTGAATTTGGATTTGAGAATTTGCAGCAACCAAAAAGGTGCACAGGTGCGAGTCAGTCTAGAAGTCTAGTCAGAGACGTGCTGTGCTCACACCTGGCCTCTCTGATGCCCACCTGGCCCTGCAGGGGTCCCCCTTCCTATGGCTTGAAAATCACTGTTCAGATGTTGGATGAAAACTTATCGTGTGCCCTCTTAAAATACTTGTAGCTCTAGTCATCTTTATCGAGGGCCACTCAAATAACAGCTTTTTATTCTACCCATTACCCTCGTTCTCCATACAGCTCCCCAGCTCCATCTCTCTCTTCCTGCCCTGTCTACCTCACCAAACAGATAAGTTTTCTGGCCAGCTCTGATCGAGACACACCCTTAGCAGTCTGGCCTTCCCCGCTCCAGGCCTTCTGAAGTGAGGTCCTAGCTGATTTTCCAAGGGTGATGCTATTGCATGTAGATTCTTATATGCTTCTGCTGATTGGATCTTCCCTCCCCACTGCTCCCCTGCGAGCATGCCATTGTGTTCCTTGGGCTTGAGTCCCCTGTGTTTCTGTGGGTCTCAGTGACTCTGTGGCCAGCTCAAAGATGCAGGCCAGATCCAAGCCTCTGGGGGAGGGCGGGACATGTCCAATGGTTAGGACACACTAGAGTGCAACAGACCTGGGTTCCAATTCGTTTCTGCTTTGTGTTGGCCATGCATCCTCAGTTATACCACTCACTGCCCAGCATCTTCTCTACTGGAGGGAGGGGATAACTCCAGCCTAATCGGGGACACTGGGGGAGTGACTGTCGTGGCGTGGAGCTGGCATGGAATTCAGGGGTCATTGAGCTGACAGCAACCACAGGTTGGTGACAATGTCTACTAGTCAGATTGCTGACATCACTAGCTGGCCACACACTCACCTGGCAGGATAAGCCGACATAGCCTGGAGGACAGCGACACTCCTCTACCTCAAGAGCCTGAGGCCCGTGGGAGGGTCCTGGCCTGGCAACCTCCAGGCTAACGGCACTGATGCTGGCGGTCCTTGGCACCGAAGAGAAGGTGGCCCGGATCAAAAGCTCATCTAGGTCGGCTAGCGCCATGAGCAAATGCTCCCGAGTGGCCGGCTGCCCATCTGGTCGGTGCCAGAATTCCTGGGTGGAGGGATGACAAGCATGGGTGGGGGGACCTGTGCTTGGCAGTCTACCCCCGAGGCTCCCGCACCCCTCTGCTTTCCAGCATCAACTGAGGCTGTAGGAGAGGACAAGGAGGGAGGTCCCAGATCAGGCTGGAGGGCTGGCAGGCTGAGACTCTGGTGGCCCCGGTCCTTACCTCTCGGAAGACGATCTCGTAGTTCCTCCTCTCGGGGCCCAGGGGGGCAGGCTGGGAGGCCACCAGCATGATGTTGTTGCCCTAAAGGGTCACCAGCGAGATTCAGAGGGGAACTGAGGGGTTCTTGGGATGGCAAGGGGTCCCCACGAGTCCCAGGTTCTCTGAACCTCTTGGTCTCCCATCTCTCTGCTCTCCCAAGCTCCCACGACATCCAGCGCCAGACCCATAGCCCTCCTTCCTCCCCGCCACTGGCCAGGTCACAGCCTGGAGAGTGTCCAGCCAGGCAGTGGAAGGCCTGTGTCAGGTCAGCTGTGTGCTGAACTGGGGGGACAGACACGGAAGGCTCAGAGCCTCTTCCTCGAGACTGGCCACCGTGGTGTCTGAGGGCTCACCGTGATCTGGATGTCGGGGTCGGAGAGGGGGCTGCCCTGGGGTCCTGTAGAGTAGGAGAGAGTGTATCGAAGCTTCCCACCATAAGCTGCCACCTGCAGAGAGGCAAATGTCTGGTTACAAGCTGCCTGGCCCAATCTGGGACCACACAGGGGAAGGGTGCAGCCTCTGGGGGCCTTGTGGGACCCATTTCACTTCCTCCTCCAGGAGACCAGTGCTGGACCAGTGGTGGTCCTGGAAGCCAGCTATCTCTAGTCCTATCCACCTTCATGCATGTTGGGACGGCGGGGGTGGGGGGGAGAGGACACGGACTCAGTGACCTCTTATTGGCTTTATGTTGTTCCTCGCTCTCCATTGCCTCATGATCCCAGCAATAAGCTCCAAGTTCCTTTCACAGACGGGGATTTCCCATAAAGCCGGTAAGGGGAATGACAGGGGCCACCAGGGGACGCTGTGACAGCCACCAGAGGCTTTGCTTCCTTTAGTGGCTTTTCTCTCCCCAGATTCATTTCCCTCTTTGCAAACACCACCGTGGTCCTCTTTAAAGTATGACTCCTCCCCTCCACGCAGGCCACAGGACTCTAGGGACCTGTCCCTCGTCCACAGTGGAGAGCAAGCTGGGTCTGGCCAGTGTGCACAGTGCCAAATCAGGGTGGAGGACAGGGTGGGGCTGTATGCAGTGCAGCCCATTCCGACTGCCCTCTCTCCTATCAGGTCAGACTGGAGAGCACAACCCTTTTCTTTCTACTGGGACAGAGACATGCACTTCTCCAGACAAGCTAGAGAATTGACTTCAACTGAGATAACACCCAAATGAGCCCCTGGATCCAGCTATGCCAGATATAAGATGACCTTGAACGTGGGCTTAGATTTTCAGTGGGTACAACTGCAAGTGTCCTTATGCTTGTTGGTCAGCTAAGGCCTCAGCTCTGCCCCTACTGGATAGTCCTTTCTCCTCAGGCACCAGGGCAGACCAGCCAGCTCAGTAACAGCTGCAGCAAGCCTCGACCCCCAGGTCAGTGTGTGTGTTCATTCAGTTGGCGAGCATTTATTGAACACCTGCTGGCCACTTGCCACACACCCTGGGGGATACTCTCCACAGCCAGGCTCAGGGTGTGGTGAGCAAGTGAAGGAGAAAGCAAGTAGCAATGGAAATAAGTGGTTTCCTGTTTGCTCTGGGTGCCAGCAGGTTCCCAGCCACATCTGTCCAGGACTGGCTTTCTAGGAAGTTACACGCATAATTAACGAAGGGAAAGGCTCTGTGGTCTGAGTGACCTGGGCTCAAGTTCCAGCTCCACTGCTGGATATCCTTGCACAAGACACCCTCTCGGAGCCCTCCTTCCCTCCCATGGAAACAGGAGGAAGGCTGACAGCTTGAAGAGCATCACAATAACCCAGGACACATACTGAAAGCAGGGAGCCCAGAATGTACATCAACGTTTGACAACTGTCCACACCTCTGACTCTATCGTTGGCTCCAGTAGACACTCTTAGGTTTGCTTCCCTGCTCTGTCTTGTCTGTGTTTCTGAATGCCAACTGGCTTACAAATAGTATATACACACGGAAGAGGCTGTCGACACTGTTCAGAAAACACAGTGGAAGCAATGTGAACGTGAATATTAACACTAGTGATGATAATTACAATGGGGTCACGAGACTGAGTCTTGTGCAAAGCCAGGGCCTATGTGTGAGAGCACACAGCAAGCACTTAATTAATGCTCCATAAATGAATGCGTACAGTAGCTAACACAGGGAGGAGGGCTGTCTGGCCTCTAATACTTTAGGATTCTCTGCTCTGCTCCCTCCCCCCATTCCTCCCCCAGCTCCTTATTACCTTGTTCCCCAGGAAGGCCCGGGGCAGCTGCCAGTAATAGAGGCTTCCAGGAAGCAGAGAGAAACCCCCGTAGGAGAGTAAGAACTAGGACAGAAGGCAGGTGGTGAGAGTTGGGGGCAGGGGGGGCCCAGGGGGCAGACGTCTCCTGTCAGGGACCCAGACCGGCAAGGAGGCCCATCCCATCCCTGCCCAACGGCCCAGGTCCCACACTGCTCTCTGGACAACTTGTTTCTCCCTCAGGACCAGGCATCTCAGTTGTCCCCTCTGGGTTGGGTATGGATCATCAACTCTCTTGTCTCATGTGTTCTTCTCATGGACTCCAGGATTAATGGGGTATCCTGGGAAACATCTAAAAATTTAGTGGTTCTTTTTGTGTGTATTAAAAAATGATGGATGGCGGGCACCCGTGGCTCATGCCTGTAATCCTAATTATTCACGAGTCTGAGTTCTGAGGATCGTGGCTCAAAGCCTGCCCTGTAGAAAAGTCCATGAGATTCTTAATCACCAAAAAGATGGAAGTGGAGCCATGGCTCAAGTGATAGAGTGCTAGCCTTGAGCCCGAAAGCTCTCACACCTTAATTCTAGCTCCTCAGGAGGAGGAGACCTGAGGATCATGGATTAAAGCCAGCTTGGGCAGAAAAATCCATGAGACTCTTATTAACCAGCACGAAGTCAGAAATGGAAGGGGTAGAGTACCAGCTGAGATGAAAAACAAGTTGTGTGTTCAAACCAGCTCTAGTACTGGTACACATATAAAGAAGTGTGAAGTGCGGAAAGCATGGTGGGTAGGGGTCCTTTGAGAGGGACATTTTGCCACATACCTGAGAACTTACTGGGGAAGACACAGAATGGGGGGAGGAGGAGAAAGAGGAGGAGGAGGAAGAGAAGGAGGAGGAGGAGGAAGGAGCTGTTCGCAGAGCAGCTGCAGGTGGGGGATAGGGAAGAACCCCCTGGAAAGGGGGCTGTGGTTGCGCAGCAAAGCTGGCAAGAAGCTGCCAGATTTCAGCATCCACCCGCCTCTGGGCTTCATCCATCTGGGGGACCAAGAGAAGAAGGACAGGTTGAAGGAAAGGGGGAGGGAGGGAGGGAGGGAGAGAGAGAGAGAGAGACCTATGAGGCTGTACCCCAGGTTGCCCCAGACCCAGCCAATCCCTGCTCTGTACCATCTATGCAGCCATGGCTTCTAGGAGCCTGAAGGGTATCCTGGAAATGCAGAGGGTACCAAGAGACAGTAACAGACAGGGCTGGGAGCCAAGGCCAGCAGTATTGGAGGCAGCCCAGGATGGTGTGGGAGGAGATGGGAAGGGGCCTGATTTCACATGGCCCATAGCACAGCAAATGCTTCTGGACTGGGTCAGACTAAGCCTGAACTAGCATGGAGGACCAGGGTCATGGTCAAGGCCTGCTCTTTAGGGCCCCCTAGAAAACTAGTCCCAGCCACACCTTGAGTTACCTGAGGTGCTCGTTGTGCCCGGCCCCTGCCCTCTGGGAGTCCCAGGAGCCTCCCAGTGGTCACAGCTGCCCGCCATTGCTCCTCTGAGAGGGACGTGCGGTTCTGATAGGGTGGAGTTCACAGCACTCAGCCCTCCCACGGCCCAGAGTCACAGACATGGGTCTCTCCCCAAGGACATGGTGGTAGAGAGGTCCCACTGATGGGGGAGGGAGGCACACCCCCCCCTTGCTAGGGGACACAGGCACACAGGGTACTGGGTGGCAGTACTGGGTGAAACTCAGGGGCCAAACGGTCATGCAAATTAGCATCAAGTTCGTTTCCTGGTCACTATTCTGACCTCACATGGCTTGTACCACTAGGACTAGACTACAGAGCTGGGGACGCTCAGAGCCATGCACCCTTGCTAGTCCCTAACTTGGCAGTAGTGCAGGGCCAAGTGCCAACTCTCCAATCAGCAGGTACTGTCTGAACTTATGCAGCCCTGCCTGGGCACGAGTCTCTTCCCCCACCCCCCCCACCTCAAGTTGGGAGCACCCAGGAACACACCATGCCATTGCACGCTGCTCAGCAAGGGCCTACCTGGTGAGCCCGGCGCATCCGTGTGAAATACGCCTCCCTCTGCGAGGCGTGGGAAACACCAGGAAGGAGACAGAGAAAGGTCTAAGAGCCATAGGCAAGGAGGAAGCAAACAGAAGAGGAGAGCAGCAGACAGACAGCCCTGCAAGAAGGCTGGGCAGGGCTGAGAATGTGGCTTAAGAGAGCTTGCCTAGCACGCATGAAGCACTGGGTTCTATTCCTCATTACCATATAAACAGAAAAGGCCGGAAGTGGTGTTGTGGCTCCAGTGGTAGAGTGCTAGTGTTGAGTAAAAGCAGCTCAGGGAATAGTGCCCCTTGAGGTGCATCTGATTTACACTGGCTTCCTCAGCCAGCAGAGGACTCCCAGGCCAAGCCCCAAGTCCCCCAGGAACCCCCAGGTACCCCCAAGTGCTTAAGGAACACAGGAGGACCGGCTGTCCTGAAGTCTATCTACCCCTATGGCCCTGTGCCCCAACACTACCCTCTTCCCTCCACAGTTTGTTTCACAGTAGAAAAGATATGCTCAGCAAGGACCAGCAGACGATGCATGTAATGGAGGAGACTAGAGAAGTTCCCTATCCTTTCTCCTTGGTTTCCTCCATTACGAGGTAGGGCAGTGGTGAAATTAGACCTGTGACAGACAGGTGGGAGTGCTCGGAACAATGCCAAGCACACAGTGTGAGCTCAATAAATGTGACCTTAGTAATAATTACCACACCTGGAAGAGGCATGGGGGCCCACAAGCGGACACAAATGAGTGGAGGAGGCAGAGCTTGTGTTTCAAGGACCTGATGGTTGACAAGGGCATGTATCCTCACTCACTTGCTCGCTCCAATGAACAGTCGGGGGCCATCTTCAATCCCCCAGGCACCCAGGGGTGAAGGACTGTTGGGGCCAACTGACAGACAGCAGAGCTAACACGCACATAAAGGCCACACACAGCACCATGTCCTAACAGTCACGCGGTGGCCGGTGAACTTGTGTTGAGTTCGCACCGACTCTGGGGCTTGCCCAGGGTCTGGCTCAGAGTTGGCACAAGGAAAGGGTTGGGCAACCCGCATGTGTACCCCACCTTGTCTCCTTGGTACAGCTCCGGCAGCTGCCAGTAGAAGGACCCATGGCCGAGGTTGGCGAAGTTGCCAAAAGAGAGCTGGGTCCCATCTGGCAGAGGTTCCACAGTGAAGCCTCCGGTCAGGCGGCTGTTGCGCTGAGGGTTCACCAGAGCAAAGCCTTGGAAGTCTCCAGGGGCGAAGTGGGTGGAAATCTGGCAGCAGATGTGAGGTGTCAGTCTAAGCACTGGGGTGGGCATTTTGATGGGGTTAGGGCATGGGAGGACAAGAAGTGAGGGTTGCAGAGTTTTGTCTGGGAGAGAAATAATGGATGAGTAAGGGACAGCATCCAGCGGAGGATGGTGAGGTGCCGGGCTCAGTGATTGTAGGCACTTGGCAAGGGTTTAAGGGTCACTGGTCTCAGTGTTGAGATGGGCAGTGGTGGGCATGCCAATGGATATCTTCGTAGGCAACCAGGACCGGGCTGGAGCCAGGCCTACAGACAGTAGCAGGCCCATGGCGGCCAGGCTCTTACCAGATGGCGTGTGTAGGAGGAGCTGGCACACTGCTGGGTGACGCCCATGCAGAAGCAAGGTAGGCAGCCATCGGGGTTGCTGGCACTCAGGTAGAAGTGGTGTGGCCGGCAGTGGCTGCAAGTGAGACCTTCCACCTGAGCCTAGGGTGGGAAAATGGAAGATGTGTGCAAGAGAGGGAGGAGGATTTGGGAGTCTCCTGTACCCCAGAAGCCTGAGGCCAGCTTTCGCAACCATTTGAGACAATTCCGGATGGCTCAGAGCCTACCTCACACGCAGCCCCCCGCCGCCGCCTGCAGGTACTGCCTGGCTTCTGTCCAGGACCTGGCAGTGGGCAGCACCAGACCTCTCAGAGCTTTGGACTGACCTTGCATTGGCACTGGCCAGCAGCGTCGCATTGGCTGCTGATGCTTCCCTGGGGGTCACAGTCACAGCTTATCACCTGTGGTGGCTGGCCATCTCCTGTCACGGAGGAAAGCCACAGCTGGAACGTCCAAACTCACCACCAAGCACCTGACGCTCACTGCTCTTTGGGCATGCCCCTTAGCACTGGGAGATGTGGGCATGGCCTCCTCCCATCTCACATGACAGAGGGAGAAGCAGAAGCTAAGAAGGTAGAGCCATCTGTGACCCTGACCTCCATGCTCTACTGCGACCCCTGAGCCCTCCCCACTCCTAAGTCCTACTCACTGCGACAGGGCTGGCCCTGGCTGGGGTCGCCATAGTAACCCGGAGCACATCTGTAGAGAAAGAAAGCAGAATCATAGGAGACCACAGCGAGCTCAGGCCTATAAGGGGTTGACCCCTATAATGCTCAATAAAACCAGCTAGCCTCGCTCACTCATTTTAAGGTGGGGAGACAGGAGACAAAATAGGAAGGGGCAGACCACACAGCCAGTGCAATGACTTCACTGGCAGGAGGGAGGGGTGTTGTAGGAGGCCTAGACAGTCAAGGGGGCTGGGCTGGGCAGTATGCTGTAGGCCAGCAAGTCTGGGGGGCTCAAATGCCAGCTCCAGTTATCAGGAGCCTTCAAAGACCTATGCAAGAAAGAGCAGGAGGCCCCTGGCTCCTCCTGGGCAGGCAGGCTGGGTTCCTGGGGAGTCAGGGAGCATCTCTCCCTCCCCCTCCCCCACATCCACCTCACCTCTCACAGTGACGCCCGCTGTGGCCTGGTGAGCACGAGTGACAGGTGGGGTGACTGTCCTTGTCTAGAAAGCAAGTGTGGGAGGCCCTAGAAGGATGGGGCAAAGTCCAGTCAGTAAGGTAGGGGCCCCTCCATCTCCTTGCCCCTCTCCCAGACCAGGGGAGGAGAGTGGATACATGGGGACATGTCAAGAGTTCCACCAGCATTATCTCACAGTCCTCACACAAGGCCTAGGGCAGCAGACTATTCCCACTGCACACATGAGGCCCCCTGAGTTTGTGAGGGAGAGGGATGGTGCATCGTCCATCAAGTGATGCATCGAGGCACAGTAAGCTGAGTTTAACCACTGCCTCTCAACAGGGCAAAAAGGAGAGATATGAGGGCAGGCAGTGGACATCTCCTGGTAGGGCAGGGTCTGAATTCACGCACTGGCCAGCAACAGGGGGTCCGTGGCAGGGGCAGGGCTGGCAGTCATGTGGTGTCCCTTGCTGAGCATCCCCATAGTATCCCTGTTGGCACTGATCGCATCTCGGGCCCTCAGTGTGGTGCTGGCAGCCCTAGAGGAACAGAACATGGTTAAGGCTGGGCCTGAGGCCATAGCTCTGGGGAGGAGAGGAAGGAGGGTGAGACTTACCTGGCAGGCACCAGTCTCAGCTTCACAGACCTCTGAGTGGCCATGGCAGCTGCAGCGTTCACAGGTGCCCAGGTAGAGGCCACTGGGCATGCGTGTGTAGCCTGTGTCACAGTCCTGAAGGCAGGAAGGTGGCAGAGGGCACTGTGTTGAGGGGTGTTGGGGAGCCAAAGGGGGAGAAGCTAGGGAGTACCATGAAGGGATTTGGCAGGGGAGGCGGGTGAATGGTTGGGTGGGGCATGGCCTGGGACCCACCTGGCAGGATGGGCCACGGTACCCGGGTGGGCAGGTACACTGCTCCACTTCCAGTGCAGGGTCCTGACCAGTGTTCTCAGGCACAGCCACATCCATGCTAATGTCAGAGATCCTACGTGCAGCAAGATACACTATGAATGAGCTCTTGCTCTGTGCCAGGCAGCCAGAGTCCTGGACGCCATCTCCCCAAGTCCTCCCGCCAGCCCTGGCATCATGCTATGGAGCCTGTCCAGGTCTCTGGATGGGGCCTCTGGCCCTCAGCTGCTTCAGGGGCTCTGGCAAACAGCTTACACCTGCACTTTCTCCAAAGAAAAACAGATTACACCACCTGCTTCCTGGGTGGTTCATGACAGGCTGAGGTTAGAGGGCCATTTACATCCCGAGCTCTCTATGGGCAGGGGCTGGGATCGCGCCTGACCGTAGGGCCATACCTCCTTTTCTTCTTCTTCTTGTTTTTTTTTTTTTTTTTTTTTTTTTTTTTGCCAGTCCTGGCCTTGAGCTCAGTACCTGAGCACTGTCCTTGGACTTTGTCAAGGCTAGAGCTCTACCACTTGAGCCTCAGCACCACTTCCGGCTTTTTTCTATATATGTGGTACTAAGGAATTGAACCCCGGTCCTCATGCATGCTAGGCAAACACTCTACCACTAGGCGAAACTACGGGCCTGATATGTCCCTTTCTTGAATTCTTCTATTCTTCCTATTTTTTTTTCATATGTATGCACCTGCCAATACTGGGCCTTAAACTTGGAGCCAATGTACTCTCTCTTAGTTTTTTTGTTTGTTTGGGTATTTTTTTGTTTTCTTTTGGTTTTGGGGTTTTTTTTTGGTCATGGAGTTTGAACTCAGAGCCTGATTTCTGTCCCTGAGCTCTTCTGCTCAAGGCTAGCACTCTAACACTTTGAGACACACTTCTACTTCTGGTTTTCTGGAGGTTAATTGGAGCTGAGACTCTCATAGACATTCCTGCCAAGACTGGCTTCGAACCAAAGATCCTCAGATCTCAGCCTCCTGAGTAGCTAGGATTACAGGTGTGAGGCACCAATGCCCAACATCACTCCTTATTTCTTTTTTAGGAGCCTATTCTAAGACCCCACTAGCTAAGTATAGCACACCACACAGTGAGTGGCAGAGCTGCACTCTATAGTGTTTAGCCTGGGCCTCCTGCCCAGGCCCCAGGTACCTGCTCTCAGCGGGATGCTGGGTGTAAGATGCTTGGATCAGAAGGGCATCAATTCCCGCCAGTGCCATCAGCAGGTGCTCCCGTGTGGCTGGCTGTCCGTCAGGTCGCTGCCATGCTTGCTGCCAAGGAAAAGACATTTGTGTTCAATCTTTGCCATGTTGGGTGCTCTTGCATAGACAGCAGCAGTGGCTACCTTTACCCATGTCCCAGGAAGAGCCGCTGGGCTGGCTGGTGGCTCACCTCCCGGAAGGGTACAGTGAAGGCACTGGGCTGGCCAGGGATGGGCTCCCGAGAGGTGTGGTGCTCCAGGACAATGCCATTACCCTGCAGTACCACCAGCGGCTGCCCATGTAGGGGTGCAGAACTAGGCAGGGGCCGCTGGGTCACCGTGAAGCGCAGCTCTCCGCCATAGGAGGTCACCTGTGATATCCAGTGGACAGGAACTCAGTGGAATCTGCAGTTGGGCTTCCTCCTCATCATGGGGTATCTCACTCTCAGAACTCGTTTCCCCTTTCTCACCCCTGCCCACCTTGTCCCCCCGGAAGTGCGAAGGGAGGCTCCAGAAGTAAGGTCCAGACAGGAGGCTGTGGAAGGAGGAGAAAACCAGCTCCCCTGATGTGGGGGATGAGATGCCTTCACTGGTCGTGTGGGTGCCGGCAGCATTGGTCAGGCTGAACTGGGTGGGCTCCTCAGAGGCCCCGAGGACCTACGAGGGGAGAAGAGAAGGCTGGGATAGACTGTGGCTCAGGCCCAGCCCAGGACACAGCCATCCCACCAATCCACCACCAGCCTTGAGTGAGTACCTGGGCGCGGCTCCAGGAGGAGCTGGTACACTGGCGACTGACACCCATACAGAAGCACTTGAGGCAGCCATCAGGGTTCTGGGAACTCAGGTGGAAAGAGCCATCGGCGCACTCATTGCACAAGCGACCCACCACGTTGTTCTGCAGGTACAGAGCTGGGAGCTGCAGGATACCCCATGGAAGGGGCTGCCTGGAGCTTCCAATTGAATCTACCCACTGTCTAGATGGGACCCAGGGTCCAGGGAGCCAAGGCAAGAGCACATGTGTGAGGATATCACCAACACCTGAATAGTAAATCCCAGTAAATGCCACCATGTTTTTTTTTTCCTTTTCTCTTGGACTGCCAGGGCTTCACCAATAAGCTCAGACTTAAAATAAAGCAACTTGCAGGGTACTGCTAGTTCACACTTAAGCCAGCTGGGGCAGGAAAAGACTGTGAGACTCTTATCTCCAATTAACCACCAGAAAACCAGAAATGGAGCTGTAGCTCAGAGTGGTAGAGTGCTAGCCTTGAACAGAAAAGCTCATGGACAGCACCAGGCTCTGAGTTCAAGCCCCACAACCAACAAAATAAACAAAAAAATAAAATAACTAAACTAATGACTCCCTACAATCTGTGGAGTGTTTCGTGCTAGTTTCTGTGCAGCCATCCTGGTCACTCCAAGTACCTCAAGAGGTAGAAGAAGGTTAACTCCACCCTTCTCAGGAGCAAACTGAGGCTCAGGGATGTGAAATGATTTGCACAAGGACACTCAGCTTCCTCATTTACTCTAGAATGTTAACGAGTCCCAGACTCTAAGACTTGCCTTATTCTTCTCATCCTCTCATGGTCAACACAAGTACTGCTAAGCTTGTGTTCTCACTGCTGAATCAGCAGAGTTCAGACAGACACCACTGGTCAATATGGAGCCTGACAAAGCACAGGGAAGACCGAGGCCTGGTACAGGTGCAATAGCTGCACAAAGCATGACGGGCTCAAATTCAGGGAACTTGACTCCCTAACTGATGCCCCTGCTCACTGCCCGCTGGCCATGGTGCTAAGAGACGGTGGAGCTTTCACCCTCCCTCAGCGTGTGTTGGTGTTAGAGCTCCAGTCTTCTGAGGTTTGGTGTAGAGGGTGTGCATACCTTACAGCTGCAGGCCTCCCCAGTGGTCCCCATGCTGCCTCTCTCATCACAGCGCACAATCTCCTGGTCTGGGACACAAGGTGGGTGTTACGACACAGGACAGACAGACGCAGGGTAGGGCACGTCTCCTGGGGTCCTGGATGGGAGCGGCCAGAAGGTGCCAGAATGGGGCTGAGATACTCACTGCTGGGCCTGCACTTCCCGCCTGGCTGGATGGGATTGCCCTCATACCCAGGGGCACAGCTAGGGAAGAAAAAAAGTATGGTCAGCAGCCCCTCTGTACCCAACCCCCCCAGGCCAGCCTGCTGCCCCCAGCATTCCCTCACCTTTCACACCGACGGCCTGTATAGCCAGGAGCACAGGCGTCACACGTGGCCTGGCCATCTGTATCCAAGAAGCAAGTGTTGGAGAATCTGTGGGTATCAATGGGGTAGTATTGGGGGTCAGGTCTTCCCTGAACACCCCAGGAAATAACAGCCAGCCACACTGACTTATATACTAGATGCATCACATCTCCTCACCCACCTGTGCCTGATCTACAACCTCAGAGCAACCAGCTCATTACACAGTAAGGGAAACTGAGGCCCAGAGAGGCTAAGGAGTGTGGGACAACTTAGTGACCAGGTTAGGAAAGGAATCTGGGCCTCCCATGTCCCTCCCCAGCTGCCTCTGACGAGCTGGAGCTGAGCTGGAGCTGACCTGCGGGAGGCGTCGATGTATGGGCACGGGCAGGGCCTGCAGGCAGTGGCTGTGGCCTTTGTGGCATCCCCAAAGAAGCCGGCCTTGCACTTGTTGCACTGTGGTCCTTCCGTGTTGTGCTGGCAGTTCTAGGAGAGGGCAGGACAGGGAGTGGCTCAGGTTCCACAAAGCAGAACTGGGCCAGACAGGCCCTGGGTGGTCTTTGAGACCATCTAGCTCAGCCTTTCCCATGAGGCTAGAATTCTCCACAACATGACAGCCTACTGAT